>NC_087458.1:8804632-9107662 GCF_036321535.1 Camelus dromedarius | reverse complement strand
ACTACGATCCAAGAGGGAAATGGACCTCAAGAATCTCTTGCCAAAGAACGAATCACACAATAGTCTAGGGGAATTTGTTAGTTTTCTAGTTTAGACTCCCTAGGGAGGTGGCTCATTGGAAATCCGGAGGCTGCTTGACACTCAGCAGGAAAGACCTGGCATCCGCCTCCCATGGGCTTCCCCTGCAGTTCTTGCTTTTCATCCCTTGGTTGGAGGCAAGAATTTCCTGTGCTCCATCCTGCACTCTAGCCTCTATTTCAAAGAGGAAGAATATGTTTTGAGAAATGATAGAGCAATGGGCTGGCATAGCTGCAGCAGTGAGAGCAGCAGAAAGCAACTCCAGCAGGTGCAATGTAGCATGGGAATTGTCACTTGAAGGGACTGGAGACACCATTTACGTATTTGTTCATTCCAGAAGCGTACACTTAGTTCTAACTTTCATCATGAAATGTTTTCTATTCAGGTGATGTGCGCTCAAATAAGGATAGTTCCCCCTTAGGAAATTTAATCCCTACTGGGGGAGACAAAGAAAGCTCTGACTGCACTGTGCCCTGATGAAGGGCTACAAGAGAGAGGTGCATGTAAAATGTGTGTATCACCCTGAGAGCACGTGGCAGAGAAATGTGAGTTAGGTTATGGAGGTTAATAAGGCCTTCTTAGGAGTGTTTATGCTTGAGTGAAGTTTTAGAGGCAGAATAGTGGGTAGACAATTAATGAAACAGAATAAATTTGAGGAGTGTGTGTGTGTGTGTGTGTGTGTGTGTGTGTGTGTGTAAAGGTAATAAGACATTAAACAGAACATCATTTGAAACAATGAGTACTTCGGTAAGAATTTTAACTTAAGGAGTTAAAATATGCCTTCAAATCTATTAAAAAGTATTGAAGAGTTTATAATCTGAGACATTATCTGATGAGATTTTTATTTTATGAAGATAATGATGATATTACTGATGATAATAATTGATAGGATTGACTTTAACGAAATGACAGAATAGTCATCTTTTTACCATCTTTCCCCCAAAGAACACTGATTTTGAAAATCACCCACAGTTGAAAGTACCTTTGTGGAAGTTTGAGATTCCACAACTCGACTGGGGAAGAAATATATACTGTATGCACTGAATAGGGTAACAGGAGAAGTTTTACTCTACCTGCCTCACCCCTCCCCCAGGGTGCTCTTGGCACAACACAGTACCAAAAAGAGACCATCTCAACCCATGATGTCCCCTTCAGGGGAAAGTGGGAACACACGAGTGAGCACCCAGCTTCCTAGTTGTGTAAAACACTGCCGAAGAAACCAACTTTTTCTTGACCCATGCAGAATACTGTGGTGCGTTGCATGGCCGGGGGTCAGGGAAAGGCTGGGAAAACAGCAGCCAGCACTCTCAGAGGGTATCAGAGAGATGTGGATTGTACTAACCACTTTTCAGACACCATCAGGAAGCCCATCCATGAGCTTCTGGGGACACCTCACCTACAGATCCTTCCAACTGGCCCAAGGGTATCCCCAATACTCTGCATATCTCACTTAAAAAATCCTCTCCTCCTGTTTCAGTAGCTCACTGCATACCCATGAGAGCAATGAAACTGAGCCTTTGCAGACTCTTATCCTGCAAAGCTAGCCCTACTCTGCAGGCTTGAGAGAAACCACATAAACTTTGGCAATCAGCATCACCTTGGGGTAAGCAAATGGGAGGCTGTCAGCACCTAGACTGGCTTTACAGGATTGAGAGAAGGGGTACACTGTAAGGAATCCTCCCCGCAACAGGAAATAAATAGTGTGGAGCAGGCATATCCATAGAAAATGTCTCAAAAGACCTCAGAGTTCTTGGCACAGCTGACAGGAAGGATTTACCTCCCAAAGGCAGTCAGCAAAGATGGAAGGAGGCTACTGCTTCTTCAGATTCAGTGATGGCAGTACAAGAGTCAAGTAAATGAAAAATCAAGAAAACATGACACCACAAAGAGAACACAGTAATTTTCCAGTAACCAACCCCAAAGAAACAGAGATCTGCAATTTGCCTGATAAATACTTCAAATTAGTTGTTTTAAGAAACCTCAGTGAGCTACAAGAAAACACAGAAAGATAATTCTGTGAAATTAGGAAAACAAAACACGAATAAAACAAAAAGTTAATCAAAGAGATAAAAATCAAAAAGGAACCAACAAATTCTAAAGATGAAGAACACAAGGAATGAAATAAAAATGCAACAGAGATCAGTAGCATCAGTCTTACTCAAGCAAATGAAAGAATCTGTGAAGTCAAAGAAAAGTCACTTGAAACTATCCAGTCAGAGGAGAGAAAAAGAAAAAAGAATGAAAAAGAGTGAAGAAAGCCTATGTGAGCTATGGGATACCATCAAGAGAAAAATTCTATGCATTATTGCCATCCCAGAAAGAGAAGAAAGGGAGAAAAGGGGCAAAAGACTTGTTTAAAGAAATAATGGCTGAGAACTTGCCAAATATGGGGAGAAACTTGTATATCTTGTTCAAGAAACTTACAGATCCCTAAGAAGACTCAACACATAAAGATCTTCCTCAAGACATATAATGAAACTGTCAAAACTCAAAGACAAAGAAAATTTTTTGAAGAGCAAGAGAAAAAATATTCTCACAAAAAAAGGAACCCTCATAAGACTAACAGCAGATTTCTCTGCGGAAACTTTGAAGTCCAGGAGAGAGAGGGATGATATATTCAAAGCGCTAACAGAACAAAACTGCCAACCAAGAATACTTGACCCAACAAAGCTGTCTTTCAGAAATGAAGGAACGATAAAGATATTCCGGAAAAAAAGCAGCTGAGGATATTTCATTACCACTAAAGCTGCCTTACAAAAAATGCTAAATGGAGTCTTTCAAAATGAGATAAAAGGAGGCTTATTAACAAGAAGTTTATGGAAATATACAATACTGGTAAATGTAAGTATATAGTCAAATTCAGAACAATCTAACACTGAATATGGTGGTGTGTTAACCACTTACCTATAATATAAAGGTTAAAAACTATAAAAATCACTATATAATAATTTATTAATTAATAAACAATATAAAAAGATAAAATTTGTAAAACCAAAAACATAAAATGTGGTGTGGGGAGTAAAATGGTAGAGGTTTTGTATGTGATCAAAGTTAAGTTATGAGGGTTAAATAGACTGCTTAAACTATAAGATTTTTAATTTAAGCCTCATGGTAACCACAAAGCAAAAACCTACAGCAAATACACAAAAGGCAGGAGAAGGCAACCAAAACACAAAACTATGGAAAATCAATTCACAAAGGAAGAGAGAAAGAAAGGAACAAAGGACTACAAAACAGTCTGAAACAATTAATGAAATGACAGTAGTAAGTCCTTACCTAATAATAATTATTTTAAATGTAAATGGATTAAATTATCCAAACAAAAGTCATAGAGTAGCTGAATGGATTAAAATAAATAAATGTCGTAGAGCAGATCTCTAGAAATTTTTCATCTTGCATAACTGAAACTTTGTACCCATTAAACAGAAACTCCCCATTACCCTTGCCCCAAGCCCCTGACAACTACCATTCTACTTTCTGTTTCTATGTGTTTGACTAATTTAGATACTTCATATCACTGGAATCACGCAGTATTTGTCCTTCTTTCACTGGCTTATTTCACTAAGCACAGTGTCCTCTGAGTTCATCAGTGTTGTTGCATTCTAGGTGATCTATTCATTGTTGAAAGTGGGTAATGAAGTCTCCCACTATGATTGGTTGCTGTGTGGTTCTGTCTTCAGATGTTAAGAACTGCTTGATATATATTGTGATCATAGAACATTCTTCATATGATTTCAATTCTTTTAAATATATGGAGATTTGTTTAATGACCCTGAATGTGGTCTTTCTTGGTGAATGTTCCCTGTGTTCTTGAAATAAATATGCTTTCTGCTATTGTTAGATGGAATGTTTACATCTGCTAGGTCAAGTTGGTTGATAGAGGGATTGAAGTCTCTCAGATCGCAAAAGTCTCTTCGTATCTCCTCCGTGAATCCCTTTGCATCCTGTGACAAAACATTTGGCACCCAGCCATGAGCAGTATCTGAATTATTTGAGCTTAATCCAATATCTTGTCACTAAAGTACATGGCTTCTTCACCACCACACAAATACTGCATGTTCACAGGTCCTGTGTATCTACTCTTAGAAAAGTGAAGGGCTTTTGATTTTTTGTTTTGGGTTTTTCGGTAATATAAAGGTAGCAGGCAAGGTGACCTTTTTTAAAATTAAATAAAGAATTCAGAGGTTTATGATATTTTCTAAAACAAAATCAAGGTGAAGAACAAACTAAGGGTGTGTCTTTTATTGTGGCTGATCACCTTTAAGTGGAAAGTGGAGAATTCCATCTCCAAAATTCCACATTAAACAACCCTCCACAATGTTTTCAAAGTAGACACATTCTGTATCTATGTCCACATTTCTGGCACTGGTTATCTCAGACACTTAATAAGAAGATTAATTAAGAGAGGTAGCTGTTATGTTTTCAGCTTCAAGTTGATAAGCAACTTCTCATGAACTGAACATTTATTTGAAAGAAGGCACCATGTAACTGAAAGGTTAATCTAGACACTAAAAGCCCATTCTCTGGGTGAGAAGACCCACTTATTTAGGGCTTTTAAATTGTGGATAGAGCCTCTTTCTTGGAAAAAAAAAAACTAATATTTTGCCAAATATTTGATAAACTTGGACATTTAAAATAATATTAATTACTGTTGCCCGTTCTCTTTTGATGTTTTATATTTCCAAATTTCTATCTGAAACACTTAAAATATCTTTAGTTCTTTTTCCTCGGACACATTTATTGCTAACAGGTTATTTATTCAATGTTACCACTTTTCTAGTGAAACTGTTCTTACTTTCCTTAAGAACAGGGGCCATCATCTTTACTATAGGCAATGCTTAAATTGAAGTAATTAGAAATCTTCTATTACCCTTTTTATCTTTTTAAACCAGATCAAAATTCCAAGTTATCTTTAACTTTCTCTTGCTTCTATTATGTATTTTCAAGACTGTTTTCTTAGGTCTCCTAAAGACAATTCTTTCAATAATATTTTCAATAATATTTTTTCATAGTGCTAGTCCCGCAAAGATGGTCCCAAGGTGCAGTTTACTGTGGCTCAGAGCCTCCCTTAATTCCTACCCAGTAAAACTACCCATGTTTTAACTGTGAACATAACTTCAGTTAAGTTTCAAGGAAGTGTGAAGACAAAGAACACAGAAAGTAATTCTTCTCTGTCTTGACACAGACTTGTAGTAGAGAATAACTTGTTTTGATGGAGGTTTACAGGGACACCATGACCTTCCCCACAGGGACGGCTGCAAGAACAAAGCACGCCTGCGGCAAGAAGATTGCAACAACCAACCACATCCCCGCCCCTATTTTTTTGTATAAAAGGAGCCTGTGTTCTGACTAGAGCGGGATGGTTCTCCAGAACATTAGTCTGCGAACCTCTAGGTCTGCTGGCTTTCCGAGTAAAGTCACTATTCCTTGCCCCAATACCTCATCTCCCGATTCATCGGCCTGTCGTGCGGCGAGCAGAATGAATTTGTACTCGGCAACAGACTGACATTTTTTTCCCCAATGATATGCTGTTTAATTTCTAATTTAGGTTAGATTGTGTACCCAGGATTAAACTTCACCCCTTACTTTAGTTCAGTCTTTTCTCAATTTACACAGTAAACACTGAAAACATCTCTTTATTGACCACTTAAAACCAGTCTATGCATGAGACCCAGTTATCTGTCTAAAATGAAAACACTGTAGTTCATCTTTACCAAAAACTCTTCTCTGTGTCAAAAACAAAAAAAAACCTAAAACATCTCCAGTGTAAGAAATGGGTGAACTGGGTCATCAGCTTTGTTTACAGCTTGGAGGAGGAAACCCCCCTGGCAATGTTTAAAATCAGAACTCGTGTGATTTCAGATCTCTGTTTGACAGTTTTATGCTTTCATGTTAGTTGTTTGGGGGAGGGGGTTGAAAACATGTTATTCCAACTTTAGACAAAGCTGTATCTTTGTCGTTTGCTTCATTTTTTTTTTTTAATTCTGACCTAAGGTCTGCACACCTGGCATCTCAGATCATCCTTCTACAGATATCCTGTGTGAAGAAGGACTTGGCCATGATGCTTTTATGAAACTGTGAAATGAAATTATAATCACTATTCCTTTATACGTATTCTGTTCACAAATTTATCACTCCTCTAATTCTGCACCACCTCTGAAACTTTTATTTTTTTATTATTTCATCACCTTGCTGATTTACCTGAGAGAACACTAGTAAATTTTGTCACACGCTTGAGCTAAAACTTTCTAAGAATTTTTAAAAAATAGCTTAAAACACACGGCCTTCCATTTCTTATGAGATCACAGTTAAATACTGTGCATGCCATGCAAAGGCCTGTATGTCCAACTCCCTATTTCCAGTCTTTTATATGACCATGCCCACCTCCTCATAATCTACGGCAGTACTTCTCAATCTCTGTGAGGTGCAAGGCAATGTTCCCCCCAGTTTATTATATACCAAATATTTGTAAACAATGAAAATGAATGATTTCAGAAACAAAATAAAAAGGAGATACAAGAACTTTTCTTGTTTTACTATTAATTAATATGCACAAAATTGTTGAATTGTTATGAAAGTTTCTAAATATTAACTTTCAGTTTTTATGCTTATCTTGTTACAAATATTTCCTAGTCTCATTCTGCTGTTTGGACCACATTTTGAATGGCATCGCTCCATGCTTCAGGTATTTGCAAACACTTAGTATCCTCACAACATTTAAAACTGAAATACTGTGTATCTCCATGCACTCCCTGAAGTCCTGGTGTACGATCACCTTTGGAACTCCACCTTCAGTGGAATGTCTGAAGCCTTTCTTGTAATCCTCAGGAAGAACCAGCCACGCCTTCCCTTATGCCCTCAGCCTTACCCACAACACAAAACACTGGCTTCTGACCAGCCATCACAGCACTGCATTCCAACTATCTGTTCATAGGACTGTCCCCACCACTGTGCAGGAGTTCTCACACTTTTTGTTATTGTTCTCAAATAAGTGTCTTTAGCATGGATACATCTCAACTCTAGACCTAAACCTAGTGACTGCTTGACCTCTGAACTCTGAATCTTAACAGGCATTTCATACTAAACATCCAAGAAAAGGGAACTCTCCTACATTGTTAGTGAAAATATAAATTAGGGCTGCTATTATGAAAAACAGTATGGAAGAGCCTTAAAAAACTAAAAATAGAGTCACTGGATGCTCCAGCAATTGCACTTCTGGGCGCACAACCAAAGAAAACTTTAACTGGAAAAGACACCTGCACCCCAATGTTCATAGCTGCACCATTTACAATAGCCGAGACATGGAAACAACTTAAATGTCCATTGACAGATGAATGGATAAAGAAGTTTGGGTATACACACACACACACACACACACATGTATATATACATACATACACACACACACACACACACACACACACACACACACACAGTGGAATACTACTCAGCCATAAAAAAGAAAGGAAAATGCCATTTGCAGCAACATGGATTATGGACCTAGAGATCATCATACTAAGTGAAGAAAATCACAGAGAAAGACAAATACCATATGATATCACTTATATGTGGAATCTAAAATATGACACAAATAAACTTATTTACAAAACAGATATAGACTGCATATGTGAACCAATTTGCTGTATACCGGAAACTATCACCACATGGTAAATCAACTATACTTTAATAAAAAAATAAACATCCAAAACCAAATCCTCCGTTTGCCCTCCAAATCTCTTTCTTCCATAGTCTTATCTGTCTTAGTTTACTGTATTCCAAATGGAATTCCAGCTTCTCAAAACAAAACCCTGGAGTCATTCCTAATTTCCATTTCTTTCTAAAACAGAATCTTTCAAGTTTTATTGGCTTTATTTTCATAACACACACAGTTACAAGTCTCTTTTCACCACCCCCACCTCTAGCGCTGTGGTTTCATACTATCATCTTCTTCTTGAATTATTCCAGGAGGCCTGATGTTGGTCCTGCTGCTTCCACCCTGTCCCTGTCCTCAAGTCTATTCTCAACAAAACAGTCAGAATGATCCTTTGAAAAGCAAGTCAGATCATATCTCTTCTCAGACCAAAACCTCCAAGTGGTTCCCACCTTATTCAGAGAAAAGGAGTAAGTCTCAGAGTGACCTACAAGACCAGATGCTACCTGAAGGCTCACTTCTCTAAGACCTCATTTCTGACCACTTCCCCCAGCAGAGACTTGCAGAGGGAAGAAGACAATGGAGAGATGATTCCACGTCTGTTCCTTGCCTAATTCCGTGGACTGACTTGCTGATGGATATTTTTATTGTCCAGTGAGGCTTTTGTGTATGGATGGGAAAACTCACTAAAATTTTTACTGGCTTAAAGCCATTTCAGTAATAACATGAATACATTCAAACACTGAATCCTTACAATCCCTCTATATATTTATGCATTAAATACACAACTAATTGTAAAGCCTAGAATATACAAAATTGGCAAAATCAATGAAACACTAGGAAGGCAAATCCTAGAGGAAACAATGTGAGCTTATATCAATTATATGTGTGTGTATTTGTGTATTTCTTCTTTAATAAAATGGTAGCATTTTAATTTTCATTTGCATTTTCTTCTTTAATAAAATAGAGGTAAAAATGACTAAGAATAAAAATATGAATAAGGATAAGGATTAAAGTAATGAAGATCCAGCTGAGTATATTTAAGAATAAAATTCTGATTATTTTATCACAGAATTTTCAGGTCTATAGCTTCTATATCTCTTTAATTTTTTTAATATGATAATTTTCCAGAGATTATTATTTTTTAACCTGTGAGGATCTGGCATCACCTCAGATATACTATCATTGTGATGTATTTACCCAGTAGGTAAACATCAGTAAAATTATTATGGCATTTATTACAGTTATTACACAAAAGTCCTTAGTAATTGATAAAACTAGGAGAGACATCTCAAATATATGTCTCTTAGGATATGGATATGAATATTTAATTTGCATGGTTAGTTTTCCTTTTTAAAATATTTGACTAATTTTTGATGTTGGAACTTTATTTGTAGTTGGTATTGTGTGTGGCCATCTCTGGTGATCAACTGCAGAACCCCTCTCCCCATCGGGCTACTATGTAGATGACACTGCTGGTAAACAAACTTTCCTATATGTGATTCAATGTGTATTTCTCCACGGTTACTTGGTTTATTATCACCTCTGTTTAGTCTTATCTGCTTACACAAATATCTGTGTAACTGTAACTAATAGAAAGTGTGTACATATGTAGCACTCTTAATAAAATCAATGAAAATTAAACATATATGACAACATTCACACATCTTTTGCTTTGTAATGAGATACCTTTAGTTCACATTTTGAGAATCATTGTTGTTCTCCATTTGAAGAGTATCGGTAGTCCAGCTTTTTTTGACACAAAATGAAAAGCACCTACCTCTCCTAAAGGAAACTCCCTTTTTTTCTTTTAAATGTAACATCTGGGTTCTGGAGCACATATGATATTTTAGTGGTAGGCAGATGTGCTTCTACTAGTGTTTTGGGGACACTTTTAATAATAACAGAGATGGAGAATACTTTTTAAGTCTTTTAACATGCTGCATTCAAATTGAGTTTATGTGAATCCTTTGCAACCTATATGATTTCATTTGCTGCTATGACTTAACTAGGTAATTTGGCCAGCCAACTGAAACTGAAGGAAAAGCTGTTAAGAGATCCTGTATTAAATCCCAGGAGAAGCGTAAGAGCCAGGGCTGATGTTCCTGTACATAAGAGGCTTTAGGAGACTAGACACAAGCACAGAGCTCCTGGAACTGGGCATCAGATGAGACAGAGAACTGAGGGGTAAGCCATACCTCATGGCTCTGTATGGAGCATCCCTCCAAAAGGTAACTGAGGATTGGTCAGATGCTTTGGGAGAAACAGGTGAGAATATATCATCTTCTCACCATGGGTACCAGCAGCCGTGGAAGCCATCAAGCTGTTCCAAGCAACCTTGTGGGCAGCAAGCAGTCAGCAAGTGGAGGCATGAAGTGGAGAGAAAAAAAACAAAAAACAGGTCAGAAACCACTTGGAAACTGATGCTGAAAATCTGGTATGTGAGCATAGATGTGACATACTTCTAATAAGGCTAAGTTTGTACCCAATAAGCAGAGCAGGGTCACTGTAATTCAGGTATAGATACAATTGTGCCAATTTTACAGTCATTCAATGATGAGGCCAAGTATCACTTGTGTTTAAGAATTTATCTCCTTGTACATAACAACTGCTACACATTCATTAAAATCTTTCCAATGACTTTCCATCGCAGTGCCGTGGCCTATAAGATTCCTTTATGATCTGACTCCAGCTCAGTGGTCTCTTCCACTACGTTCCTCATCACTTCTTCTAATTAGCTTTCAGAACCCACCCAGTATCATGCCACTTTATCCCTAGTTCCTATTGTTCGAACGCTCTTCCCCTAGACACTGGATAACATGCTTCTTGCTATTGCTTTAGGTCTTTTCTCAGAAGCCATCTTCTTGAAGTGGCTCATTCTGTCCACCATCTTGGAAATAATGACCCATTTTTCTCTCTTATCCCCTTTCCCTGATTCAGTTCTTAATCACAGCATATGTCATCACTTTAAATATTTTAATTTATTTTCTATCTCCTCTGACCTCTACTGTCATGTGAGTTCCGTGGGTAAGGGTATTTTACTCTTGTCCCTCTGCTGTATTTCATTATCTATTTTTGCATTCATCACACGGTAGATGTCCCATAATTATTTGTTGAGTGTGTAATGTATTGTTTACAGCATAGATTTTGAAGGAAAACTGGCTTACTAATTATATGACCTATGTCTCCTTATCTATAAAAAGGCAATAATGGGAGTCTGGAAGGATGTGCACAAGAGCAAGGCTACACGCACACTCTAACGAGACCAGAAACAACCACCCCAGCTTTCTGCAGGTCCCTGGGTGAATATGAGGCTTGCGCATATGCTGTGAGGAGAGACACAAGAAAGTGGAGGGGAAAGTAAAAATCAGGGCTGACTTGCAAACTTCCTGAACTTTGAACACTCTTTCCAACTCAAACAAAGATCCATTGGCAAAGGGTAGGAGACTTGTTGGCTCAAAGTGCTTGAGCACAACCTTCTTAAGCCATGCTGATCCAGCAGTGATCCCTTAAAAGCCAGGCTTAAAAAGGCAAACAAGAATTACAAAAAAAAAAAAAAAATTAGCAGAGACATCTGTGGCCTAATACTGTGGGAGAATCAGACTGTACTGATTAGTCCAGGCAAGCCAATAATGAGCATACGAAGAAACAGAGCAACAGTGATGACATGGGAAGATCCGAATCAATATACCATCTATAATGTCCATTTTTCAACAACAAAAAGGGGGCATAAAAAGGAAGAGGGAAGTGTGACTACACACAGGGAGAAATGAAATCAGTACAAACATCTTTGATGTTGCTCTAGTGTTGGACATATCAAAAAATAAATAAATAAATAAACTTCAAAGCTGGAAAGCAATGAACATTAAATATGTTCAATGAAAAAAACCCGTGTTTACGAACTTAAAAATTAAAGGAAAATATGATAATAATGATGCATCAAGTAGAGAAAATAATTAAAGAAATAGAAAATATTTTTAAAATAAATGGAAATTCTCAAATTTCAAAGTACATTAAGTTCTTAGCAAGACACAAGATAAATATACCAAAATCAATTATATTTCTATATGTTAACAACAAATAATCAAAAAGAAAATTAAGAAAGCAATTTCATTCACACAAGCCTCAAAAACAATAAAATACATAGAAACATTATGCTGTACACCAGACACTGACACATTGTAACTGACTATATTTCAATAAAAATAAATAAATAAGTACATAGAAACAAATTTAATCAAGGAAATGCATGACATGTACACTGAAAAGTAAAGAAAGTTGTTGAGAGAAATTAATGATCTAAATATATGGAAAAACATTTCTTATATTCACAATAGCATCAAAAATTGATGAATACAAGGAACAAAGTTAACAAATATGTAACATCTGTATTAATTTTACATCGACATATATTGTAAAAAATCTCATCTTGTTTTTCCTGCCAATAAAGCTTTTTTCTGTTTATTTTGTTTTATCTTGTTCATGCTGAATATTATTTTTGATAAATGGGACTCAATCCAGTATTTTGTTTTAACGTTTTATTGATTTAGCATGTTGATATTTTGTCCAGATAAACTGTTGAATTATTTTCTTTTTAAGTTAATTTCCCTACTGTTCAGTTTTTCTGTAGAGCAAATTATACCTTATGCAAATAATGACAATCTCATTTTTCTTTATATCTTTTATTTTTATAGACTCACTGAATTAGAAAGAACCACTTTAGAATCATTTTGAGTAGCAATCACAAGGGCAGACACCCTTGTCCTTTTCTAAATTTCAATGGTAAGTTTTCAAAATTTTTATTATGATGTATATTTGCTATGCATTGGTTACAGCTAAACTTAGCTATACAAAGACACTCCCTTTTAATCCAGAATGGGTAAAAATTGTTTCATCAATGTATGTTTAATTTTATTGAGAATTTTATTGGGCGAGTAGAGAGATGATCAGATGATTCATTCTTTCCCCTTTAATCTATTAATATGACAACCACATTAATGGGTTTTCTAACGTTAAATTATTCTTACACTCCTAGTAAAAACTCCGCACGGTGTATCCAAGTAGTCTTCAGTTCCTAAGTAAAATTAGATCATAGCTATTAGGTGTTTGGTTTAATTGTTTGCTTTGGTTTATTGATTCGCTTTGTTTATGTTCAAGTAATCTTGTCAGGTTGCTGAGTTTTTGCATTGTGAAATTCTAGCCTCATAAAGTGACTTCAGTTGTTTTCCATTGTTGTATATCTTGAAACTGATTACCATTAAGGGCCTGAGACCTTTTAGATTAGTCACAAATTTACCATCAGCTTCCATTTTTAAGGTAACAAGTGTACGTAGAATTTCTTTTCCTGTAGGTCTTATTTGAATATTTATAATTTTCAAAAAAAAATTTCCATCTCATTTTGACTTCAGATGACCTGAAATGAAGTTATACACAGTCTTCCTTTATTAGGTTTACTCTTCACTGCATCCATGAGCACCCACTTTTTAAATCCTAATATTGTTTATTTGTGTTTATCTTTTTTATCAATCCTTTTAGAATTTACTTTTATATCTTATTATTTTTTTTCAAAAAGCTGTCTATGTCTCATTTGGTAGTTCTATTACACATGTTTTAATTTCTATTTTAATGATACAGCCTTTATGATTATTTCCTTTCTTCTCTATTTTTTGATTCATTTTATGGTTCTTTTACTTGCTTCCTGAGTCAATGTCTAGAGTATTTATTTCCAACATTTCTTCTTCTCTACAAATACATTTTAAACTATGAAATACTCTGTAAATATGCCTTGGCTTCACAATACCATCATGGACTATAGACAAGGGTAGATACTGAACAAAATACATACCACCCTACAAAAAACATAACATACAGTCAAAAGATTCAATTGACATATGCCAAACATACTACAAGTAACCGTACTAATTTGAAGAATTTTAGACTCATTCACAAAATAAAATAAAACAAAAATCAGTTAGAGAGGAAAATAATTTCAGTATTCCACAAGAAACTGCGCTGTCACACTGGTGAAATAACCATAACAACAGGTTTCAATTTTGAGGCTACTGAAGCCACAAGTCACAACAACAACCTGAGGCAAAACAGAAAGAAGTGTCTCATAACAACCTCCCAACAATTAACATAATCCTCACTGTGATTTCTCTAAATGAAGGTCATGCAGAAGATCAATTCCAAAGGAAAGATTCTAACATTTATTTTAATTTTTAGTATATACTGTGGTGTAGTTAATTCCATCTTGCTTGCCAAAATTTCATTAGGGTCTAATCCGTTTTGACTTGAAGTACTTACTGTTTGTGGCCAGGTCTCTTTTAAGAAGAAAGTCCCCCTCCTCTGCTTTGCTCTGGGGCTGTCCCACAGTCACACTCACAGATCCCCTTTTGTTAACCTGCTTGCCAAAACTGAAAAGTTCACTGGAAACATGTTGCAAGATGTGGCTTTATACAAAGAAATCTCCCTAAGTAAGAAAACGATGAGGGGAAATCACCTAGAATAGTATTTTTGAATGGATTTTTATAAATATAAGGAAGTATTCAATCTTCTACTGTTGAAAATTCTGTAATCGTCTGGTGACATTCTGTATTTCCTTCAAAGAAGTCTAATTGACAATTTCTGATTTAATGATATTAGAAAAAAAAATGCCAACTTAGTAAAATGCTAACAGAAAGTAAAAAATAACATCAATTCCTATTACATCTATAAGCAATCACTAGCCAACCAACCAAGCACTATACAATAAAAATCTCATCTTTCAATTTGAACGTGTTGCTCTCTTCATAGGTGCAGGAAAAAGGCGAGAAAGTGCTCAGACTGTTCAATGTGATCACACATTTGGGCCATTTCTAAGCTTCATTCATCTACTCAGCAACTGTTTAATCTTCTAACCCTGTCCACACAGCCAATCCTTCCTATGATTAATTTCCAGGAGATTTATATATTCCAGCTCTTTTTCTTCCAAATCTAATTCTAAAGTTCAGTGGCATTTTCTCTCTGAGGTCTCATTCATGTTCAAGGAAATTTCCCTCTAATTTAAATTTTTCTTTCATTACTCTTAACTCAGGGAATTTCTTTTTAGTTGGTCTTAGTTTATATCATAGAGTGTAAGCCCTCAGGGTAAGTGCCATTACATGTGGCAAACACTTGGCCATCTTATCAATTCATATGCTGTGTGAAATCTAGCCTGCTTTTTTTAGACTCTACTAGGACTTTTTAAAAATTTTAAAAAATAATTTTAGATTTAAAGGAAAGATACAAGATAGTATAGAAAGTACTACCCAGTTTCCCACAAGTTAACATCTTGCATAACTGTGGTAAATTTGGCAAAACTATGGCACTTGTATCATTTTACATTCCCACCAATAACGTCTGAGGGGTGGAATTTTCGATAGATTACAGATAAATAGGTAGATAGGTAGGTAGAATATTAGAAGTAAAAACTAATAATTTTTAAAATATATATATTTATTCACTAACTTAAGGTAAAATAAACTGAATGAGTTTTTAAATACATCTTTATTAAGTTAATTTTTTAAAAAATATAGTGAGAATAGGGGCTTTGCAACTTTAAAAATTTTTTAAATATTTTTGCAATTCTTCTGACAATAGAAGGCAGCTATATTTTCATATCTGCTTCCAAATACAATCTTATGCAATATTACCTGTCATATAGCTCTGGAAAACAATGTACACTGAAATAACATCTTAGTATTGTTAAAAGAATAGTTTTGAACTCTTGGACCCTCTGAAAGTGTGTCAGAAACCCCCAGGTGCCCTGAACACACCCTGAGAACAATTGTCCCAGATCTGGTACATCTTTAGTGGATAAGTAAAGGTATCAGATCTTCTTCCCAAGTTAGAGTATTTCTAAAAAAGATATATTCTCATAAATACCTATCTCATTACTGTGAGAGAACCAAAGACAGAATAAGTGCTTGATTCTTTCCATTTATTTATTTACCAGTTTCCAGGAGAATGAATTGAATTGTTTATATAAGTTCCTGGGTGACAATGAGTTAGTTTTTGCATGACTTCATGGCTCAGGAATTTCAAACCTATTTGAAATGCTTGACTCTGTCCCCTGGCCATTGTTTCTCTTGAGGCTCAAATTGTCCCATCTGCTAAATGGGGTCCTTTCCACATCAGTCACTTCTCAGTCCTTTCAAATGTGCTTTCATAACCTAGCTCTCCATTATTTTCTGTTGTGGCTAAGTTGTTCTAGACTCTTGTGTAAGCTTCTTGAACCAAACTAGAAATTCACCATTTCTCCAAGGTGCTCTGGTTCCTTTCAGTGCAAAAATATTATGTGGAAGACATAATCTAGTGTGGTTTCTGGGTTTTTTAAGTGGCAGGATCTGTGTTTTTCCTAGTGATGAGTTTATATTTACACTTTCAAGTTTAGAACTACAGAGTTTTACTCATCTATCTCACATTAACTCCTCTTCTCCAGCACAGAATCCCGACTCCTAGTGAATCAGCACAATTATGTATCACCTAACTCAACCATACACTCTACTATTCACCTGTCCCACTATGCATTATATCTCACTAACTTATATTCGCATGATAGTCTTATAATAACAATAAAATCACTACCATCAACAGTATGATTATTGAAAACAATTTACGATTTGTTTTCTGACCCTCGGGTCTATCCCCTGGAGAGAAGCAAATTGTTATGCTTTAAAGTCTCTTGAAATAGTCCTACTTGTGTTTTGTCACAAACTTGATAACTGGTTATTCTCCTTGTTGCATTTGCTTTCAATTTTTCAGAACTGAGATTCTTGTTTGTTTGATTTATAATGTTGTGAAATGCCCAGGACATCCTGAATGCCAGAGTAGGGAGTTCAGTAAATCCTTTCTCCAGAAATCGGCAATAATATGGGACAAAATTTTCAATATTAGCTATTTCAGAATTCTGGAAAATGACCAAAGGCATAAAGCAGATTGAGAAAGCCTTATTCAAGAACTACCAGAACCTCAGCAAGAGCAATGGGGTCCTGTGGGTTCGTCACCAGTTGTGGGTTCTGCCCAGCAGAAGTCCCACCGAGATGGAATGAATTACTCAAGACTCTGTGGAAAAGTCAAGACAGCGAGAGGGAGTCGGGAGCCAACTCCACGAGGGTCTCAAATCTCCCATATTTACTGAGTGCAGTCAAAGGAGGAATGCAGGAATTTAAGGAAGGACAGGGTGGGATCACAATGGGTACAAAGGCTTTGTTTATTGTTGGTGTTTGGCTCAAGGTCAGAAGACCCTTTTTGGTGAATCATGTTCGTGTTGAGCCTTTCAGCTTATCAGGGCAGAAGGTATGAGAATCAGCTGCTTGACAACTAGGACTCAGGCGGCTGTGCCGGTCTTAGGTTGCCCCCCTCAGGGGGTCTTATCCGACATTGGCTAACCAGCCTTCTCACCTCTGAGTCTGCAGCTTTTTGTAACTTGTTTACCATTCCAGCCCAAGGCTGTTTTGGGGATAGAAGACTAACAGCAGGCACGCCCAGCATTTATAGCCGAGGGCCTGGGTTGTTGCTAAAACCTCAAGGCAGTTACTAAGCACATCTTGTTTGAGATAAGCAGCTGGGATCTGTTACAATTTGTTAACCCAATCATGGCCTCCCACAGGGTCTACTTAACATGGGGCTGCTCCCTCCCTTCCCTTGGCTTGGTGATGCTGTATGCTGAGGACCAGCAGTCTTGCTGTCACCAGAAGGGAACCCCCAACTTAAAACTCCACAGAGAAGCCCTATGCCCAGGCAAGCTGTAGACAACAGTAAGGACTGCAACAAAAATCAAAGGACCGCACGACAGCTGCCTGAGGCTGCGGTACTGCTTGAGGTAAAGAAGAGACCAACCAAAACTTAACAAAGACATCTGGGAAATGAGACAGTCACAGTGGACTTCGATAAGCTCCCACTTATTCCCAGAGGTTTGGAAGCTGCGCACAAACTAAGGAGAGACGGAAGAGGACCACAGTGACCTACTTCTCCCTGGCCAAACATGACACCTTGCACAGAGAAAAAGCAGAAGCCAGGGAACAGATTTGTAAACTGCTTGAATGGTAAGTGTGTGCACATATCCGCTTAGCAAAAGATGGAAGCTTTACTGGTTAAAGTTAAAAGCACAACCAGTGACAAATCACTGGCTACTAATGAGCTATGTTGACACAGGAGGGACTCTTAGGAGGCCAGGAAAGAAAAAGAAGGAAAATAGAAAGAGGGGGAGGGGAAGGCTGGGGGCGAGGGGGGGGACAGAAATAAAGATAGAGTAGAAGTAGAAAGAGAGTGAGAAGGGAAGAGGGAGAAGGAAGGGGAGGGAAGAAGGAAAGAAAAGAGATCTATTTAAAAATGATTCGTCAGTGGCTACAAACAGCAGGACAGCCAGAATTGACAGAATTAGTCCAGACAGGTAACTAAACAAACAAACAAAAAATACAAAAAAGAAAGTCAAGATGAAACAACAATAATGAGTTTATTTGAAGAGCCTCAAACTGGAAACAAACCCAATAGTCACTGAAGAGTGGATGGAGAATTATATATATATAGTATATTCATACATGGAATTCTATTGAGCAAAAACAAAAGGAATAGACAACCAATACACTGATAAGAAACATGGATGACTTACTACTGTATGCTAGGTGGAAAAAAATTCCAGCTACAAAGAGTATATACAATTTGTTCCATTTTGATAAAATTACAGAAAAGACAAATCTAAATGTACCTAGCATAACGCTTACCAGTAGTTGCAATGATGCCTGGTTGGTGATGCGTTTAAATACAAATGGGTACGAGGGATATTGGGGTAATGGAAATGTTCTGTATCTTGATTGTGATCATGCTTCCATAGGTTTACACATTTGTCAAAATGAATGGAACCGTACACCTAAAATACATGTATTTTATTGTATATAAATTTTACATCTGTAAAGTTGATTCAAATTTTAAAAAAGAAACAGAAAAAAATTGTGGCCAGTAAAAAGGAAAAGGACAGACTGAAGAAGTAAACATAACTTCAAGCAAGTAAGTACAATCTCGATTGTTTTCTCCCCGACCAGTTTACAAGTTAGTGAATACGCCTGTCTTGTATTCAGTGCTTAACCAATAGTACTTGATTAGTGAATGAAACTTAAAGGAATCAACGTCTAGGCAAGCGTACCTGGGGGGTTTGTTTTCCACATACATCCTTTGCCTTGATCCCACCCTCATTTCCAGGACCACTTTCTGGCTCCTTTTTCTTAACCATTCAGTGACACATCCCTTCACATGTGGTCTGCACACTCTTTCTCTCTTTGTGTTTGGAAGACATTGGAAACAGTTGACTAAATGTATTTAGAAAACAAATTTGGCAAGGAGCAAAACTGCATTTTTCTTTAAGAGTTTAGAGAGAAAGTGAGGAAGTTAAAGGAGTATGGAATTTCCTACTCAAGTGAAAAACATTTAAACAAGAGGGGAAACAGCAGAGTTTCAAATAGTACAATGATGTCAGGAATGAAGGTAATGAGAAAAGCCTGTCAACATGTCAGCGAAACCAACTTGGATATGGTTGGTTGGTTCTGGTTTGATTTTCGCCGAGCACTGACTACATGCAGGTCATTGTAGTTAAGTGCTACATTGGTCATGATCCTTGTCCCAAAGGAGTCTAAATACTAAAAGGGGAAGAAAGACCCAAGAAACTGCAATTCAGTACAAGAAGTAGCGTACACATGGAGCAGGGTACAGCTGAAGTGCTGTCTGGGTTCAGACCAGGGAGAGACTGCTTCCCGCTCCGGACAAGGGAAGTCCTCTGGAGAATGTGACATCAGAAGTGGGCTTTGAAGGGTGAGTTCTATTGAATAAATGGAGATCACAAGGAAGGTATTCCACAGAGAGTTACAGAAATTAAATTAGTTTATATTAACAAATGATTATAAAGCAGAAACAGAAAAAAAATTAAATGCAGAAGAGAAAGGATGACATCACTATGGTGTCCTAGGTTCCTGGGCTGCGGGATTCTCACTCCAATCAGGGTGGCGTGGTGAGGACTCTCATGGGATGCTTTGATAGGAGCTGTGAAATGAAAGAAATGGGGAGAAACTCTAAGTTGGAAGCGGTGCCTGAGGATAAGAGGGAGTGATCAAGATATGGAAGCTAAGAGAACTAAGATGGAATATTGAAATCAAAAATTGGGACGAGAGGAAGAAACACAAAGAACTCACCAGTGCTTTTTAACCCATAATGCAAGGACCATTAGAAGCACTAGAGGAGCAATCACTGCCAAGGGGATCAAGTTCATGGGGAAGTGATGTCCTGTGAGTATTAGAGGGACACGCAGATGTCACAATAAACCCACTGCCAACCTTCCTCCATCCACTGATTTCCCTACCTTGACATACGCGCTGCCTGCAAGTCCCAACCATCATCCTGTTTAGTCACTCTGTTCGCATACCTGCTCAGGGAAGGGTTCCTCGTCTCCCCACAAATCTCTTACATCTGAGTGTCCCTCATGTTTCGTTCCTACATTTCTGAAAACACCTCTGTTAATTCCTTCTTAGTATCTCTCTCACTTAACGTTGGCATCATGAGACTTTCTTCTGACCTACCTCCCAGGCTCAGGAGGCGCCTTTGCACCCTTATAAATCCAGTCGGACTCACCCCAGTAGAGAACGATGTCCTGGTCTCCTAGACTGCTGTGCCTCACCCGACAAGACAGGCCCGCTGCCTCCTCGGCCGCCACGTGCAGGATCGCGCGAACGTACCAGGTCCCGTCAACACTGGGCAGGATGTCGCCTTGCTGAGTGTCTGACTGCTCCTGCTCACCGCGCATCCACATCACCCAGATAGGCTTTGGGTAGTAGCCAGAGACGTGACAAGCCAGCACCAGCTGATCAGACCCAAGGATGGGGCTACTGGACAGCCAGGCCTCTGGTTTCACTGCAGAAGGCATGAAGGGTATTCAGATGAGGACTCCAACAGGCAGCTTAGGGACAAATTACCCACATTAATAGGCACATACTGTCTTCCTCTAGGACCCTTTTGCCCACCAACCCCTCTCCTTTTTAAACTCTTCCTTGTCCTAATTTTGGAAGGGATGGTGGACAGAGACAAGACATAAGGAAATCTTATAAGAGGCCGAACTAACCTTGTCTCTGGAGATACATCTTCCCTGCATCGAGGAGACCCAAGAGAAATTGGGGGCAGGTGTTTCCTATGAGCTTATGCATCGTTTCCTTGATGCCTTCATACTGATTGAGTAGATTACAGGCTCTCTGGGCCCTTCCCTCGGTCTCTGGAGCCGGCACCCATGACATGTTTTGGAAACTCAGGAAATCTGATCCTTGAAAGGCTACCTGGAAGAAGCCTTCTATGGTGTCCCTAGAACGCAGCTCACAGCCAGCTCTCATCTGAAACTCAAAGGGGTCTGGGGAAAGAGAGGAAGCAGAAAGACAGATTAGTGAAGAAATGAGAGAAACAATATAAGAACCTGGGGCTTTATGTTAAAAATGGAGCAATGAGAAGATTTTATAAGGGTGTGAAGGTGAGCCAAAGATCAGGGACAAGGAAGAGAAGCATTGGTGGAATGGGGAAAGGGGAGCAGGGATGCATGCCAAGAATGCAGGCTTTTTCACGTGAAGAAGTTAGGGGAAGGTGGAAGGTGAAGTACGTGGTACAGGTCAGGGGAGGGGGAAGAGGAGCTCGTGTGAGAGGGGTAAGAACACAACATTCCCGGGTGCGTGCAATGGTCACAGTGGTTGTTGGACTCTGGGTATAGGCTTGAAAAAACTGAATAGAAGAAGAGATCGTATTTTAAGGGGCTCAAACACAGAGTGGGACAATCGTGTGCCTCTAGGTTTTAGGCCATAGAAGGGAGACCACTGGGGAAAGATTTAAAAAAAAAAAAAGCACAAGAAAAAAGAAGTCCAGAAGGAGCAAGAGTGTGGGAAATCTTAAGTCAACATCCAGAATAACCCCCAAGATATGTACGCATAAAGAGCTTTATGGTGGGGTAGAAAAAATGGAAATGGTCCCAAAAAGTGTGGGAATGTTTTCCAGAAATAGAAGAAATTTCTGAAGAAACCCTTAACTGAATGAATTAAACTTACATTCAAACTGCAGTTGACTGGCATAGTCTTGAATCTCCTGAGTTAATCCAATCAGATAGACATGGAATAGCAGGCTCAGATGTGTCAACTCCTCATTGCTGAAGTTGCCCTTAGACCATGGGCGCAGGAAAATTATTTTGCCTGCTTCACTCTCCCAGCCATGAGTCTGCAACTCATCCAGCCAACCAGAGCCCTGATTCCGTGCCCAGGACTGGTTGGCAAAGGTTGAGATCTGGATGATATAGAATGAGGTGTATTCCTGGACTGCTGTGGATCGTAGATGGTCAGGTACTTCAAGGAAAAATGGGATAAGCAGAAAGGAGAGAAGATGGGAAGTGAACCAGTTAGCAGAGAGAATGCCTTAAAGATGAAATTTTCCTGACCCAGGGCTCTATGCTCTACCGTCATCCTTCAGAAGAGTAACCTGGACCTGGAGACAGGAATGCTCAGATTGTAAGCACTCTGGTACCCTTAGAATCCAGACCCATCTTGGGAAAGCCCACCACACTCTACCCACATCCACTCGACTGGGCAGCTGACAGATGTTCTTACCGTCTGCACTGCCACCACCTGAGAGAGCAGCTAGTAATACAAGATGTAGAAACAGCATGTCATTTACAGATGTTTCTTCCTTCCTTTCTTTCCTTCTGTTCTCAGCAAACCTACCCCTCAGTGTCTCTATTTGACTTCCTTCTTCTGTCAACCAGCAATCCTCCCCACCAATAACCAACCACTGACTACAACAGAAGAAGTCTGCTGCTTCCCTCAACCTTGGGCCTCCTACTCAATCTCTCATTTCCCCTTCAGCTCTGACTTGAGGTTAGCTTCTAGCTGGATTCCAGCTACTCCCCTCATCAAGGGCCTTCATCCTGTCTACTCTCTCTCCTCAACTGCCTTGGACAAAGTTGTACGTGACATCAAAAGATCACATCACCTCTCTGGGACTTGCATCCATAAAATGAAAACCTGAAAATACATGGCTTCCCCAGGGCCTGCTTGTATGAACAGATCACAGTTCTTCCAGTTTCTCTACCCAATTCTCTCCATTCTCCATCACATCTCCCCCTCCGGGCACTCCCCTCTACTCTTCTCCTTTTGATTGTGCTCGAAGTAGTCCCTTTCACTCCATCTTCCTCCACCTTTCCTATTTCTTAATTTTCACTGGCTCATTTATAAACAGGAAAATGTGCTTTCTCAGATCTTCTGGGATTGCCTTACACCACTGTATAAACTACAGCCAGCTCTCTATTACGCTTAGAGATGAAATTGCAGCCGTCCCAGAGTGCTTAGGACCATGAAATACATAAAGAATAAGCTCTCCTGTTGAGCTTAATACATATGTTCACTTACCAAAAAAATTACTCAACACACGCTTGGTACCAAGTATCTTAGTAGGTAAGAGAACACACAGAGATTGACAATGTAGTCCCCCTTATCAGGGAGCTTTAAACAGAAGATGTATGCAAAGCCAGAGTCAACATTCATTGTGATGACTGCCATTTCAGTGCCTAGAATCTGAGATACAAGGCTGCTCAGAACAACATTCTCTAGGGAACATTTTCACTGCCTAAACCCCAAAATGTCCATAATTTGAAGTCTTGAAAGAGCAGAATGCTTTTCAACCTGAATGCAAAACCTCTGTGCACTGTACAACTGTGTTGGATTATGGTAGTTAGGAAATGCACTGTCCCCCAAAAAGAGCAGCATTCCTTAATATTTGAATTTATTTAGGTAGAGCATTTAAGAAGTAGTTAGTGATTTGTCAATGATCCTGACTGGTTAATGTATATGAATACATGAATACAAAATTGTTTTAAGATCTAGGCAGTATGTTCATTGTTATAGTGCCCTTTTAATAACTTTAAGTAATTACTGAATGGCACCTAAAATCCCGCTTATAACATCATTTCTCTTTCAGATTTATCAACATTAATAAAACTTGAAGCTACACACAAAAAGCACTTTCTATTAGGGACACAGATATTTGGTAATTTCTATGAGCTACAAACTCCTCCAAGAACTATACATAATCTAAGCCCCAACCAAACTGCTCAAAAGTACCAGATCTCATCTTTACGAAGTCTTCTTCTCAATGGTAAACTCTTCGTTTGTGGCTTTCAGAAGATATAGCTGATTTCAGAAGATAATGCTAGATTTTCAGCACATTTTCCCCCCATAGGCCAAGAAGAAAAACACAGTTCTCCAACTCTTTTGTAATTGCGGTGGGGCCACGTGACCGAGTTCTGAACGATGGAATGTGTTGTGCTGGAGATGTAAGCCACCTCCAGGCTTGACCATGTAAACTATTGCATCTGATCATTCTGCCTTGCAGTGCCAGCCTGGAGGTCATCTGTTCCACATGGAAGAGCTACAAGACACAGAGGAGCTCCCTGGCTTACCCGGAGTTTGCCTGTTGAGAAATATACTTTGTTGTGTTTAGCATCTAAGACCCTCCAGTTCATTTAACTGCAACACAATCTAGCTACACTGGTTAATATTATAGAACCCAGTAATTAGCATGCTTTCCCCCTCCTGAGTTCAGATCCAAATAAGATAAAGATATAAAGCATTTGATATATGGATCACATTGACAACTTATCAAAAAGCTTCTGGAGAAGTATGTAATCCAAATAATGTTGCTGATTGAAAATCAGATGAAGTGTTCCGTGTATAATTCTTTCACCTCCTTGGTTAGATTTATTCCTAGGTATTTTATTACTTTGGGTGCTATTTTAAAGGGGATTGTTACTTTACTTTCTTTTTCTGTTGATTCATCATTAGTGTAAAGAAATGCAACTGATTTTTGAACGTTAATCTTGTAACCTGCTACCTTGCTGAATTCTTCGATCAGCTCTAGTAGTTTTTGTGTGGACCTTTTAGGGTCTTCTATATATAGTAACATGTCATCAGCATATAGTGACACTTTTACCTCTTCTTTTCCAATTTGGATCCCTTTTATTTCTCTCTCTTGCCTGATTGCTGTGGCTAGGACTTCCAAGACTACGTTGAATAGGAATGGTGATAGTGGGCATCCTTGTCTTGTCCCAGATTTTAGTGGGAAGCTTTTGAGTTTTCACCACTGAGTACTATGCTGGCTGTAGGTTTGTCATATATAGCTTTTATGATGTTGAGACATGATCCCTCTATACCCACTTTGGTGAGAGTTTTTATCATAAATGGGTGTTGAATTTCATCAAATGCTTTTTCTGCATCTATTGAGATGATCATGTGGTTTTTGTCCTTTCTCTTGTTGATGTGATGTATTACATTGATTGATTTGCATATGTTGAACCACCCTTGTGTCCCTGGAATGAACCCCATGATGTATAATCTTTTTTATTTGCTGTTGGATTCTATTTGCTAATATTTTGTTGAGGATTTTGGCATCTATGTTCATCAGTGATATTGGCCTATAATTCTCTTTTTTGGTGGTGTCTTTGCCTGGTTTTGTCATCAGGGTGATGGTGGCTTCATAGAATGAGTTTGGGAGTATTCCCTCCTTTTCAATCTTCTGGAAGAGTTTGAGAAGGACTGGTATGAGTTCTTCTTTGTATGTTTGGTAGAATTCCCCAGTGAAGCCGTCTATTGATGAAGGAAATTAAAGAAGACTTTAAAAAATGGGAAGATATCCCATGCTCTTGGATTGGAAGAATCAATATTGTTAAAATGGTCGCACTGCCCACGGCAATCTACAGATTTAATGCAATCCCTATCAAATTACCCAGGACATATTTCACAGAACTATAACAAATTATAATAAAATTTATATGGAACCATCAAAGACCTAGAATTGCCAAAGCATTACTGAAGAGAAAGAAAGAGGCTGGAGGAATAACTCTCCCAGACTTCAGACAATACTGTAGAGCTACAGTCATCAAGACAGCATGGTACTGGTACAAAAACAGACATATAGACCAATGGAACAGAAGAGAGAGCCCAGAAATGAACCCACAAACTTTTAGTCAACTAATCTTCGACAAAGGAGACAAGAATATACAATGGAATAAAGACAGTTTCTTCAGCAAATGGTGTTGGGAAAACTGGACAGCAGCATGTAAATCAATGAAGCTAGAACACACCCATTCACCATACACAAAAATCAACTCAAAATGGATCAAAGACTTAAACGTAAGACAAGATACAATAAACCTCCTTGAAGAAAATATAGGCAAAACATTATCTGACATACATCTCAAAAATGTTCTCCTAGAACTGTCTACTCAAGCAATAGAAATAAAAGCAAGAATAAACAAATGGGACCTAATGAAACTTACAAGCTTCTGCACAGCAAAGGAAACCATAAGTAAAACAAAAAGACAACCTACAGAATGGGAGAAAATTTTTGCAAATGAAACTGACAAAGGCTTGATCTCCAGAATATATAAGCAGCTCATATGACTTAATAAGAAATAACCAAACAATCCAATCCAAAAATGGGCCAAAGACCTAAACAAGCAATTCTCCAAGGAAGAAATACAAATGATCAATAGGCACATGAAAAAATGCTCAATATCACTAATTATCAGAGAAATGCAAATCAAAACTACAATGAGGTATCACCTCACACCAGTCAGAATGGCCATCATTCAAAAATCCACAAATGACAAGTGTTGGAGAGGCTGTGGAGAAAGGGGAACCCTCCTACACTGCCGGTGCGAGTGCAGTTTGGTACAGCCACTGTGGAAAACAGTATGGAAATTCCTCAAAAGACTAGGAATAGACTTACCGTATGACCCAGGAATCCCGCTCCTGGGCATATATCCAGAAGGAACCCTACTTCAGGATGACACCTGCACCCCAATGTTCATAGCAGCACTATTTACAATAGCCAAGACATGGAGACAGCCTAAATGTCCATCAATGGATGACTGGATAAAGAAGATGTGGTATATTTATACAATGGAATACTACTCAGCCATAAAAACAGACAACATAATGCCATTTGCAACAACATGGATGCTCCTGGAGAATGTCATTCTAAGTGAAATAAGCCAGAAAGAGAAAGAAAAATGCCATATGAGATCTCTCATATGTGGAATCAAAAAAAAAAAACAAAGCATAAATACAAAACATAAATAGAATCATAAACATAGAATACAAATTTGTGGTTACCAAGAGGGCGGGGGGTGGGAAGGGATAGACTGGGATTTCAAAATTGTAGAATAGATAAACAAGATTAGACTGTATAGCACAGGGAAATATATACAAGACCTTATGGTAGCTCACAGAGAAAAAAATGTGACAATGAATATATATGCATGTTCATGTTTAACTGAAAAATTGTGTGCTACAGTGGAATTTGACACAACATTGTAAAATGATTATAAATCAATAAAAAATGTTAAAAAAAAAAAAAGAAAGAAAATCAAATGAAGTGGACTGACTTACTCACTGTTATAAACTGGCTATTTGTGGCCCCCATTCATGTGTTGAAGTCGTAATCCTCAGGGTGGTTGTATTTGGAGACAGTGCCTCTAATAATTAAGGTTAAATGATGTCCTAAGAGGGAGCCTTATAAGAAGAGACCCCAGAGCACACTCTCTCTCTTCTGCCTCCTCTCTCTCTCTCTAGCCCCCATGCCCGCCTCTCCATGTGCACTGAGGAAAGGTCATTTGAAGACACGTAAAGAAGGTGGCCGTCTGCAAGCAAGACAGGAAGAGAGACTCACCAGAAACCAAACTGTCTTGGGACCTCTAGTCTCAAGAACTGTGAGAAAATGTGTCTGTGGTTTAAGCCAACCGGGCTGTGGTGTTTTGCTATGCAGCCCAGGCGGCCTAACACACTCACCTAGCCCAAACGATGCTGAAAAACCTCAGAGCACCCCCACCTGAGGGCCTGTTCTTGGTCGAGTCAGGGCATGGAAGACGAAAGCAGAACTGACACTTCTGAGGGCAACTTGGCTTCAGAGGCAAAGGGCAGGAAGAGGGTGTTAGGACATATTCTATACCCACTTTCTGTCCTGGGCTGACTAATGATGCAATTCACTCTATTCTCATGGAGAAAAAAAAAAAAAAAGGAATGAAAAAAGAAACAAAAAATATTTAGGGGAAATTCTCTTTCAGGGAAACCAGAAACATAGGTGACAGTCCCATTCCGTGACACGGCAGTACCCATCCAACTGTCCAAATGGAAACCTAGAAACCTGCACTCCGCAAACTTACATCCCCTTTATTCCTCACAGTCACCATGACTCTTCTCTCCACAATTTGTAAAATCCACCTCTTTCTTCCTCTCTAACTCATTGCTATTTAGTTGTGCTTTCATCAAGTGTGACCCAGGTCATTGCAACAATTCCTTACCTGCACCACGTAATCCAAACCCTCTCTGTGTCTATTCAGCACTCTGATTCAGAGTTGCTACAGAAAATGCAAGCCTGATGACGTTAAGCTCATGCTTAAAATATTACAATTACTTTCATGAAACTCCTAAGCATGTCAATTTTATACAAAAAGGCTCCTATATATCATTCCTCAGCAAAAAGGGTAGTGGAGGTGGAAGGAGTGTGTTCTGTGAGAAGGGAGACTGACAGACTACTTGTACCAGTGAACACTCATGAACATAGAGCCGAGAATCTGAAATCTGTATGAAATGCACCAGGAGAGGAGGAGGTGGTTACAGAGGCCCTCTACACACACACAATCCCCAGAGAATAATCTGAGATGGGTAGGACATCCTCTGATTAGAACCCAGCCTGACTGGAGGGTCCTGGCTATCCTTTGGGGATCTCAGCACTCTTCCTCTGTCACCGGCCTTCCCCAGACTCCCTCTTCTTGCCCCACTGGTGCTCAAGCCACAGGTGTCCTCATGCTCACTTTTGCCTGGGCTCGTACTTGGCACTCCCCCTAGTTCACCACCATGGGCGATTTTTCCTCCCTGTTCTCAGTACTCCAGAAACCTCACCCTCTGCCCACTTCCCTACTTGAGAAACCCTACTGCCTTCCACAACTACAAGGCTTTTACTGGGACTTTCATTTCCCTATTGGCACTGCTTCAAGTGATTCTCCTCCCTTCCTGGTTTCCAAAAGCAGTCCCTGTCTCTATTGTGTGTCCTCCTTCCTCTCCCATCTACCACAGTGGACAGGGTTCCACGCTGGGATCTAGGATAAGCCCCCTACTGGAATGCACTGATTACTGTACTAGGTCTCAGTTTCCCCCACCATAAAGTGACTGGATGGAAAGAACTTGATATTTCTCTACTTCTGCTTCAATTTTAACATTCTTTGACTTGGTCTGTGCTT
This sequence comes from Camelus dromedarius, assembly GCF_036321535.1. Lineage (NCBI taxonomy): Eukaryota > Metazoa > Chordata > Mammalia > Artiodactyla > Camelidae > Camelus > Camelus dromedarius. The sequence goes on along the minus strand of NC_087458.1, from coordinate 9,078,608 downwards.
ACATTCATTTTTATTTACGTAGTCTCTCCTTTCTCTGCCTCCTGGACCTCATTTCTTACTTTCCTATGGCTCCATATTGTTCTCTGTTTACCCTTAACGCAAGTCCCCAGGGTCACCTCTCTGATCACCCCTCTTTCCTAATCTCTCTGTCCATTCATTCTAACCACTGCTCACTACCTTGGCTAAATTTTAAAATCTAAAGCTTTTCCTTATCACTGACCCTTCAATTTCTGCGCTTAAATATATGACTGACATGCAAGATGCATTTTTCTGTAAGACATAAACCAGGAAATGAACAACAGCAACAACAAAAAACTACTACAAAACATGTGGATATACTGGATAAACCATAGTTTTAAAAATTATTTATACATGCATACACTGACTTCACAAGATGATAAGGAAATCTTCAAGGAGCAAATCAAATGAGACATTGAAAACTAGAGTGGGAAGTGGAAGCTGACACTTGGGCTTCCCAGGGCATTGCCAGGAGCTGGTTCCCAAGGCCTTTGGCTACAGTAGCCACATAGGTGAGGAGGTAAAGCCTTGAGACCCCCCAAAAAAGATACAAGTTGGATATGAGACTTTATGTTACACCATCAGTGAAACTGGACTGGAAAAAAATTCATTCTACTAAACAGGGAGGTAACAAGTAGTCCTGTGGCTGCCTTACGCTCTGGCCAGAAACTTTTAAAATTTTTCTTAGAGAAATCTTAATCACGTGAATTTAACAGTGAAAAATATTAATTTACTTTGGAATGCCCAAACTAATAAGTTAGTATTTAAAAAGTGGTTCGGGGCAGGGAGGGATGAGTAGGCACAGCACAGAGGAATTTTACAACTTTGAAAATATTCTTCATGATATTAAATGAAGGATACATTTGTCCAAACCTATAGAATGTACACCACCAAGAGTGAACCCTAGGGTAACTATGGACTTTGGGTTATTATGATGTGTCAGTGTAGATTTATCCTTGGTAAGAATGTGCTACTATGGTAAGTGATGTTGATAATGGGGAGGCTATGACTGTGTGGGGGCAGGGGTATATAGGAAATCTGTATGTTTTTCTCTCAATTTTATTGTAAACCTAAAAATTGCTCTAAAAATAATCTTAAAACAAAACAGAACAAATAAAAAGTTTGGGAATGTCGTTTGGTGCAGCCATTATGGGAAACAGTATGAAGATTCCTTCAAAAACTGGAAAGAGACCTACCATATGATCCAGCAGTCCCACTCCTGGGCGTATATCTGGAGGCAACTCTGATTCAAAAAAGATACATGCACCCCAATGTTCATAGCAACACTTTACAATAGCTGAGACATGGAAGCAACCTAAATGTCCATTGATGGATGACTGAATAAAGAAATTGTGGCATATATATATATATATATATATATATAGTGTGTATATATATGTATGTGTATACATATGTATATGTATACGTGTGTATATGTATATGTGTGTATGTGTGTGTATGTATATATATACACATACAATGGAATAATACTCAGCCATAAAAAGAATAAAATAATGCCATTTGCAGCAACATGGATGGACCTGGAGATTGTCATACTAAGTGAAGTAAGTCAGAAAGAGGAAGAAAAATACCATATGATATCACTTATATGTAAAATCTAAAAAACAACACAAATGAATGTATTTACAAAACAGAGACAAACTCACAGACATAGAAAACAAACTTATGGTTATCGGGGGTGAAGGGGGTAGGGAAGTATAAATTAGGAGTTCGGGATTTGTAGATACTAACTACCACACATAAAATAGATAAACAAGAAAGTCCTACTGTATAGGACAAGGAACTATGTTCAATACCATGTAATAGCCTGCAATGAAAAAGAATATGAAAAGGAATATATGTATATATGTATAAACGAATCACTATGCTGAACACCAGAAATTAACACAAAATTATAAATCTACTATATACTTCAATTAAAAAACACATTTTTAATGAAAAAAAATTCCCTAAACTTTTATATTTTCAACAATGAGCTGGTTATTACTTTGAAAATTAATGAAAAATAAATCCTAAGTATTTTTTTAATGTTAGATTAATAGCAAAAAAATTGTGAAGCTAAAAGAAGTTTCCCTAAATAATCAATTAAAAAGAAAACCAAATCTGATCAATTTATGCTGGAGCCAGACTGGATTAGTGTCTCATGTTCTCTGGAGAACATGTTACAAAATGAGTGTCATATGAAAAGGCAATCAAAATGCATGCAGCTAAACACACAGAGGAAAGTATTTTAGAGTTATGTCATGCAGTTATTTCAGAATTATCTCATGTTTCTGTATGATGTGCTATTTCTGGTATTTTTTCAGCTTTTTAAAAATTGAAATTTATTGTCATTTCTGTTGTGTCTTTTAAATGTTAAGTAGCTCACAACTAAAAAAAAAAAAAAAAAATGTTCCAACCTGGTCACTTGGAAGACGCAAACAAAAAACCTAATTTCTAAGGATTCACAACCAGTGCAATCTTCTTTTTTCTACTATCAGCACTCCCTGTTTTACACAATTTCAATATACACAAATTTCAGTTACCATGGTTTACTTAAATGACACCAATCCCCCCAAAACATGGCTCAAATTTCAGTTGCCACATTATATTAAATGTTAGTAATTAAATAAAGTTCGACTTTCACTATTAGCTCTTCATTCTATGAATCACCATGGAACGAACAAACATGCAGTCGGTAATCAATGACGTCATTGACCATCACAACACGTTTTTCAAAGTTTGTCTGTGACTGTTATTCTGTTCCATGCACAGATAGCAAAGTGTGTACCTGTGTTGTCTCCTTGTATTTCAATAATAAATCCATGTGACATTTTACATAAATAATAACAGATAGAGGGAATTGACCAACCAAGATGAAAATGAAAATGCTGGAAGTGAGATTTGGATGGAATGTAAATGAAGTCATGGAAGAAATAGCTGACCTGGGCAATGCTGACACTGCCACTGGTTGAGGAATTATAGATATGAACCTACAGGAACTTGGTGAAGGCAACTTAGAAACATAAATGAGGAGAGTGATCGTGACAAAAAAGATGAAGGTGTTGCAGATCAAATGACACCTGTAGAAAACTTCACACTTAAGGAACTCTCAGAGATATTCCTCAACATTGAAAACTCAAAGTGTAAAACATTGGAACTTGATCCAAATAGAAAGGATTACAACAATTCACCAAGGCATGGAAAACATACTCCATGTCTGTAAGTTACATGGTGAGAATGAGGCAAGCACAGCTCAAACCACTCCTGGTAAATTTTTACAAAGAATTAAGACACTTCAATTCTGGATGTTTCTATTGTGTTTTAAGGGTATTGTGCTAAATTAATATTAGTTTTATTATTTTTTATTTTCCTATATACTTATAACTGACAGTAAGAGGGATTTGAATGTTTTGACAAAAATTTTAAAGGTAACAGAGTCATCAGAATTTTTCCATTAATTATTAAAGTCTTTTTGCTTGATTTCAGCTTGCATGCTCAATTTTTATAGTCCCACACCATCATGCAAAGACTGACTTTATATTATAAGGTTTGGAGTTAAAATTTTTTTAAACTATAACTTATTAGCATCAATGATAGGTTATTATTGACATCATCACTTCATTTGTCTTTAAAGACTAAATCTTCTGAAGCTTGCAAGGAATTAATTGTAATTCCTTAAGTATGCTGAATTAGGATTCTAATATCATTCTGTGTATGGTATTAATTTTACTAAAATATCATGCCAAACTCGTGCTAAACCCATAATTTAAAGGATACCTTTGGAAGTGTAAATTTGGCTTGTTTTCTAGAATCCATAACTTTATTAATATCTTCAAAATTTCTAAAGAAGTATTGCTGATTTCCACAAACTGCATTCCTAATCCCATGATAGTATTAATTCAACTTCTTTATCATATATTCAACAATGGCTTCAATTTTATATTCATTTATATTTTCAATACACTCTAATCTTTGGTTGAGACTGAAAAGCAATAGTATTATTTTTGTATGATATTTTAAAAGACTATTTAAAGATAGACTTTAAATTTTTTTTTATTCTTTTAATTTTGGGGGGAAAGTAATTAGGTTTATTTATCTATATTTGTTTATTTATTTATTTATTTTTAACAGAGATACTGGAGATTGAACTCAGGACTTTGTGCATGCTAAGCATTCTCTCGACCACTGAGCTATACCCTCCCCAGCTGACGATAGACTTTTATCCTACCAAAATGTTAAAAAGAATGTGCACAGGTAAAAGAACATAGAATACTTCCATAGTTTTTCTAAGATGCTCAGATGCTGTTGATGCTGGTTGATTTTCAGATGCTATATTTTCCATGCATGTTGGCACTGTCATAGGTCTGACTCTTTATTTATTTATTAACATTTTTTATTGAGTTATAGTCAGTTTACAACGTTGTCAATTTCCAGTGTAGAGCAAAATTTTTCAGTTATACGTGAACATACATATATTCATTGTGACATTCTTCTTCGCTGTGAGCTACCACAAGATCTTGTATATATTTCCCTGTGTCTGACTCTTTAAATCATTTTGTCTATATTCAGCTTTTGTAACTTGTATATGAACGATTTGTATAATTATTTTCCAGTCATTTTACATGCTGGGAAAACTCTTCAGCACACACAAAAAAAATGTTTTATGTGGAAATATAGGCACTTAGAAATACACAAACCTAATAATTATCTATTTCACTGGGTTCATATCTGAAGCTACATCATCAAACTTCAGTGGAAAATATTTAGCATTTCTTAGCCTATTTAAAATTATTTGACTCATCACATCTATTATAGCCTTAAGGGCTTTGTTTTGCATTTCATCTCCTAAATATTGTGTTAAATTATTTGTTGCTAATGTTAGTCATCTGCATAAATGTCCTGCCATAATGTTGACTTAATCTGCTGCAGTATTTGCCAACTGAGGAGAATTCTAATACACTTTCTTGGATAGTGCTCTGATGCTTGATTTTTGTCCTGCCAAACACTGAATCACCCACATTTTGTGTTCATTTACAGCATGCCAATATTTTCATGTAGTCATGGTCCCACAGCATTCATAGTTATATAATTTAATCACTTCATTTTAAAATATAACATTTTAAAATACTATATTCAGGTTATGTTGAGGAATTTTCATTTCCTTTTGCTATTAACTAGAATAACTCTGGTGATCTTTCACTCATTCTCATTCATCAGATAACTTTTCCATCCCAAAGAATTTTTAGTATCAATTAAATGATTAGTAATAATAATATTATATATTATATAATAGTAGGTGAGGCTTTTTTTTTTTAAGCAACTAGAATCTGGTTGTTTTTTCACCAATTAAAAAAATCTGTGTGCAATGAATGTTTCAAAACCTCCTATCTTTTCCTAAATTTGTTACTGAAGTATATGATGAGCATTCCAAAAAGTACACAGTTAAATTATGAAGTTCATTGACTTATCACAAAGAGAAAGCACCTGTGTTATGCAATTCAGATCAAGAAGTAGGAACATCACTAGCACCTCAGAAGACTCCTTAGGCTACTCTCAAAATTACTGCATCTCTCATCCCTAAACATAACCACTATTTGGACTTCTAACATCATAATTAGTTTTTCTATCCCCCTGTAACAGTTTATCTTCTTGCTAAAGAGTGCCCCAGTTCTTTGGAATTCTTGAAACTCTCTTTCCATTTCAGAGCATTTTCACCTGTTATTTCATCATAACCATTATCTGCTCCATGCTCTTTTCTGTCATTTTGTGACTCTGGCTACACATTTGACCTTTCCATGGTAACCTTTCAGTTACATATTTTGTCTTTTTTGTATTTTCCATCCTTTGTCCCTCCAAAATCCATTCTGGATATATTCTTCTAATCTATCTTCCAGCTCACAATTCTCTCTTTAGCAAGGTCTTATCTGCTATTACATCACCCATTTTTTTTTTTTTTTGGCTGTTATCATTTCGTATTTCTATTAGGGAATTTCCATTTATTCTCTCCTTATAACTTCCATTTCTCTGCCAAAATTCTCAGTGTTGTTTTTAGCTCCTTGAGCATGTTTAGCCTACTTATTTTAAAGTCTGTGCTTAATAAATTGCTACCTGGGCCCCTGTTAAGTCTGTGTTTGTTCTCTGCGCTCTCTTCTTGCTGTAATTCATTTCACCTTGTCCCTGTGTTTCTAGGGTGTTTTTTTTTTTTTCCAGGTGTATTTTTGGTTTTGAGTTTATACCATTTACATATAAAAATATAGAAATGATTTTGGGGCTTAGGATAAAATACTATCTTCTTCCAGAATCATTTAGGAGCACTGGCAATACAAAATCACCTTATGAATTTCAGAGTTAAGATAACCTGAAGCTGAGTTGTAATCTCTGCAAAGGTTACTCCCCTTCTGCTTCACACTTACTCCTAGATGGAGCCCTTTAAGATCATAACCCAAAATGTAGGCTCCAGTGATATCTTTGAAGATCTGCAAGTCTGCTGGAAGCTTTGTCTGTTTTCTCAGGCTCTTTGGCTGCCTCTCATGGAATCAGTAGATGCCCGCAGGGGAACAGCAGCCCCCAGTGCAGGGCTCATTCTGTGAGTTTCTGTCTTCTCCTAGATGCTGACCCAGTAATTCATCTCTCCTCCGCTGGTTCTTTAATGTCTTGAGGCAGATTTTATATTTTTCTTGCTTTTTTCTAATTGTCCTTGACAAGAGAGTTGGTCCAAATGAAATAGTTTACAATTTCTAGAAGCAGATGGTCTCCTGTTTCTTCTTTTCTTTTTTAAACTGTTTATTAATAAAACCTACCATCCTTCCATGTGTGGAGGCTCAATTTCTGTCTCAGAAACCTGGTACAGGCAAATGGAAACTTTGCAGTGGGCAGGTGACCCCTAAGCCTGTGTACAAATCATGTGAACTCCAGGTTAGTTCCTTCTTAGGTCTCCTGGACCATGAAACCAGGTCAAAGTAATATAGGAGAGGAACCAAATTTGGGGCATCTTATCTAGGCTTCACACCTAAAGGCAAAAGCTGGCACTAATTGTTTTGCTCCCTAATGCTTTAAAATAATCCATATCTAAGAGCTGTCTGATTCCTTGAACAGATTCTGCCTCAGCCATTCCTCCTGAAACCTCCAGTTGAAAGTCACTGCTTGTAGAATCTTATGCACATTTCCTAAAGTCTGCTTTGCAGACTGTGTTTTGAATGCTGACTTTGTTTATTTAAAGCTCAGAAATCTCTGGTCCCATAGAAACACATGCTTGCCCGCATCCATCCGTAGATGCTGTGGGACCAACAGTCTACCCTTTCAGGACAAACACACTTGGCCTCAGGGAGAATTGGCTGCTGACCTCCCACCGACATGTTCCTCTCCAGGAAATGCCTTCCGTGGAAGAGTTCCTTTGTCCAAGGATACATCCCTTCCCTGGGAAGAGCACACACCAAATGTGGGAGTAAAAAGTGCAGCCCGTTACCTGGTTCTAGGAAATCTCTGAAAGGCCATCCTAGCTCCAGAACTCTCCATCACTTTATCAAATCCTCTGCTGACATTGCATCACAGCTCGACCTCCCCCTCTCCTCAGTCCTGTTGTTCCTGAGAGCACTCCCCAGCAGGTGTCCCGCACACAGACGTCCATGTGAGTGTGCTTCCTCAGAAACTGACCTCTGACACTCACTATAAAGACAGCCATTTGACCTGGACAAAGCCATCCTGAGTAGCAGCAACCTGTCACAACCCTCAGATGGACACTAGATGCAAACCCCTGCAACGGCCTGTACGGGCCACAACAAAGACGCAGGTGCACCGCATATAAAACCACCAGGATTATATATTTGAAGTATTAACCCCTTATCAGTTTTATCATTTGCAAACATCTTCTCCCACTTAATAGGTTGTTTTTTCATTCTGTCAGTGGCTTCTTTTACTGTGCAAAAGCTTTTACATTTAATTAGGTCTCATTTATTGATTGTTGCTTCCTTTTTTTTTTTTTTGCCTTAGAAAATATTGCTAAGATTTATGTCAAAGAATGATCCGCCTATGTTCTAGGAATTTTATGGTTTCAGTTCTTATGTTGAGGTCTTTAAATCACTTTGAGTTTATTTTTATATATGGTGTGAAAATAAACACAACAAAATAGAAACAGACTCAGAGATACAGAGAACAAACTAGTGGTTACCAGTGGGAAAAGAGAAGGGGGAAGGGACAAAATAGAGTTAGGGGATTAAGAGATACAAATTACTATGTATAAAATAAATAAGTAAAACAAATATATTACACAGCACAGGAAAATATAGCTATTATTTTATAATAACTTTAAATGGAGTACAATTGATAAAATATTGAATCACCATGTTGTACAACTGAAACTAATATTGTTAAATCAACTCTACTTCAACAAAAATGATAATTAAAAAGATAAAAGGAAGAAAAAAAACTGGAAAAAACCACCATGTTGAACCATGTGGGCCACTGCACAAAACGGTCAAAGACTTATGTAGTCATACCCTTATTTCTAAAGCCAAAAGTGTATCATACATTAATTTATTCTCCATTTCGATAATATTTTTTTCTCCATAGTTCTAACAAAGTCTTCAGAAGTTGTTGTTAATTCTTTCCTAAATAGAACTTGTCTTCCTAAACTGTAGACATCAACCTTTCATATTATTCAAAATGAGTGAAAATGTATGCTAAAATTTTATTCCAGTTTTGTTTATAACTTATGGATCTTCCTTGGTTTTTGTTTTAAGTTACAGTTTTTCCCTAGATTCAATGTAGAAAATTCTTTTTTCTACTTTGGACTTATCTCAGTGGGATGAATTATGAAACATTTCACTCCGCCATTTTCCCAGAAGTTCACCCCAATTTCTAACATGTTTCTTTTCATATAGATTTTGTAATGGCTGGTTGCATTTTATCCCTTGCCTTAGAAAATTTACAGATAAAAATTAATTTAGATAGAGGTAATCCAGGTGTGGTTGTCAAAATCTTGATTTACCCTTAGCAAAAAATAAATAACCCATGTAGGTCAATACAAGGAAAAAAGTAAAGAGCTATAGGTAAACATTTCATAAACCAAAGGTATCAAACTTAAATTGATATTCAGTAATATCCTGGGCTGGTTAGGATGGAGTTTAACTGCAATTGATGGAAAATTCAAATGAACAATATCTTTGTAAAGATTATCTTTTTCTCTCTCTTGTTGAAGGACTGGAGGTAAGCAAGTCAGGGTTGTTATGGCATTTCACTGAGACAGAGACTGGGTTCCAGTTTCCTCTTTTGTTTGGGGTGTTTTTTGTATTTTTGTCTTGCTTTGTTTTCTTTTGATCTTTACCATGCTTGGTCTTCCTTCCAAAGGTCATTCTGTTCTAAGAGATGGTTGCTGGAGCTCCTTCCATCAAACCCACCTGTTGGCCGACTATAAGGGGAAAGGGAGATGCTGAGCACATCCCCGCCCCGCCACGGCTTCACACCCACGTTGCAGAAGTTGTGCACTGCAGGGGTTAGACTCAGTCACAGAACCACAACCAGCTAAACGGGGGCCTAAGAGATGCAGCTTTTACTGTGTCCAGCTGATGACTGGGGAGTTGATTAATTCTAGAGGAAGTACAAAATGGATTCTGGGAGACGATCAGTTGTCTCTGCCATATAAGCTCACCTGACAATTCATTTATCATTTTAGGTAGATAGATGCGCAGCTGGTAAGCAGTTTCACATGAATAGGTCACCTGGAAGTAACACTGTTCAAATCTCCAAGACCCGGGGTGCTTTTCTCAGGACACTCTATACCCAAATTAGGGCTCATGCTCATGTTAAATATTTCCCTTTCTAAAGTCATATCTGGCATTTTCTCTGAAGTAGAATTGGATATGCATTGGGGACAGGCAGAGCTGTAGGGAGGCCAAGAACCAAATTACATCTTGAGAAGAATCTTGGTCCTCGCTACAGACACCATCAGCTCCCTGGGCGCAAGCCTGAGATTTAAACCATAGTCCATGAGTAGATTTCAGAAAGTCACAAGAAATTTCCAACTGCAAATTCCACCTAGGGCTCTACTGATTATTAAAGTTACTGCTCTGCTTTTAATAGATAACATAAAACTGTCGTACGTAAGGTGTGTATTAGAGTACATAACATAAAAGTCTCTGCTGCTAAAAAATAATTCAAATTAGTTCAATACAAACAATATTTACTGGAGGCTTACATCCTGTAGACGATGTAAAATCTGCCACTGAGTTTGCCAGAACATCGAGGGCAGCCCTCATGGACCAGATCCTGTGTGTTGTGTAGAGTTACTTTCTCCATTTTTAATTTTAGCCTGACATGATCACCTTCCTTTAAGAAACTTAAATCAAACAGGCTGGTGGACCTCATAAAATATGCAGAAAGAATGTTTCTGAGAACACTGCTCACTTCATCAAATAGTTTCTTCTCCATCAGAACTGGTGGGAGAAATTTCCTTGTGGCCTCAGGGCAAGGAAGAGCGGTATTTTTCCTGAACAACTTATTAGTCTGTTTCTTCTAGACCCTGTGGATATGTAATTGATCCAGCCTTGGCCCTTTTACAGTCCTCTAGTAATTTGTGACCCACATACACCCCGCGTTTAGGGTATCATGACACTTGTTTAATTTACTCCATTCTTAGCTTCATCTTATTTACTGATCTTGGATGCAATTCCTGTATTTTTATTGACAAGTTTTTAATATTACATGGATGTTTTTATAAGTAGTTTTCAATTATTTTTAGAGACAAGTTATTATTAATTTGAGTAGCTTGATATTTGGTGGCCTTAACACTTCAAAATTTGAGTAATAAAATACTGAAACTTTGTTTTAATCTCTACTGCCCCCCAGTGGTTAAATATAGAAATTTGTCCCTATCTATAGCCTTTGGTAATTACAAAAACCCTGAATTTTTCAGAGGGTTATGAGGTTGCAGATATTTTGATTCTCTTCTTAGACATACAAGTATTTTATACAATATATACTTTTATTTTTCCCCTAGGAAAATACTATTATGAAACCCATCATCCCAATTTAGTTTCTATTCTGTAGAGCATCATTAAACATTTTCCAATTGTTTTCTTGTGCTGTATTTTGCCTTTGGAGTCTTAAGTGCAGATTGTTGAGTTAATTGTTCTCCTTCACTTATGGTTCATGGGTATCACTTGGTCGGAGCAGACCCCCTCTGTAAACAATGTGATTGATTTACCCCCCAGTCCCTTCTCTTATCCACATTCTAATGTATGAATGTATTATCCTTCTGTTTCTATGTGTTATTATAAACTGTGATGCTGCTTATGATGAAAGAAATTGAAGACAACATAGCTGGATGGACAAATATACTGTGTTCATTGACTGGAAGCATTAATACTGTTAAAATAACCATACTACCCAAGGCAGTCCACAGGTTTGATGCCATCTCTGTCCAAATACCAATGGCCTTTTTCACGGAAATAGAATTATTTTAAAAGGTGTATGGAAACACAAAAGACCCTGAATGGACAAAACGATCTTGAAAAAGAAAAACATGCCTGGAGGTATCATGCTTCCTGACTTCAGACTACATTTTAAAGCTGGAGTAACCAAAACAGTATGGTACTGGCACAAAAACAGACACATAGAGCAGTGGAACAGAACAGAAAGTAGATATAAACCCATGGTCAATTAATCTATGACAAAGGAGGCAAGAACATACAATGAGAAAAAGACAATCTCTTCAATAAGTGGTGTTGGTAAAACTGGACAGCTACATGTAAAAAAGTGAAATTAGGACTTTTTTCACATCATATACAAAAATAAACTCAAAATGGATTAAAGACTTAACTGAGACCAAAATCTAAAATTCCTGGGAGAGTCCTACATAGGTAGAACACTGTTTGACATAAATTGTAGCAATTTTTTTTTTTGGATCTGCCTTCTGAGGAAAAAATGCAAAAATAAACAAATGGGATCTAATTAAACTTAAAAGCTTTAGCACAGCAAAGGAAACCGTGGGCAAAATGAAAAGACAACCTGCCGAATGGAAAAAGATATTTAGAAACGACATGATCAATAAAGGGTTAAAAGGGTTAATATGCAAAATTTATAAATAGCTCATACAACTCAATATAAAAAAAACTCAATTTAAAAATGGACAGAAGACCTAAACAGATATTTTTCCGAAGACACACAAATTAGCAGGGAAAAAAATTTCCAGCTCAGAAGGCAGTGATGATTTTTCTCTCCTCCATCACTTTATACTCAGTATGTCCCTGCTGCAAGGTAAAATGCTTAAGAATTATTTGTTAAATTAATTAATGAATCCTAAAGCAACTTAAGTCCATCCATGGAGATCTCAACTCCTACTGCTATTTGGGGGCATTAGTCATAAAGAGTTGACCTTCACTGTTCACCGATTCTGCATGTACTAATTTGCCTGCCTGCTCACATTTATCTGTAACCCTCACATCAATACAGTGCTTTCACAGTCACTCATGGACAGGTGCAGAGTGGCACAAATTGTCACCCACCTCCTGAGTTCCCAGATGAGGTTGAACAAGATGATGCTCTGCCTTCTTGTTTCAGTTCTCAAATTTAAAACATGTCCTTTTCATGGTCTGTTTAGTGTCTCCATTTTCTGCATTTTTTATGCTCTTTATTGGTGCTTTTGCTGCTTAAAATGGCCATGAAGCAAAGTGATGAAGTGCTGTCTGGTGCTTCCTACACACCAGACCAGGATGTGCCTTACAAAGAAAACACATGTACAGATAAACGTTGTTCAGGTGTGAGTTATAGGGTTGTGGGCCATGAGTTCAGTGTTAATGAATCAACATTGTGGTAAATCCAGGAAAAGAAGAGGAAATTCACTGATCTGTGTGTGGATCCATCCAGAAACTGCTAAAGTAACATCCATAATGCTATGATAAAGCCATGGAAGAGATGGGAAAGGAGCCAGAATTGTGGGTTAATGAGATGATGTCTGGTTTTTGTTTGTTTGTTCATTTGTTTTTAAAAGTACAGTGGACGGAACAACTGTATGGCTGAAAGCCAGAGACATTCACGATTCCATTACCCAGGATCAGGAAAAGGTTAAACACTTCTTGGCAGGTGTTTTATTATAAAGAAATACTGCATACAATAAATAGCTTATTTTAAAATACATATGCACAGAAACACACATAAAACAAGGCTATGTATTCATTAGCTGACAAAAATCTTGTGACCAGAAGCATATCAGATAGCAACCTTGTATTTCCCTTAGGAGCAATGGCTCAGTTTTCACTAAGTCAGTGTTTCCTGTGATTTTAATACAATGTCCATTAATAGCAAGAATGTGTTCTATGTAATCCCCTTGCCTTGATCTCACTTCAGTTTTGAGCATCAATACTCTCATTCCCTTTTCTTGAACATCTTTTCTTTTCAGGGACACACACACTACTACCTCTCAGGCATCACCCATATTAGTGCTTCTCAAATGTTAATGCTCCTATGAATCCCCTGTTGATTTTGCTAAAATGCAGATTATGATTCAGTAAGCCTATGGTGAGGCCCAAGATTCTTTATTTCTAACAAGCTCCAAGCTGACAACTCTGCTCCTTGTCCCAGAACCACCCTGAATAATAAGGGCCTACATTCTGCATCCCTCTTTTTGTTTAGAATACTTGGAACAATACTTTCACCCCAATAGTTCTCCAGAGTTAGGTAATAAGAATGGTCAGGAGGAAAGTGTTTCTCCTTAGGGGCTCAGAGAAATCTCTAAGGAACTAGGAAGGTGTGAGGTCTCTTGGCCAAGAGAGAAGACTTTTCAACAAAAAAAGCATCCCAGACCCATAGGATACACAACACCAAGAGTGCCCCCTAAGGTCAGCTATGAACCTTGGGTGATTATGATGTGTCAGTATAGGGTCATCCTTTTCAAAACATTGTACCAGTCTGGTGAGTGGTGTTGATTTGGGGGAAACCTATGCATATGTGGAGGCAAGGGTTATATGGGAAAATTCTATTCTACACTTTTATTGTAACCCTAAAATTGCTTGAAAAATTCTTTCTACAACTCAAAAAAAGAAAAAAAAAAGAGCATCAAGGGAGGGGCTTGAATAGAGGTGCCAGAGTAGAAGGATGTGGCACTAACCCTCTCCTACAAATATATCAAAAAATACATCTACATGTAGACCAGTTCTCACAAAATACCTACTAAATTCTGGCAGATCTTATACAAGTGGAACTATAAGACAACTCTTCATGAAGCTGTGTATGAGAAAAAACAATGGGATGAGACCTGCCCCCAGGGAGGGAGCAGTGAAAGAAGAAAAGAGTCCTCACCCTAGGAAGCCCCCTTTCCAGTGGAGAAGTCAGCTGGGACAGAAGGGGAGCTTCGGAAGCTTGGAGGACAGCACAGGCGATGCTCTGCTCTGCAGCAGAAAGAACAGAGAGAAGCTGGCACAGAGGGTCTATGCAGTCCCGAGCTCGAGACACAAGGCAGCTGCTGTGTGCTGGGACAGGCTGTCAAAGCTCAGGTTTCAGCAGATGAACCCAGGGAGAGGTCTTGAAAATAGACTGCTACAGTTTACCAGAACTTGAGTTCAAAAAGATGCTAAAACAGCACTGAAGGAATTAAGAGAGGTTATTGATAAAAATGCAGATTACTATAAAAAGGAAATAGATACTATAAAGAGGAGCCAATTAAAATCAGAAAATTCAATTGCTGAGATGAAAGCCAAACTAAAAAGGCAATAAATAGCAGGCTAAATAATGCAAATTAACCAATAAGTGATCTGAAAGACAGAATAATGGAAATCACCCAATCAGGAAATCAGACCAAAAACAAACAAACAAAACTATAAAGGGACATATGGGATAATATAAAGCATGCCAATCTATGCATAATAGGGGTCCCAAAAGGAGAAGAAAGAGAAAAAGGGGTCAAAAATGTATTTGAAGAAATTATGGTTGAAAACTTCCCAAACCTAAAGAAGGAAAGAGATATCCAAGTACAAGAAGCACAGAGGGTCCCAAACAAGATGAACCCAAACAGACCCACACCAAGACATACTATAATTAAAATGGCCAAAGTTAAAGCTAAACAGAAGATGCTAAAGGCAGCAAGAGAAAAACAAAAGAGTTAGTTACAAGGGAACCCACATAAGGCTATCAGCTGACTTGCTACAGAAATGTTACTGACCAAAATGGAATGGCAAGATATACTTAAAGTTTTGAAAGAGAAAAACCTTCATACTAAGATATTCTACCCAGCAAAATTATCATTTAGAATAGAAGGAGATATTAAGAATTTCTCAGACAAGCAAACACTAAAAGAATACAGAAATACTAAATCTATCCTAAAAGAAATATTGAAAAGGCTACTCTAAATAAAAAAAGAAGCAAAAATCTACAGAAAAGAGAAAATCACAACTGGAAATGTGACAACTACAATGAACAGCAAAAGAATAAACATGAAGATCTAAAAGAGGACATCAAAATCATAAAATGTGGGAGAAAGGAGCAAGAAAGTGTGGACGTTTTTCTTTTTAGAATGTGTCTGAGCCTGTATGATTACTAGTCTAAAGAATAGAATGTAGATATAGTAATGGGTTACCATATTTGAAAAACAGGATAACTACAAATCAAAACCATAAAGTCACAAAAATTAAAACGAAAGAAATCAAGATAATACAAAATAAAATTGTCAATCCACAAATGGAAAAACAACAAGAAAAAGAAAGAAACAAAGGAGAAACACAAGATCAACTGGAAAATAGGTTTAAAATGGCAATAAATACACAACTATTTATAATTACTGTAAATGTCAATGGATTAAATGTTCCAGTCAAAAGACATACAGTGGCAGATTGCATAATAAAATGAGAACATACAATATGCTGCCTACAAGAGACCCACTTTAGGGCAAAGAACACACCTAGATTGAAAGTGAAGGGATGTAAAAAGATATTTCATGCAAATAGAAATGTCAAGAAATCGGGGGTAGCAATACTCATATCAGACAAAACAGACTTTAAAACAAAGGTCATAAAGAAAGACAAAGAAGGACACTATATAATGATAAAAGGAGAAATGCAAGAAGAGGATATTAAACTCGTTAACATACATGCACCCAGTATAGCACCTAAATACATAAAACAAATACTAAAAGACATAAAGGGAGAAATTGATGGGAATACAATAATAGCAGGAGACTTCAACACCCTTCTAATATCATTGGACAGATCTTCTAGACAGAAAATCAATAAGGCAACAGAGATCCTAAATGATACAATAGAACAGTTAGACTTAATTGTATTTTCAAAACATTACATCCCCAAAAAACAGAATATACATTCTTTTCAAGTGCACGTGGAACATTCTCTAGGATAGACCACATACTCAGACACAAACCAAGCCTCAACAAATTGAAGAGAATAGAAATTACTTCAAGCATCTTTTCTGACCACAGTGGCATGAAACTAGATCAACCACAAGAAGAGAACTGAGGAAAAAAAAAAAAAAAAAAAGATTGCACAGAGACTAAACAACATACTAATTTAAAAAAAAAAATGGGTCAATGATGAAATCAAAGAAGAAATTTTTAAAAATACCTTGAGACAAATGGCAATGAAAATACAACTACACAAAATCTATGGGATGAAGCAAAAGCATTCGTAAGAGGGAAGTTCATAGTGATACAGGCCTTCCTCAAAAAACAAGAATAATCTCAAATAAACAACCAAATCTACCATCTAAAGAATTAGAAAAAGAAGAATAAACAAAACCTAAAGTAGCAGAAGAAAAGAAGTAATAAAGGTCAAGGAGGAAATAAATAAAATAGTGGTTAAAAAACAACAGAAAAAAATCAATAAAACCAAGAGCTGTTTTTTTGAAAGAGTAAACAAAATCAACAAACCTCTGGCCAGGCCCACCAAGAAGAAGAGAGAGAGAGAGCTCAAATAAACAAAGTAAGAAAGAAAGAGCAGAAATTACAGCCAAAACTGCAAATACACAAAAAACCCTAAGAGAATATTATGAAAAATCATATGCCAACAAACTGGACAACCTAGAAGAAATGGACAAGTTTCTAGAAACGTATGGTCCATCAAAACTGAATCAAGAAGGAATGCATAATCTGAGCAGACTGATCACTAAAAGTGAAACAGAATCAGTTAAAAAAAAAATAGCAAACAAAAAAATACTCTCTGCAAACAAAAGTCTAGAACTGGATGACTTCACTGAGAAATTCTACCAAACATACAAAGAACTTATACCCATCATTCTCAAACTCTTCCAAAAGAATGAAGAGGAGGGTATACTCTCAAACTCATTCTATGAAGCTACCGTCAGCCTGATACTGAAACCAGATAAAGACTCTACCAAAAAAGAAAATTACAGGTCAGTATCTTTGAAGAATATAGATGCAAAAACTCTCAATAAAATGTTAGCAAACTGAATCTAAAATTACATTAAAAAGATTGTACATTATGATCAAGTTGGATTCATCCCAGGGACACAAGGATGCTTTAACATATGCATATCAACCA
This sequence comes from Camelus dromedarius, assembly GCF_036321535.1. Lineage (NCBI taxonomy): Eukaryota > Metazoa > Chordata > Mammalia > Artiodactyla > Camelidae > Camelus > Camelus dromedarius. Next base: position 9,061,089 of record NC_087458.1, on the reverse strand, counting down.
ATGTGATACACCACATCAACACAAGAAAGGACAAAAATCACATAATCATCTCAATAGATGCAGAAAAAGCATGTGATAAAATTCAATAGCCATTCTTGATAAAAATTCTTACCAAAGTGGGTACAGAGGAAACATATCTCAACATAATAAAAGCTATTTACGTCAAACCCACAGCCAGCATAACACTCACCCATGAAAAGTGGAAAACCTTCCTGCTAGAATCTAGAACAAGACAAGGATGCCCACGCTCACCACTTACTCAGCGCAGTATTTGAAGTCCTAGTCAAAGCAATCAGACAAGAAATAAAATAAAAGGGATCCAAATGAAAAGAGAAGAGGCAAAATTGTCACTACATGCAGATGACATGATACTATACACAGAAAACCCTAAAGGCTCCACACAAAAATGACTAGACCTGATAGACACCTTCAGCAAGGTAGCAGGATACAAGATTAACATACAGAAATTGGTTGCTTATTTTACACTAATAATGAAATATCAGAAAAGGAAATGAAAAAAATGCACTTTTAAAATTGCAACAACAAAAAAAATTCTTAATAATAAACCTGACCAAGGAGGTGAAAGATTTATGTGTGGAGAACTATAAAACATTGATTAAGGAAACTAAAGATGATTTAAAGAAATGGAAAGCTATCCCATGCTCTTGGATTGGAAAAATTAATATAGTTAAAATGACCATACTACCCAAAGCAATCTACAGATTTAGTACCATCCCTATCAAATTACCCAGAACATTGTTCACAGAACTAGAACAAATAATCCTAAAATTTATATGAAATCACAAAGACCTTGAATTGCCAAAGTAATACTGAAGAAAAAGAACAAACCTGGAGAAATAACTCTCCCAGACTTCAGACAATACTACAGAGCTACAGTAATCAAAACAGCATGGGTATGAATACAAACACAGACATATAGATCAACGGAACAGAATAGGGAGCCCAGAAATAAACCTACACACCTACAGTCAATTAATCTTCAACAAAAGAGTGAAGAATATAGAATGGGGAAAAGACAGTCTCTTTGGGAAGTGGTATTGGGAAAGCTAGACAGCCACATTTAAATCAGTGAAGATAGAACACTCATGTAATACACACACACACACACACACACACACACACACACACACCTCAAAATGGCTTAAAGATTTAAACATAAGGCAAAACATTGTAAGTCTCCTAGAAGAGAACAGTGGCAAAACATTCTCTGACATAAACCATAGCAATGTCCTCCTATGGCGTCTACCCAGACAATAGAAACAAAAGCAAAAATAAACAAATGAGACCTAATTAAACATAAGCTTTTGCACAGCAAAGCAAACTATAAATAAAATGAAAAGACAGCCTACAGAATGGGAAAAAAATATTTGCAATAATGCAACTGACAAGGGTTTAATTTTCAGAATATACAAACAGCTCATACAACTCAATAACAAAAACAAACAACCCAATCAAACAATGGGTAGAAGATTCAAACAAACAGTTCTCCAATTAAGACATACCAATGGCCAATAGACACAAGAAAAAATGCTGAGTATCACTAATTATCAGAGAAATGTAAATCAAAACTACAATGAAGCATCATCTCACACCAGTTAGAATGGCCATCATTAAAAAGTCCACAAATGATAAATGCTAGAGAGGATGTGGTGAAAAGGGAACCCTTCTACACTGTTGGTGAGAACGTAGTTTGGTGCAGTCATTATGAAAAACAGTATGGAGATTCCTGAAAAAACTAAAAATAGACTTACCATATGACCCAGCAATCCCACTCCTGTGTCTGGAGGGAACTCTAATTCAAAAAGATACATGCACCCCAATGTTCATAGCAGCACTATTTACAACAGCCAAGGCATGGAAGCAACCTAAATGTCCATCGACAGATGACTGGATAAAGAAGTTGTGGTGTGTATATATGTATATTCAACCATAAAAAAGAATGAAATAATGCCATTTGTAGCAACATGGATGGACCTAAAGATTATCATACTAAGTGAAGTACACCAGAAAAAGAAAGAAAAATACCATATGATATCACTTCTATGTGGAATCTAAAAAAAATGACACAAATGAACTTCTTTACAAAACAGAAACAGACTCACAGATATAGAAAACAAACACATGGTTACCAGAGGGGGAAGCAGGTGGGGAGGGATAAACTGGGAGTTTGGGATTTGCAGATACTAACTACTATATGTAAAATAAATAAGCAAGGCCCCACTGTATAGCACAGGGAAGTATAATCAATACCCTGTAGGAGTCTATGATGAAAAAGAGTATGAAAAGGAGATATGTACATAGATACATATATAATAATTGAATCACTATGCTGTACACCAGAAACTAACACATTGTAAATCGACTATACTTCAATTTAAAAGAAGAAGCGCATCAAAGGTCTCAGCTACGACAAAGATGGCAGGAAGGAAGAGAATAAAAAAGGCTATAAATTCAGTATAAAATATAATACAGATTTTTTATTGATAATGTAGTACATGCAGGTAAGACACTTCGCCAAGGACACAAATAGTAGAAAAACATTGACTTTGCTCTCAAGAAGCTTAATAATTATAAGGGAAAAGGGACATAATAGCTGCAAGAAGGGGTCTGAAGTGAGGGGGAGACTTAGCAAACTACAGTTAATTTGTGGTGGGAGTTCAGACGAGGCAGAGACAGCTTCCACTAGTGAATCAGGGAAGGTTCTCAGGAGGAAGTGTTACCTGAAGTAAGTCTAGCTATACATTCATATTTGAATACGGGAAGGTTCCTAGGACCTCATTCCATTCAGAATTTAAATTTTTAAAGTTGAAAATTTTAAGTTCCTTAAACTAGGTTAGAACTACAAATCCTGCAAAATTACACTGAGCTTATAGGGACAACTGATCATTAAGCAGAAATAAATAAAAACAAAAAAAAGTTGTACATGGAGAGTTGAAGGCCAGCATCACCGGGCTGTGTTTAGCTACATCCTGAGCTCCTGAGCTGCTGGGATCTCATTCCAAAGGGAGATGAGAGCTTGCGGGTTGACAGAGTGTCCTGGGAAGAACAGAGATGGAAGTCACTCGACATGGGGTGGAGGGGAGACCTGACGGGTAAAAGGAAGGGCGCTGGGGGGAGGAGCACTGAGGAAAGAGAGAGAAAACAAAGATGGGCAGACAAGTGGGGAGTGGGGCAAAGAGCAGGAAGGATGGACACGAAGAACTCACCGGCGCTTCCGAGCCCAAAACGCAAGACCTGCCAGGAGCAGCAGGGGCACCGTCACTGCCAAGAAGATCCAGCCCACGGAGCTGCGATGCCCTGTGGATCAGGGTGCACACAACGGTGTCATTTCAAACCCACTCTCGGTTTCACTGCATGTCCCTGCTCTTCCTTTGTTCATTCCAGTGTCTGCCTCCCCAGTCTCCTTTCTCTCTATTTCTTCTCTCATCCTCCCTCAGAGACGATTCCTTCATTAAGTGCAACATCTTCCTATGTCTGTGGGGCTCTCATTTTCGACTCCTCTATTTCATCTTTTCATTTGTATTCTCTGGGGTCTGGAGTTCCCAAAATTCCAATTTTTCATCTGGCTTTCCTGCTCAGCTCAAGGACCACCAACCCCCATTCCCAGCCGGGCCCCAGTCCTTGCTCACCCCAGTAGAGGACGATGTCCTGGTCCCCCAGACTGCTGTGTCTCACCCGGCAGCTCAGGCCAGGTGCCTCTCTGGCTTCCACTTCCAAGGACACCCGAAGATACCACGTCCCGTCGGCATGAGGCATGACGTCGCTTCTCTGAGTGCCCTGTTGCTCCCGTTCACCCCGCATCCACGTCACCCAAATAGGCTTTGGGTAGAAGCCAGAGGCGTGACAAACCAGCACCAGGTGGCCAGGACCAGGACTGGGGCCAGGGGACAGCCAGGCCTCTGGTCTTACTGCCGAGGACACGAGAGACACAGATGAGGACTCTGAGGCAGACTCTACGGTCACTTTAGACAGACACCCCTTTCCCACCTCTAGGAACCTGCCACCCATTATCCCCTCTCCCCCTTGCCTCCTTCTTGTCCTAAATTGGAAGGGCATGGTGGGAAGAGGTGGTTTTAGAACAGAAAGTTCTTGGAGGGCAGGTGCAGGACTGACCTTGTCGCTGGAGATATGCCTTCCCTGCATCAAGAAGACCCAAGAGGAAACGTGGGCAGGTGTCACTGAGCAGCCTGTGTATTATTTCCTGGGTGCCTTGGTACAAATTGAATAGTCTGCAGACAAGCTGAGCCGTCTCTCCACCCTCTGGAGAGGGCAACCATGAATTGTTCTGGAAGCTCAGGAACTCTGATCCTTGAAAAGCAACCTGCACAAAGCCTACTGAGGCTTCCCCAAAGCGCAGCTTACAGCCTCCTGCTATCTGCACCTCAAAGGGATCTGGGGAAGAGGGTTTGTAAATTAGAGAAAAAGAATGAAAATGATAAAATAAAATGAGTTGAACAAAAAGAAGATAGAAAGAGAAAGGAGGAGTTTAGAAGATTTGAGGGAATGAAGCAAAACTGGTTTGATCAGAGCTTCAGAGAAAGGGGAACTGACAGTATTTGGAGATGCAGAAAGAGATGAATGACAAAAAGGAAGGGGCAAAGTGTTTGAAGAAGGCAGCATAAACAGTGCGGGTGAGAGAATAAGGAAGGACTTCGTGTGAGACTGCGGGGGTTATAAAAATCTAGGGTGAATGGAAGGCAGTATGTTACACTGAATATATAGACAGAGGTCGCTGATGAGATTGAATGGGGGAGGAAATCACACTTTAAGGAGTCAGCCATAGAGTGAGGAAGCTGAGACTATCTACTCAGAGATCAGGGAAAGGGGTGACCACTCATGGAAGATAATAAAGCAAAGGCCGCAGTCAACGAGAGAGGTGTTTGTAGGTAGCAGAAGTCTTGAACGATTTGAGGAATCAGGGTCTGGATTACACCCTCTGTCTTAAGGTATATAACTGCATCTCTATGGCGGGGAGTTGTTACAAGGTTCAGAAATGAGTGGAGGCTGTTTCCTAGAGGAATAAGAAACTCATTGAGACACACAAAACACCCCCCCTCACACACACCCCCCATATTCCCAGCCCCTGTTAAGGAAACTGAACTTACATTGAAGCATCCACTGAATGGCATGGTTGTGAAATGCCTGAGCAAATCTAATGAAGAATGTCTGAAATAACCTTGCCACTTCCATCAACTCCTCATTGCTGAAGTTGCCCCTGGACCAAGGCCACAGGTAAATGACAGTGTCAGAGCTGCTATTCATGCCGTGAGTCTGCAACTCCCCCAACCAACCCGAGCCCACAGAATGTTCCCAGGAATGGTTGTAAAAGGAGAAGATATGGATGATTTGGAAGGAGACTGGCTCCTGGAAACCTGTGGGAAAAGAACAAAGAGAATGAGAAGGGGAGTTGAGAAGGAAAGAATGGAGAAAGAAAAGTGCCAAATAGGAGAAACTCGGAATCTGGAGAAAAGGGAAGCCACAGATATCTCAGCAGGGTTCCATGCATTATATAAACCTTCAAAAGAGCAAAAGGACTGGAGTCAGGGATGCTGGAATGAAACTTGCCTGATACTCTCAGTCTCTAGGTTGGGGAAACCATCCCATACACACACGTGCCGAACATGTGCGGCACACACACACACACACACACACCCCTCTTCTTGTACTTAGCTGGGCAGTTGCCAGAGCTCTTACCGTCCTCACTGTCAGCAGCTGGGAGGAGAGCCAGCAGCAATGGAAGCTGCAGAAACAGCATTTCATTTGCAGGTGTTCTTTCTTTTGCTCAGGAAAGTTGGTCTTTGGTTTCTGTTCTGAACAAACCTACCCCACAATACCTCTGTTCTGACTTCCTACTCCTACCAACAGACAAACCTTCCCTTTAGTCAATGTCTGAAGAAAAAAAAAAAGAAAGAAAGAAAACCTGTTCCTTCCCAAAACCCTGGACCTCCTACTCAGATGCTCATTTCCGCTCCAGTTCTGACTGTCCTCTCTGGCTTCCAGCTTCTCTCATCGTCACCAGCTTCCAACCAGTTCACTTTCCTCTAATTTAACCGCTATGGACCAAGTCTTCCATGGTATTGAAAAGTCAATGTGCCTTTAAGGCCTTTTTACTCATTCGTACGATACAGGAATGAAACTAAATGTCTTCCCAGCAGCCTGACTAAGGTTCTCAAGCCCCTGCTCTTTTCTGTCCCTCTGTTCTTCTCTTGCCTTTTGAATATTTCCTCAAGTATTCTCTTCCCCTTTCTCAGCCTCACTCCTCCTTGTTACATCACTGATTTCTCATTGGTTGCTTTATTAGCTTTTTCAGAATCCCCTATGATTGCCCCGAGAAACAGTATAAACTATCATCAATTCTCCAACATTCTCAGAGAAGAATCAAGTATGTAGACAGTAAAAAATCAGTGGTTGCTAGAGGTTAGGTACCAGGGAAGAAATAGGTATAATAGGGCATTCCTAGGGCAGTGAAACTATACTGAAAGCGACCATCATGGTGAATACATGTCATTGCACATATGTCCAAACCATAGACTGTACAACACCATGTGTGAACCCTAATGTAAACTATGGACTTCAGGTGATAACAACGTGTCATTGTAGGTTCACCAATTGTAATAAACGTATCACTGGTGGTGAGGGATATTGGTGGTGGGAGAAGCAGCTCATGTGGGGGCAGGAGGTATACGGGAGCTCTATAATTGCCACTTACTTTTACTGTGAATGTAAAACTGCTCTAAAAATAAAGTCTCTTTTAAAAAATGATACGTTCTGGTACTTAAAGGCAATTATGGTATTTAAAGGCAATTAAAGATTTCTTTCCAATAGAACACACAGGAAGATCAGAGCTTATATGCAATCCTGTAAGATGAAAAGTGATCACACTGTGATAAGGATTTTGTAGTCTGCACGTTTCTAAAAGAGAGAACAGAAACTTAATATTAACTGAACTTACTCTTTGTACCAGGCTTTGATCGCAGTCCTCTCCGGCGACCCCCTGATTTTTCCGAGTACCTCAGTAACACTGGTATGCGTTAGTTGAGACCTCAGGTGTCCTAGATATGATCTCTTTCTAGGCCGCAACTAAGAAAAGCATTCTGGGCTGCTGGCCCCTTGTCAGAAGAAGAGCTCAGATTCTCAAAGAAAACTGAGTTTGGGTCAGTTTCAGAAGTGATTCTACCCCTTATAAACGCTCAGTCTGTAAGTGGTTGCAGGGTTTTTGAAGAGACACTGTCACTCCACAGAACTAAAACTTGTTTGGAATATTAGGCCTTTCTTGAGTTCTTAAAAAAACTGAGAATCTTATGGATTTATGAGACATCTTTTTGTTTCTGTTAGGTATTAGATGTGCAGCGATAATTCAGATAAAAATTGCAATCAACAAAGGTAGGGTTTATTCTTGTAGTACCAACTATAAGCCAACATAAAGTATCTCATTTCTCCCAACAACCTTAAAAGTAGGTATTATTAACTTCTCAGTCTTGAAAATGGGCAAAAAGGAGTTAGTTAAATTGCACTAAAATTTACAACTGCTAGTTTGTGGAACTGGAATTCAATCCCAAAATTTTCTGACTGCATGTTCTTCTGTACCATTACCAACACTGAAAACTGCCTCATAATTCTGATTTTGTGGTCCTGCCTGACAGTCATGAGACAAGAATCATATATGTGGGATGGGCAGAAGATCAACACTGCTTCATTTTTTCCTAAAAGAAAATGATACTGTTTTTCCTAAAAAGGAAATGAGAGCTCAAAAAATGTTCTGAAAGAGCGAACAAGTGTGGCAATGCCCTTCTTTAAACTCAGGTGATAAACACCTCTCTTCTTGAGGGGTGACATGTTTTTTGGGTCATATATTTTTCTGACTCTCTCTTTACTGCCTTCAAACTCAATAAACTTTTTCCTTGAACACAAGTAAGGATATTACACTCTTGTTTCTTGATGCTGTTACCCTGGATATCAGAATGAAAAACACATCATTTATCATATTTCATAAGGTTATAGTTCAAAGAGATTATGTAATCAAATCCAACCTTCATATTTCACATATATTTTATAGATTAAAAATTGTGACTTCCTTTCAAGATGGCAGAGTAGAAGGAGCTGGTGCTCACCTCCTCTCACAGACACACCATGACCACAAATAACTGCAGGACACTAGCAATAAAAAAGAATAGAAACTATCAGAAAGGATTTTCTGTAGCTAAAAATATAAAGAAGAAACTATGATGAGACCAGTAGGAGGGGGGGCTCATGATATAATCAGGTCTTATACCCCCTGGGTGAAGGGCCCACAAACTGGAGAATAATCATATTGCAGAGGTCCTCTCGCAGTAGTGAGAGCTCTGAGTCCCATATTAGGCACCCCAGTCTGGGGGCTTCAGCACCGGGGAGAGGAGCCCCCAGGGCGCTGGGCCCTGAAGGCCGGTGGGCGTGGTTACAGGAGCCCCACAGGACTTGGGGAAACGGACTGCAGGCTTAAGGGTCACACAGAAAAGCTCATGTTCACTGGGACCAAGGATAAAAGCAGTAATTTCATAGGAACCTGGGTCAGATCTACCTGCTGAGCTTGCAGTTCTCCTGGGGAAGGCAGGGTGGCTGTGGCTCGCCCTGGGGGCATGGACATGGTGGCAGATATTTGGGGGTGTTCATGTGAATGACCTCTCCTTCTGGGAGGCTGATATCTTGCTTGAACATTAGCACAGAGACTTGGCCCCACCCAACAGCCTTTAGGCTCCAGAGCTGGGACTCCTCAGGCCAATTAACCAGGTGGAAACATATCTCCACCCATAAGCAGACACTACCTATGGCTGACCCCACAGATGCCTCTAGACATGGCCTGCCCACCAGAAGGGCAAGACCCAACTCCAGCCACCAGTGGGCAGATACCAGCTTCTCCCACCAGGAAGCCTGCACCAGCCTCTAGACCAGCCTCACCCACCAGGAGGCAGACAGCAGAAGCTAGAAAACTTTGATCTCGCAACCTGCAAAACAATTCCACAAACACAGGCCAGAATTTACTCTGGGACCAGCTGCCACAGGCCCCTGGGTGATGAGAGCAGCGTACACTTCTGGGAGACCTAGGATGTCTCCTACAGAGGGCCACTTCTCAAGGCTGAGAAACATAATGAACTTACATAAAAATGCAAGTAGAAATTTAGACAAAATGAGGTGGCAGAGGAGTAAGTTCCAGGCAAAGGCACAAGACAGAATCCTGGAAGAAGAAATAAGTGATGAGGAGATAGGCAATCTACCCAAGAAAGAGTTCAGAGTAATGATGGTGAAGATAATCAGAGAACTTGGGAGGAGAATGGATGCAAAGAGTGAGTAGTTAGACGTCTTTAACAAAAAGTAAGTATAAAGAACAATCAAACAGAGCAGAAGAACACAATTACTGAAATGAATAATACACTAGAAGGAACCAAGAATAGATTAAATGAGGCAGAAGAATAGATCAGTGAGCTAGAAGACAGAATAGTGTAAATCACTACTGCAGAGCAGAAAAAAGAAAAAAGGATAAAAAGAAATAAAGATAGTTTAAGAAATGTCTGGAGCAATATAAAGCACACTAACATTCACATTATAGGGGTCCCAGAAGGAGAAGAGAGAGAGAAAGGGCCTGAGAAAATATTTGAAGAGATAATAGCTGAAAACTTCTATAACCTGGGGAAGTCACTCAAGTCTAGCAAACTCAGAGTCCAAAATAAGATTAACCCAAAGAAAAGCACACTGAGACATATTATAATTAAAAAGTAAAAATTAAAGATAAAGAGAGAATATTAAAAGCATCAAGGGAAAAGGGACAAATAACATACAAAAGAACTTCCATAAGACTATCATCTGAGTTTCATGCAGAAACTCTGCAGGCCAGGAGGAAGTGGCATGATATATTTAAAATGACAAAACAGGAAAAACCTACAACCAAGAATACTCTATCCAGCAAGGCCCTCATTCATATTTGATGGAGAAATCAAAAGCTTTACAGACAAGCAAAAGCAAAACAATTCAGCACCACCAAGCCAGGTTTACAACAAATGCTAAAGGAACAAATTCTCAGCAGAAAAGAAGAGGCCACAACTAGAAACAAGAAAATTACAAAATGGAAAAGCTCACTGGTAAAGGCAAACATACAGGAAAGGCAGGAAATCATTCTCACACACTACTAGGAAGGGTAAAAGACATTAGCAGTGAAGTCACTAGCTTTCATAATAAACAGTTAAGAGAAACACAAAACAGATACAAAATGTGAGTGCAAAAACAGTAATCATGAGAGGAGAGTACAAATGCAGGATACTCAAAATGTGTTTGAAAATAAGATCAGCAGCTTAAAGCAATCATGTATATATACAGAATGTTATCCTAAAACTTTACGGTAACTGCAAACCAAAAATCTGTAATAGATATACACACACAAAAGAAAAAGGAATCCAAACATAACACTAAAGAGAGTCACTAAATCACAAGAGAACAAAAGAAGAAAAGGAAGAGAAAGATCTCCTAAAACAAATCCAAAACAATTAACAAAATGGCAATAGAACATATATGCTGATAATTACCTTAAATGTAAGCAAACTAAATGCTCCAACCAAAAGACAGACTGGCTGAATGGATACAAAAACAAGACCTATGTATTTGCTGCCTACAAGATGCACTTTAGATCTAGAGATGTATACAGACTGAAAGTGAGAGGATGAAAAAAGGTCTTCCATGCACATGGGAATCAAAAAAAAGTCAGAGTCACAATACTTAGACAAAATAGACTTGAAAATAAAGACTGTTATAAGAGACAAAGAAGGACACTACATAATGCTCAAGGGATAGATCCAAGAGGAAGATGTAACAATTGTAAATACATATGCAACCCACATAGGAGCATCTCAATATAAAAGGCAAATGTTAACAAACATAAAAGGAGAAATTGACAGTAACACAAGAATAGTGGCGGACTTTAACATCCTATTTACATCAATGGACAGATAATCCAGACAGAAAATCAGTAAGGAAACACAGGCCTTAAGCGACACATTAGAAGATGTGGTGTACTTATACAATGGAATACTACTCAGCCATAAAAAGAATGAAATAATGCCATTTGCAGCAACATGGATGGACCTAGAGATTATCATGTTGAGTGAATGAAGTAAGTCAGAGAAAGACAAATATCATGTGATATTGCTTATATGTGGAATCTAAAAAAAAAAAGATACAGATTCTATTTACAAACAAAAGCAGACTCACAGACATAGAAAATAAACTATAGTTACCAAAGGGGAGAGGGCAGGAGGGATAAATTAGGGGTTGGGGATTAACAGATACACATTACTATATATAAAATAGATAAACAACAAGGCCCTACTATATAGCACAGGGAACTATATTCAATTTCTTGTGATAACATATAATAGAAAAGAATCTGAAAATATATATATGTATGTATATGTATAACTGAAACACTTCGCTATACACCTGAAACTAACATTGTAAATCAACTACACTTCAATTAAAAAAATTTTTTTTAAATCGTGTTCAGTATTTTCACCATAAACATCTTTGCTACAAGCAGTTTCACCACAGAACAAACTGTCCGCCTGGCAATTTTGCCTTAAAAGATAAAGTAACTGTAATTTACCACAATCTTCCAGTCTTCAAGGCAGTAATTATTGATTTTTTTTTTGCTAATTTACATACAACAGCTTGTTCACTAATTCTGTCATTACCACATGCATCACGCAATATTAGAATGTGGAGGCAAAAGAAGAATCAAGTTTTTCTTATCCTCCCAAAAGAATGATCATATGATTCCGGATGAATATAAGTTTCTTGAAAGTGGTGAATCCTTTTTGCAATTTGATAGTGGAGAATATGATGGAGATAGAATTTTGGTGTTTGGCATAGAACCTGGCTTAGATGATTTGGTGAAACATGAGGACTGGGCATGTGATAGAATATTTAAATGTAGTCCAGATGTGCACTGCCTTTTTCTTTTATGGCAAAATTGTCTTATGGCCAATTCTTTGTGCAGAAAAACTGCCTATGGCAAAGATTCTTAGGGTGAAAATACCTAGAACCTAAAATATTACATAGCCCAGGAAAGGTGTGTGACCCCCTGTGAGTCAGAGTGAGTTAGTGGCAGAGCCTAGATTAAAACCAAGGACTCCTGACTCCCAGTCTCCCTCCCCGGTGCCTCCTAATAATGTAGCAAACAGACGCTCTTCTGCGTGGTTCAGGCAAAGCTGGAAGGCTGGTGTCTCCTGCGGGCCTGGGGAGACGACTCCTAGGAGGGCTGTGCTCTGGCTCTGCTTTTTTGACGCTGTGGTTTGCATTCTCATCTTCCCAATTAGTATTAACTGAGGGAGGCAAGAGGAGAAAACTGGGGCCTCCCCAAGTCTCCTTGCTCCACAACTCAGGGAGTGGGGGAGGCCTCTGCAGAGAAAGTGTTGATAATTATGGAAGTTGAGGCTCTGCCTCATTAAGCAGGCAGAGCCCCTCCTGGGAACAGTCCCCTCGCCTCACCCTCCGGCTTCCCCAGCTCAGCTAAGCAGCTTGTTTGCTTTCTCATTAGCCAACTTGTTAGCATGATGCTCTGTTCCCCTGAGTTGCCCAGAAGAGATGTTTTGGGGAAGGATGTCCTTAGCTGGCTCGGTCTGTCTCGTGCTTCCCTGGGGGACGTCTAGGCAGCCAGGTCCTGGAAACAGTTGTGTGTGGTGGTGATAACTCAGCGGTGGGGCCGAGGCTCCTCTGTTTGACCAAAGGGAAGTAGGAGCAAAAGCCTGGATTGGCTCAGGACGTGGAGGGTCAATACAACGGCCTGAGACCTAAGTGAGAAGGAGGGAGAATCCAGGACTGGCTTTGCACACATGGCTCGAAGGTTTCCAGGCTCATCCTGGGCTGCCGGGCCTCTGAGCAGAGGTGCCATGCTGTCTGCACTCCTCCCCACATACAGAGTTCCTACAGACCCGCACATTGGTACAGCTCTTTAATGCTCACCACCGAGCGCTCTCATGTTTCAGCAGGACAGGACAAATGTTATTATTCTCTGTTTTTCAAATAGAAGCCTGAGGCCTACAGTACAGAGACTGACTTCACTGTGAGGGGAATTTCTAGCCCTAATTTAGTTCAGATCAGCTGAAATGACACTCAAAATTGCCTTATCTTTCAGCCCATTGAGACCAACCATCAATTTAATTTGATACCTGTATACTACCTCCAACAAAGGAGTAGGAGCAGCAGTAACACTATTTATTGAGTGCCCCATCATAGTGGGTGTATAAACTGACACTACATGAAGAAACTGAGGCTCAGAAAGGTTATCTGACTGGTCCAGGATCACAGCAAAATTGATAGATCTAGAGCGGAGGGTAGAGCTCCACGGTAGAGTGCATACTTAGCGTGCACAAAGTCCTGGGTTCAATCTCCAGTGCCTCTGTTAAACAAATAACTAAACCTAATTATCCCAAAGTAATTAATTAGTTAATTAATTAATTTTTTAAAAGATCTAGTGATCATGCCTGGGTAAAGAGAATGATGAGAACATTTTATATAAATATAAAGGTAGGCAGGGATATGCATTCCAGACTGGATGGAAAGGAAGCCATATAAGGAGGAATAAGTTGGAGACACAGTTAGAGACAGTAGATTCAGAAAATGTTAAATCTATCATTACTGTGATTTTACCTTCCCTGAACTGCGGTATCTGGCTCTACTAAAAGACTCATCCTTAGTCTCTTAAAGTACCCAGTTTCTGTGTGAAATAAAGCAGAAAGAGAAGCTTCATTAGTATATCAGGGGTCTCAGACTTTGCCTCAGTTTCCCCATCCTCTCTGCCCCTCACCATCAATAGGAGATTTTAATGAAGTTTTGCCATCATCTAGCCCTTGGTTCCTGGACCTCAGTCCATATGCCCGAGGCCCTCGTCTTGTTGACTCTCTCTCGGGGGCACTGAATTATTCCACCTGTTCAGAATGCGCCCTTGTCTGTGTTTGCCGCTGGTAGGCAGGTGTCCTGGAACAAGGAATCCTCTTTCCTTCTTCACATTAGTTCAGCAATTGCTATGCAGCCCAAGCAAGAAGCAGACCCAGCTTGAAGTATCAAAGACGACACCAGGAGATCATTTGACCCCATATTTTCAAACAGACAAACAGCATTAGAACCATAATACATAAAACAGATAAGCACAAAGTAGAAAACAGAGTAAAATAGGAAGTAGAAATAGGGATCCACAGCTGTGGCCACTCCCTATGCCCTCTTTTCTACCCTGGCTCCTCAACCAGTTCCTCCGCTGAGATGGTTCAGTTCCGCCTTCTCATGTTTTTCAGATGAGTGAACTGAGGGCCAAGGAGGGGACATGAGCCACCGAAGGGCCACAGCCCATTAGTGACTAAGTCAAGACCAGAACTTGGCAGAGATACCTCACTGTATGAATCATGAATGTTCTTTATAAAATTATTTTAATTGTTTCTCTGTAAAAATAAAAATAGAAAGATAACTGGACCTTTTAGAGTAAAGAGACATGGATTCAATCCCAGGTCCACAATCTAATCTCCATAATCTGAGAGATTGTCTCCTGCTGGGGTTGAACTCTTAAGAATTCATTCAGTCATTCATTTATTCGTTTATTTATAAATGAATGAACTCTGAAGAGTCAAATGGGTGTGATAGAGATTTAAATGCCCCTCTTACAACCCCACCAAGAGATAATCTTTTTCTTAGGTTTTTCATAGTTCCAAATTCCCTTTCCTTTCATTTTACAACCTTGGCACTCTTGCAACCCCCTCAGGTCTCTTCCCTTTAGAATGTAAAGCTTAGATCATCCTTAGTGCAGAGTTTCTCAATAGACATAAACAACAGGGGCACTGAGTAATTGACTCTTGACACATGCCCTTCTAGACAGAACATAAAGCCTGAGGGAACTGGGACCCCTGGACTGGTGACCTCTGCAGTAAGCAGCATTTGTTCACTTTTAAGTGTTTTCTACAAATATTATTACCTTTTATGCACTATGATATGAAAAATGTGTTACAGAAACAAGTGCCCAAAGGAAGGCCCTGTTTTGGCCACTTCTCCCCTGGTGACATCTGGATAATGACTGTGGCAGGAGAGACAATGAGAACAAGCCAGGACTGAAATATCCCACAATCAGACCATTCGCTCTACACTGCGTTAAGGCTAACATTCTATCACGCAGAGCATTTATACAGTTTGTTTTCTGAGCACAAATGCATTAGGGCGTGTTATCAATAACTAATCTAAGGGCAAATATCTTAAAGTTCAGGAACACAGAAAATACATAGATATAATGTTGGTTAATCTGTGTCTATAGAGTAATAATTCATCTGTCCAACATTTAAAATAATGTCTAGTCCTCTAAGCATCAGGTGTACAGTAAATTGGGCTAAAAAGTTATGATAAGCATTAAGTCTACTTTGGAGAATACGTGTTTTGCAACGGTTGTATTCCTTTATAATTCGCAGAATAAAATGATAAGGATTTAAAAAAAATACTCTAAGACATCAGGTATAATAAACCAGAGTTGTCGGAGGCAAACAAGGATGTATGACCACAGCATGTCACTGAACTAACATTTTTTGGGTGGGGGGGAGGGTAGTTAGGTTTATTTTATTTTTAGAGGAGGTACTGGGGATTGAATCCAGGACCTCGTACATGCTAAGCACACACTGTACCACTTAAGCTATACCCTCCTCTCTGAAACTAACATTTTTTAATGTAATTTCTTTGCTTCAACAGATAATATACTTAAAGAGTTCAAAACTCAAAGCAGTCTAAAAGTATTTACATAGAGAAGTCTTGCCACTCCGACTTCTCAACCTACCTGCTCCTTCCTCGTCTTCACCTTGCCTTGGGCGAAGACCACTTGAGTAGTGTTTCCTGTATGATTACAGTATTTCTCTGTGCAAAACTCAGAAGATAAGAACATTTTATAATCCTCTGTTCTTAAGCATAAGACCTCAAAGTGTATATTTTGTTCTACCTTTGCTTTTCTTTTTCTTAATAATAAATCTTGGAGACTTTTTCATTGTCTTGTAGCAAACACTGTCCCATTTTTAAAAAAATAGCTCTGTAGTATTCCATTGTGTGTTTAATTTGACTAGTCCTCCATTAAAGGACTCTTGTGTTGCCCCAATCTTTAGCTATTAAATACAGAACTATAATGAATGACCTTGTATATACATCATTTCATACATATGCATACAAATTCCTAAGAACAGGATTTGGGGGTCATAATGCAAATGTATATGTAATTTGGGTAAATATTCCTAAATTTTCTTCTAAAAGTGTTATGGCATTTGGTGTTCTCATCAGCAATGGACAAATGGTGTTTCCACAAAGCATCTTCTATAAAGTATGTTTTGGAGTTTTGGACCTCTGTAAATATGAAAATTGAGAAATGGTATCTTATTATAGTTTCAAGTTTCAATTTTATCTCATTTGTATGAGGTTGAAATTTTTTCCTATGTTTAAAAAACTTACATTTCTTTACATAATTGGCTTATTTGAGGGTCTGTCTCCAAAACTATAGTAAACAAGGGAAAGGACTGTGTTTTATTTAACTCATTTTCCCCAGTTCCTAGCATAAGGCCTGGGCATAAAGGAACAAATGAGTGACTGTGATTTCTAATATTCCTCACATTATTTTAGTTATACTTGACATAATTTTTCTAAGCTTTAACTTATGCTTTTGAAGAATGTACTACATAGAAATACAGCATGTAAAAATTTAAAATTACTTATAATGCCATTACTTTAAATCAATGATTTATTTATTCATTTCTAATTTCTAAAACACATTTTTTTCAAGTATCAGCAATGAACTTTTGAACATATCAATCTTATTTTTTTCACTTAAGTTTTAAGCATGTGTAATTTTAGATGTCATCTTTCTCCCCAAATCATCAATTACTTGATGGAGGCGTGAGGTCTTGTTTCTTTCTCTTGTTCCATCCCTGATACAGAATAAATGTTAAGGTGAGTACTTGATGCTGAGAGGTGATGACATGAAAGAGAAGACACAACTTTCCTGGCTAGGCAGGCCTCCGGCTCTGTAGCATACATCTCTGATTTCTGCACTGCTGACTCTGGATGGTGTCTATGAGTCCTGTGCTCAGGTATTTATGTCACTTTGGTAGCCTTCTAATCTAGTCAGTTAGTGCCAAGACACTCAGATATGCAGCTGGACACTACGAGTGAAGAAGCAAGTCTGTTTTGGAGCCTGCCTCATAAAGAGGAAATACGGGAATACCAATGTCATGTGAATATATAGCGAACTAAAAATAAGTATTAAAGTGGTAACTCTGAGCACAGCACGGTTATTCATTTGCAGAGTCTAGACAGATGGCTAATCTATACAGATCCACAAAATAAGGAGAAAAACAAAGGGTCCCTTGGTGTCTGGGACTGCGGAGGACGCAGTAATTTAGTCAAAGGGTAGTTCCCACTGTCCATCCTGGAGAGAGGTCAGGTATTACAGATGAAGTGGGATGTAGGCTCAATGCTGGTTGAGATTGATGGAGACTCTCTGATTGTCCAAATACTTGAGATTTATTTTCTCAAAGACACTCTTGGAATCCTGCAGTTACATTAGCACTCTCAGAAGCAAATATCTTTTGTTTCCTTTTGCTCAAAATCTCCAGCTCTCACAGAAGCTTCTCCAGTTGGATCTCAGAAAATTCGATGATCTCCTTCATTTTATTGTAGATGGATCGGTTCATCTTTTATGGCTACCTGTTTGTCTTAAATTTAATTTAGCAAGTGCATTATCTCCACCTTTGATTCTGAGAAAAAGTACATTTGGCTTTATGAATGACTGAAATGCATTACTTCCAACAGATAAATGCTTTCCTTTTATTATTTTTCTGGTTTCCGTGTCCATCCAAGTACATGCTAACAGATAGTATTCAGCCGAGGTTAGAGCTCAGATGCTAATCTCAAGATTTTTAATGAAAATATAAGGATGTGGATTTAAATAAAAGTGATCACTTAAAAAGTGAATAAGCTTTGTGAGTGAGTCTTGGGCAATGACAATAATAGTGGTGGTGATAAAAATAATGATAGTAATACTGGAAATACAGGCTTAGAACAGTGCAGTTGGACCAGAGCATTAGGGATTCAATAAACAATGACTGAACCAATGAATAGATGATCGAGGACGTGATGAAGGAAGAGATAGTGGTGGGAGTAATGGAGGTGGAGATGCTCAGCACAGAAGTGATAATGGTACCCATGTTGACTGTGTTTATATAGTGATGAGGTTAGTGGCAATCAGAAAAAGAAGCTGGATGAGAAATCTTCTTGAAAGGAGAATTTTTTAAAAATTAAATTCATTTCTGGGGCGCTCAGTGTGTGACTCTCACTGTGTGCACAAGTTCATTCAAGTTGGTTTGTCTCTTCCCATAGAAAGCTACATGGAACTTGCAAAAAGTTCTGGTGGCCCAGAGGAGGCAATGTCTCTGAGACTGGATTCCAGATCCCAACGATCAGGGTGGCAGAGTTGAGAAAAGTCATTTGAGAAATAGACCTACTCTGCTTCACTTTTCTGTGCCCAACTTCCGGCCTCAGAGGAAACCCTACTGAAAACTAGTCACCCCCAACAACCCCAAGGAACATACAGCTAGGAACTCCTGGGAGACAGCATTTCCAGGAGCAAGAGATATAAGAGGGGACATGTATTGGAAATAGAAAGGACACTGAAGAAGATACAAGTGTTAATGTCAAAAAGTCAGGAAACGGGCAAGGATGGTACAGCAGAGGTGAGAGGAGCTAAAGAAAAGGACTAAGAGGGGGCTTTGACCTTTCCTGGGGGGGACCTGTTAGATACATAGGAAAAAAGAACTGGGGGGAAATTAGTGTAGATCTCCTATGTCCATCCTCATCCCCCAAACTTTTTTCAGTAGCTTTAGAGAAACACAGACTACCAGGGCTGTAAGGGGCTGTATAAGTTACCTAGTTAAACTTCATTTTAGACAAGAGCAAGGTGAGATGAAGACAGGAGAGATGGTCAGGCTTAATGCTCACTTTGAGTTAGTGGCAAAGCAAGTTTAGAAAGCCAGTTCCCAAAGGGAATGTGTTCTATCTTATATTGCAGCCCTTCTAGACTGACACCAGAGGGTCCTGACTTCATCAGTTCACACACACACGCGCCCCTCAGAGACCTCCTAGTATGTAATTCCCTTTGGGAATATCTTCTCAAAATACACTGTGTCTGCTCACTGATTCCTCATCTTGCCTTATGATTCCGGGCTGTGAGGGACTCTCACCAGAGTGTTCACATCCCTTTCCTTTCTCATCTCTTCCTCCTTCAGCTCATATTGAGAACATTCCTGAATTCCAGAGAGGCTCCCAGAAGGAACTTAGCAATTACATTTTAGAAAATAGGTGTTCCTTTTTCCACAGTTAAATACAACTGGTTACTGGATACAGAGGATTATGGCGCAGGCGGATATGCTTTAAAGAATCACGGGGCATTTCATTTGGACTATAAGAGGATGAGCATGAGAATTCTCCTCTCTCTTCTGTTTCCTGGTGGGGTGTGTAGGAGAATATCCAGGAGCCTAAGACTCTGGAGTCACATTCTATACAACCAGAAAAGTTCTAGGCTGTACAGAATCAGGCAACCCGGACTCCACTCCAAATCTGTCAGCAACAGACCATGATATTGTGCAAATGACTTCTGCCTTCTGATCTTCAGTTCCTCTTTTGAAGGGTGAGGTGAACTGGCAAGTTATCATGTAGGTTATTTTCCGTCTCATATGTTCTATACTTTTGGATCTGGGGAGATTTCTCAAGAAGAATCTTCACATGGTTAATCTTCTCACTTTACCCCTCCTTTCTAGGAACTATGGTCATGTCAACCATGTGTGAACCCCCAAATTTTCATCCTTCCCGGTTTCTCTACCACAGGCATCCTGAACTCTTTCACTCTTGCAGACACCCAAGAATGCATCTACCTCCTCACTCTGGCAGGAAACTTGTTCATTACTGTCCTGGTTTAGGCAGATTCCAGACTGTCCATGCCCATTAACTTCTTCATCAGTGCCCTCCCCTTCTTGGAACTCTGGTATGTCAGCACTACAGTGTCCATGCTGCTGCATAACTTGCTCCATGGGCATTCGCCCATCTCAGCTGTGTGCTTTGTCCTACCATATATCTTCTATTCCTTGGGCATGTCTGAGTGCTACCCATTGGGTGTCATGGTGCTGGACCACTAACTTGCCATCTGTCACCTACTCTATGACCATGCATTCATGAGCAGAAAGGTACAGATATGGCTGGCAGGGGCCACTTGGATGGCTAGCTTCTCAGCTGTACTTATGCCAGCCAGCCTTGCAGCCACTCTGCCCTTCTGTTTGAAAGAGTCTGGGGAAATATGGAATACAGAATTGCCACACATTTAAAATGTCTAGTTTTCAACAACAACAATGGCAAATATGAGACATGCAAATAAACAAGAAAGTCTGATCTACACACTGAAAAAAGAAACTGACTAGAAACTGTTTCTTAGGAAGAACAAATAATAAGCTGACTAGACAAATATTTTAAATCATCTATTATAAGTATGCTTAAAAAACTAAAGAAAACTATGTCCAAAAACTAAAGAAAAGTATAGGAACAATGGTCCACCATATAGAATATCAAAAAAGAGATAAAAATAATTTTCAAAAAAAAAATCAAAACTGTTCTTGAACAGTCCAATAACTGACATGAAAAATTCAATAAAGACTCAACAGTAGATTTGGGCTGGCAGAAGAAAGAATCAATAAGCTCAAAGATAGACCAGTTGAGACTATCCAACTATAATCAGGAATGAGAAAAAATAATGGATAAAAATAAACATCACTCCACAGACCCATGGGACATTATCAAGAATACTACTACATACGCATAATAAGAGTCCTCAGAGGAGAGGAAAGAAAGAAAGGGAAGAAAGAATATTTGGAGACACACAGCAAAAGCTTTCCAAATTTGATGAAATACATGAATCTACACATCCAGGAAGCTAAACAAACTCCAAGAAAGATAAACTCAAAAAGAATCACATTCTAGAGACATGATAATGAGACTGTCAAGAGCCGAAGACAGGCTCTTGTAAGCAGAGAGACAGCAGCAAGTCATTACATACAATGGATCCTCAGTAAGATCTCATCAGAAAACATGGGTATTAGATGGCAGCTGGATAATATCCAAAGTGCTGAGAGGGAAAGACTGTCAATCAGGAATTCTGTCTTGTTTAGCCTTCAAAGTGATTCTTCAAACAAAGAAATTGATTCACAGATGAATAAAAACAGACACAAATTGTCTAGTAGAGCTGACTGACAAGAAATATTAAAAGATTAGAGAAAAATTAATTTTTACATTGCCCATTAATTTCTTCATCATGCTCATATTTTCCTCTCATTCTTGATCATAAAGAACATAACTATAAGGAGCATTTCAATATCCTTTTCTACTAATTTTCTTATCTCTGTCATTTCTAAATCTATTTCTATTGAATAATTTTTCTACTGTTTATGGATTATATTTCTCTTGCATCTTTAAATGCCTAGTATCTTTTATTTAGATGTAGAAAATTATAGATTTCATATTTTTTTGTATTTTGTTCTGTTGTGGTGTTGTTTCATCAGTTCAACCCTTTCAAGCCTTCTTTTAAGCTTCTTAAGGCACATCAGAGCAGCCTTAAGGCCAGTGCTGATTTAACACTACTACTAAGAGAAAGTCTTTCCGCTCTGGTTACCAGAAACACAAACTCTTTGTGAACTCTAGGAATTGTTTGGTTTATCACTTCTGTAAGAGGTAGTTTCTTCTAGTGGCTGTGCAGACCAGTACTCTGCCAAAGACTTAATGGAATCCCTTTGCTAATATGTAGGGCTCTCTCACTGCGCTAATTTCTTTCTAGTTCTCTGCCCTGAAAATATCCTCTTTGTCCTCCGTGAACTCCAATCTCTATCTGCTAACTCTATGTGACTGCCTCACATGTCCTCTCGACCAAAAATTTTAATAATTAAACTTCTAATATCTAGTGCTTAAAATATTTAAAAATATTTTTGTCTCACTTCATCATGATCACAGAACACCCCTGGGGCTCTGACCCAGTCCCCCACCAAGGCAGTACACTAGAAGAAGCCATGACACACATCAGGCTGTGGATCTAGCCCTCCAGCTGCAGCCTAGACTCTGCCAAGGCAGCAACCACCATTAATCACTGCTTCACAGGAGAAACGGCCACTCATGCTGGCGTAACAGCTCCAACCCCACTCTGACTCCAGCCCACACTCCACCAAGGTGATGATCACCATCATGCTGCAGGAGAAGCTGTGGCTCACACCAGGCTCTGGCCCTAGCCCTTCTGGCTCTGCCCTACCCGCCACCAAGGTGGTGGCCATCCGCACTGCCTGGGAGAAGTCACAGCCTGTGCTTGCTTCAGATCCAGCTTTCCTACCAAAGCCACTGGATAAACAGACTTCATAGTGACACTCCCACACGAGGACACACCCTCAAAACTAGGATAGGCAACTCTTTCACCTAATTTTATAGTGATTAAAAAAAGAAATTCAAACAAATTGAGAAGACAAGAATATGTTCCTAATGAATGAGTGAGATAAGATCCCAGAGAAATAACTCTAATAAACAAAGATAAGTAATTTACCTGATAAACAGTTCAAAGCAATGTTCATAAAGATGCTCACTGAACCCAGTAGTAAATGGAAGAACACAGTGAAAACTTCATCAAAGAAACAGAAAATTTAAAAAAGAATCAATCAGAACTGAAGAATAAAATAACAAAAATCTTAAAAAATACACAAGAAGGAATTAACAGCAGATTAGATGATACAGAAGAACACATAATTTGCCTGTAAGAATAGCAGAAATCACCCAATCAGAACAGCAAAAAGAAAAAAAATTTAATGAGGGTAGTTTAAGGGACATCTGGGCAACATCAAGCACACTAACATTTGCATTATAAGGGTCTTAAAAGAAGAAGAGTGAGAGAAAGGGACACAAAAAACTATTTGATATAATAATGACTGAAAACTTCCCTAACCTGAAAAAGGAAAGAGATATCCAGATCCAGGAAGCACAGAGATCCCAAATAAGATGAATCCAAAGAGACCCACACCAAGATATATCATAATTAAAATGACAAAACTTAAATATAAAGCGAGAAAATTAAAGGCAGCAAAAGAAAAACAAAAAAAGTAACATATAATGGAATCCCCATAAGGCTATCAGCCTGAGAAATTTCACAGGCCGAAAGAAAGTGGCATGGTATATTTAAAGCATTGAAAAAAAAAGAAAAACTACAACCAAGGATACTCTACCCAGCAGGGTTATCATTCAGAATGGAAGGAGAAATAAAGAGTGTTCAAAATAAGCAAAAACTAAGAGTTCATCAACAGTAAAATGGCATTACAAAAAATGTTAAAAGGTCTTTCTTAAGCCAAAAAGAAAGGCTATAACAAGAAATAAGAAAATATATGAAGGGAAAAAGTCTTACTGGTAAAGGAGAATATATACTAAAGGCACTGGATCAATCGCTGTAAAACAAAAAACTACTGCAAAAGTTAAAAGACAAAAGTCATAAAATCAACTAAACAGTTAAGGGCATCTAAAAATATAAAAAAAGGCATCAAAAACATAAAACATGGAGGGGAGTAAAAATGTGGGGCTCTTAGAATGTGTTTGAACTAAACTACTATAAATTTAAAACATATGTATATACACACACACACATATATATGTATATATCATGATAACCACAAGTCAAAAATCGCCAATAGATATTCAAAAAAGGGGGGAAAGGAACCCAAAATAGCACTAAAGAAAATAATCAAACCACTAGGGAAGAGATTAAAAGAAGAACAGCGAAGAACTACAAAAACAACCAGACAACAACCAATAAAATGTCCACAAGTACATACCTATCAATAATCACAACAAATGTAACGAACTAAACATGCCAATCCAAAGAAATAGGGTAGCTGAAAGGATTAAAAAAAAAAAGACCCATCTATATACTGCCTACAAGACTGACTTCAGTGCCTCAGACTCACAGAGGCTAAAAATAAAATGATAGAAAAAGATATTTTGTGCAAATGGAAATAAAAAGAAAGCTGGGATAGTAGTACTCGTATCAGACAAAACAGACTTTAAAACAAAGTCTGCAACAAAAGACAAAGAAGGGCATTATAATAGAGGGGTATCCAATGATAAGAGTGATATGAAATTTCTCTTCCCTACACTTATTTAGCAACTTCCTATTGTGTACTGGAACGCATCAGGAAAGAGAGCAGCCTCTGCTTTCTCAAATACTAGAATGTAAGTTCTCTGGGGGTAGCTTTGTATTGCCCATAGCATACAAATACAAATTGCTACATAAGAACTATTTGTTTAACATATTGATGACTAGCTATTTGATTTTCCAGATGCCATCTGTAAAAGGTATTATGTAAGCTCATGAAAGGGAAGGTGGAATTTTAAGCCTTGGAAGGAGATATTTGGAAAGAGACCCAGCCCACAACCTACCAGATCACACTGCATAGCTATAAATGTATCACTCATATATCAATGTCACGCAGCCTAAAAGCTGTAGACTGTGAGCTAGACCCCAATTCTCATGGGTGCCCATTTATTACTGTTGCTCTGGCTTCTCATAATTCATTATGCATCATTGATGACCAACAACAAAACTGAGATCATCCCTGAAAAATGTGATTTGTTTACCTCTTCAGTTCCCATCTCTGAGGCTTACGCAGTAGATTATTTGTTCCCCAAATGTTAGGATAGTGAGGTCTGAAGACAGCAGAAAGTCTAAGAAAGACATCTCAGTTATATACTCACTTCTGTTGCTCTCTCATCACTTACTAGACTTTTCTAATATACCACTGTCACCAGAGAACAGTTTCATGTGAAATTTGAGAATGGACACTGAATGAACCAAATGTTGAAAGCACGTTCTTGATAGACAGTTACAGGTATCTGCCCTTTCTGTTTCAATCATCTAGGGAAGACTTCCTAAAGGAGTCAGTCTTTCAGAGATGGCTGACAGAGAGGGAGACTGGCATAACTGAGACCTCACAGAACAGCAGCAAGGAGAAGATTTGAGGACTGAAGGAAAGTTGTGAAGTGGTTACGCGTAGGTCACAAGGTTTTACTCTGCTTCTTCCTAACTTCCGAGAGATGAAAAGACCTCTAGTCAAGGATCTGCCTCAAGGACAGAAGTAACTTCCTACATACAGGTAGCATCCTAGAGGCGTTAGCTAGTCCCCTAATTACCCTCATTCTTTCCTGCAGTTCTCTGATACACCAACTCACAACAGATGAGAGAGGATGTAGAGTTGGAGAAAAACAAACAAGTGCCAGTTCTACATTTGCATGCCACTGGTTTCAGATCCTGTATCTGAAATGAGGTTAAACGTTTAGCTCTCTGCCACTGGACTCAGCAAAACATACTTTTTAGACATTCAAGTTCCCTGGAATTCTTCCTCTTTGGTGAGATGTGGAAAAATTTACTGTCTCTACCCTTCCTCACGAGTCATGACTGACTACAGGGGAGGTTCAGGGAGCATCACAGGCACTAAGATCAAGGTCTTCCCACTCGACTCTGTCACAGACCCCGTCACTGGCTCCCAGCAGAGATGCTCCTGTGGGCAGTCCCCAGCAGTGGTCCTCAGAGCAGCAGAAAACCCTCAAATGAGATGATTCCTGACTCAGAGTCTTTTTATTTCCAGCTATACCATTTTCAGAGGCTACCAACAGAGCACTCACAGCAGCTACGGCTGCTTCCAGCAATTTTCAAATGCGCACAACTGTCCCTCCTAATATCTGCTCAATCCCTGGGTTTCTCAGCCATCTGGTCTGCTCAGTGCATCTTCCTCAATAAACATCTCTCCACAGGGTGTTAGCCAAGTCCTCAGCCTTGGTGCTGCAAAACCCTTTAAAGAAACCTGTTCGAAGACCTCAGAGGTTTTGGAACAGGAATAAATCTGAAAATACTGTAGTTGGTCTCATTTCTAGAATCACTTCGCGACACTATTGTTGTGGAGGAACGGCCTCTCATCTCATTCTCCTGCACTTGAAGTTACTTTTCCAAGATGTTTACTATAACCATTCCTTTTTATTAGAGTTTAACTCAGGTTTCCAGTGAATTTAGTATGAAACTTATTCCATTTCAAATATTCCAATATGATTTATCCATGCAAACAAAGAAATAGCTCTGGATAGCCTTTAATTCCATATTTAGAGAAAAGTATATAAATTGAACTTAAATTGAGGCACTGTCTCCAAGAAAGTTTTGTCTATACATGTTACATACTACATTCATTGACTTCATCCCCAAAACACTAGGTCCACACTACTCTAGAGTGGCTTTCTTAGGTTTTCCAGTGTAATCAGGTGCCACTTCCAAGTATGCCATATGAACAATAAGAAGCATAAGTTTTAGTTGTATTTTCCAGCAGTTGCTATAGGAAATCATTTCCAATGTCTATTTTACATTCTTGAGGTTAATTTTATGTGTAAACTTCATTGTGCCATGGGGTGCCCAGATATTTAGTTATATTTTATTCTGTGTGTGTGTTTGTGTGTGTGTGTGTGTGTGTGTGTGTGTGTTTGTTTCTGAATGATATTAACATTTGAATCAATAGACTGAGAAAAGCAGACTGCCCTCCACAGTGAGGGTGGGCCCTATCTAACCCCTTGAAGGTCTAAATAGAACAAAAATTCTGAGTGAGAGAAGTTTCTCTCTCTCTGCCTGACTATTTTTGAACTGGGACATTAGTCTCCTGCCTTACAATGTAGACGTGGACTGGAACTTACATCATTGGTTCTCCTGGTTATCAGGTCTTTGGACTTGTACCAAAATTATATCATTGGCTCTCCTGGTTACCAGCTTATCAACTGAAGAACTTGGGACTTCTCAGCCTCCATAATTTTGTAAGCCAATTCCTTATAATCAACCTCTCCCCCACCTCTCTTTTCATGTATTCTATTTTTCCTGTTTCTCTGGAGAACCCAGACCAATGCACAAAATGGGCTCTGCACATAAATGATAGATGGAAATGGAAAGAAAAAAGAAGAAATCTTTCAAATTGTATTATAAAAAAAAGACTGCAGGGTGTTACTCAGTATCTTTGGTTTTCAGACGAAAGCAGCACAGTACAATCCTGCATAAGAAACGGATTCGATTAGCTTAAATAATTGGGAAGTTCAAGACAAATCTGATCAGATAGGGCTCAATTCAGAGACTTACACTGCATCATAGAGCTGAGTCTTGACTGAGAGGTCACCCCTGAAAAACATCCTCATGTATCATTTATTTTTTCTGTTTAACATTTATCTCAATTTTATGTGCATTTATGAATATATTTTTCCTTTATATGTCTATTTTTAATCTGCATGGCCATTTTTTTCCTGTTTTGCCAAACGTTTCAGCCCCATCTCTAGGATATTGCCTGATACATAATAGACATTCAATAAATATTTATTGAATGAATAAATAAATCTTTTTCTCTTACTCTCTTTCATTTGACTTACTTTCACTCTATGTGCTAAATTTATTTTTCCGTAAGCTGTCTTTATCCAAACAGCAGGAAAAATGGACATGACAGTCTTAAACCTCCATTCTGGTGATGCAAGTGAAAAGGCTCAGAGATTCTTGGGCTCAGAGCTCTACATTTAAATTTGATCAAGATTCTTCCTAGATAGAATAAAAGTTGGAGCAATGTATGACTGATTCCACAGGTCTTTTTACCCAACCCTATGGCAAGAGATGAAGGAGGTAGGGTTTGTCCTTTGACTGAAATACTTGAAATGGTTCCAGGATGAATTATGTTTTATTGTACTGCAAAAAGTGAAAAAAATCCAAGTTAAATTGGATTCAGTGCATAAAAAGGAAAAGGAATTCATCGCTCCCATATCTGAACATACATCAGAACATCAAATGATGAGTTGCAGGCAAGTTGTGAATCACAGACTATGACATCATCAGAGACTCAATTCATTGATTTTCTTAGCTCTCCTTTCTCATCTATTTTAGTTTCATCCTCTGCCTGGTTTTCATCATGGGAGTAAAATGGAAGGCAATGTTGAGGGCATCTTTCTTTTCTCTTGCTTATATAGAGAAGCAAAATAATAAGAATCCGAGTGTTGAGAGTACATTGTAGGAGTTAGACTGTTCCTGCTCCTATAGTTTGCGAGTGTTGAGAGAAGTCTGTGAAAATGGTGACACCAGCAGCAGCAGCAGGGGCAGTGTTCCCTTGTCCTATGGGTTTCAGCTAGTGCCATACATTTTTGAAATCACTCATTCCAGTGACAGAAGACTCTCAATACTTTCACACCTTCCAAATATTTGTGGGCACATAATTTCTTAAATTAAATTTTCTTCTTAAAATAGTTATATAATTTTATTGTTCCTGCATTGATTTCCAACTGAAACAATGATTCAGTAGTAATTAGCAAAAACATGTAATTACATAAAATATTTTATTATAATTATGAGGTTAAGCTCTGCTTTTCAAAAGACACTGGAAGAAAATTAATAACAAATCACAACATGGTGAATATATTTCCATAATACCTATGTGACAAAAAATTATACCTAGAAATATTAAAAATGCCTATAATTCAATCAGAAGACAAATGATTCAATCAAAAACTTGGAGAGACATTCCAATCAGAAATGGATGAAAGGTTTGAAAAGGCACTACACTAAAGAAAATATACAGATGGACAATACACAAGCAAAAATATATTCAGCATCTTTCAGCAAGGAAAGCGACAAGTACATACTATGTGGTTCTACTCATGAAATTCTAGTCTGTCAAACAAAGTTTTAGTGACAGAAGCAATAATTGGTTTCCCAGGCCTGGTGGTGGTACAGGGGACTAACAAGGAAGGGCATGAAGGAAAATCTGGGTGTGATGCAAATGATTTATATTTTGATCATGGTGCCATTTACGGAGATACACATTTATCAAAACATATCAGACTACGTACGTCAAATGGGTGTGTTCATTGTATTAAATTATGCCTCAATATTTTTGGTTAAGAGAGGAAGTATAAACAAATGGAACTCACACCATAAATAAAAGCTAAGGCTATAAAACTTCCAGGTGCAAATGTAGGGGAAGGTTTATTTAAACTTGGCTTACGAAAATGTTTCTTAGACAGGACACAGGAAGCACTAAGCATAAAAAAAAAAAAAAAAAAAAAAAAAAAAAACTGTAGCTAAATTTAATCAAAATTTAAAAGCTCATTCTCATTAAAAGGCATTCCTGAGAAAACAGATATGCAAGCTACAGACGTGGGGACACTATTCACAATACATATGTCTCACAAACAGCTTTAGTCCAGTACATATGAATAGCTACTGGAATTCACTAATTTAAAGACAGTTTTGTTACAATGTGCAGAAGACTAGGACAATTTACTTAAAAGATATATGAATAGTTAATAAAATAACAATAATTCTTCAACATAATTTGGTACCAGGTTAACACAAAATAAAACTAAATGAGATACTACTATTTACCCCACTAGAATGGCTACTACATTTTTAAAACTCTCGTAGTACCACAAGTTGGAAAGCATATGACGCAACTCATGGAGGTGTTATGTGGCACATCCACTACAGAAAACATTTGGGCAGCATCTTCTAGAGTTAAAGATTTATCTACCCAGACACATAACAGAGAAGAATGAAAGTCTATGTCCAAAAAGACTTTCACAAATATGTTCATGGCAGGTTTATTCATAATAACCAATAATTGGCAACAAATTAAATGCTTATCAACAGATAAATGAATAAATATATTTTGCATATTCATACGGGGGAATCCTACAAAGCAATAAAAAGAACAAAGTACTATGGATATATATATTCTCTGTATGTTATTTTTATATATAATTAAATATTATTCAGTGATAACAAGGAAATTCTGCCTTTTGCAACAATATGAATGGATCACGAATGCATCATGCTAAGTAAAATAAGTCAGACAGAGAAAGGCAAATACTGACAGTCTCACTTGTACGTGGAATCTAAAAGGCTGAATTCATAGAAATGGAGAATGGAATGGTGATTATCAGGGGCTGGGCAGTGGGAGAAATTGGGAGATATTGGACAAAGGATACAAACTTCCAGTTATTAGAAGATGAATAAACTCTGGGGATATAATGTATAGCATGTTGGCTATAATTAACAATACTATATTGTGTAGTTGAAAGTTGCTGAAAAAGTGTACTTAAATGCTCTCACCATACACACACACACCCACACACACACAAACACACACAGGTATTTTTATGTGAGATGAGGGAAGTGTTAAACCAACTTTAGAGGGGTAATCATTTCATAACATATAAGCATATCAAATTTAGCTTGTACACCTTAAACTTACACACATCATATGTCAATATCTCTCAATAGAGTTGCAAAAGAAATCAATACTGTGTTATCTCAAGGTAGGGAGTCAACTAGGAAGTGGCATAAAATAATTTGCAAATAACAAAAATATACTTCTTGATTGATGTGGTGGTGAAATGTGCGAATGCATTTGTAAAACTCACAAATAACTTACACTTAAAATAGTTAAATTTAATTTATGTAAACTATCCCTTAATTTAAAAGTGAGATAAGGAAAAATGTGAATCTGAAGGGAAATTAAGACTCCCAAAGCCACATTTAAAAAAATCAAATCAACAAAATATACTCAAGGAACTCAAAATACAATATTAAACATTATGAAAGAGAAAGTAGAGAAAAAGACCAACCTTTTCTCCTTTTCTCCTAATAACAGGAGAACAACAAGAACAAAAGACAACTTCCAGTGGCAACAGCTTAAGAGAACACCAGCCGAAACAGGAAAAGCTCACAGGCTCCAACTGAGTCGAATACTTTCTTTTGACAACACAAGAGGGCGCCCTACAGTTACAAAACAAGGAATACTATGCTAGACCAGCCTCCCCTTGTAAGAATGCAAGAAAATCAATCTCACGTAAACATGAACCCAGAAAAAGAGCATGCTCAGATCCCATATAAAGTTATTACAAGGGAAAAGAAAAAACAGCAGAACACCATCCTTATAGGAAATAACTGTGCCCATATAGTGAAAACCAAAATGCACCATACAGACTCTCCTTCAAGTAAAGGACTTGCTGCCCCAGCTGATGGCAGTGCTGGGGGTGGGCAGGCTTCATCTGTCTGACTCTTCAGACATTTGGGCAGCAACACAGACACCTCACCCAAAGTACCACCCTTTCCCAGAGCAGCCCACACCCAAACACGGATTGATGCAGTTTTATAAACTCGTGCCCATCTTGGCTCAACTCAGGACACGTCTGAATGGTCATTGCACCACAGAGCTCACCATTGGGCCAGCTGAGCCTGTCACTAAGAGTGCCTTCAGCTTGCCTTCTCTCCCTGCCCAGTACTTCCCCCTCATTCCATAGTGTTAACCCCATGCATTTATTAATAAACATCGTACATGCCAGCCTCTCTCAGAGCGTCCTTCCCAGGGAACACAATCTGCAAAAGCCTGAAAGGTATATTCACAAAACAGATGAAAACTAACCAGATATTTCATAAGAAAAGAAAAGAAATTTAAGAAGTGTAGAATATGTGAAATACCAGCAAAGATGAGAATTCAAAACAATTCAGTTGTGAGTGGTTGGAGGAAGAAAAGTTTTGGAAGGAGAAGAAATACATCAGGAAGCAGCTAGATATGAAAGAAAAACCATTTCATAAGTGGAGTGTAAACCTGGAGGAAAATAAGACGGAGCAAACATGATGGACAAGGCCATAACAGAACAGTAGATACAAGGAGAGAGGAAAAAAATAGAGAAAAAGATAAAAACAATTCTAGAGAATGCATTTTCTAGTATTCTGTTGTTAGTTACAAAGTTTGCAGTCAGGCAAATACTAATGCATGACATTAGAAGCCACAAGTGTTGTTTCTGTTGGAAAACAGAGAAAGAGTAATACGGTGTTTGTAATATTTTATTTGTGACCCCTTCGTGTTCATTTTGTAATAATTTATTGATATGCCAATCATGATTTGTACACTTTCTTTCTGTGTGTTTTGTTTCCATAAAAAATGCACATAATATACTGTTCTTTCACAGAGGTGATGTATTTTATATGACCAAATTACTTTTAATATTTTCTATTCTATGCATTTTTATATATTTCCTTTGAGAATTTTTTGCTCTTATGTTTTGATCTCTGGGTTTCAAGTTCAAGTCTTCTTTCAATGTCTGGCAATCCTCAGATGTTCAGATGTAGTCCAGACTATGGCACGAAAAAGCTTGCCAAAAGCTCTCTGTACGTGGGTGTCCGTTGTGAACTTGCGGGCTGCAATGCAGGAGAGTCAGGCAGAGCAACATTACTCAATTTGCGGAGGTGACCCCTAACTTGCAGTCACTTGCTGCAGAAAGAAATCCTTCTACTCCCCAGTGGAATTGTTTAAGGCTGGCCGTCAACCTTCCGGGGTCTGAGTGCGAGAAATGAGCTGGTGATGCCCCATGCTACCAGGGCAGTTAGATTCAAGCCTCTGTCTTAGGGACAGCTCCTCACGTTTGCCCCAGTTCTGCCTGGTACGTCTAGCCTGGAACTCCTCTGGTTTAACTGCCATTAAAAATGTCTCCAATTTCATCCTGGCGTGGACGAAATATAAAGTAATGCTTCTCAGATGACAGTTTACAATATGTGAGCTCCTTGTTACTGACTTTGACAAGATGGGTTTAGGAGTTGAATGCAAGTATTAAGCAACTTTTATAGAATTTGATATTTCTGAAACATCTAGTCTGTGGACACATCTCTTGGAACAGAGAATAGAACAGTTAGATTTTTCATTTCATTTTCTAGTAATGCATTTTTATTGTGTTTTGCTGAAGCACTGGCTTGTGATAAAATGGAGAAAGAAAACTAATTGGTCCTTCACTGCAGATGATTCAAGAAGCGCTGACTGAGACGCTGTGTTCCTCATAGAACATTAAATCAGTCTTACTCTTTTCAGTGTCATCTGAGAGACTCAACTGTTCAGACACAGTTATGTGCTGTGAATTGGTTTGCTTTTGGTTGGTTTCCCACCTTGTGCAGGTCTATTTTCAGCATTCTTTCTTCTACTTGGAACCATTTTTTGCTTGTTTCTATAATTTTTGTGATATCGTCTGTGTACTGTCCTTTACTGTCAACCTTCTTGATGAGTGCTTTTACGTTTTTTATACTCCTAACACCATTTTGCAACACTTTGGGGCAGAATACATATGTTAAATCCCAACAGGTTTATTTAGAATTAAAGAATACAGATTCCATAACAAAATTAAAAAGTCAATATTGTTAGAAATATAGTGGAAAGCTACTAATTACAAAGGCAGTGAAGTATTTGGATTCTGCACCACTAAACCATGACAGGTCACACATACACAAAACAAATAATGATATCGTATAGTAAAATAGTTTAATTAACAAGATTAAAATATTATCTGTAACATGTATACAAACATTTTAATCCAAATGAAAATATTTCATCAGAAATAATTTGGAAGAAACCAATAATAAAAATTCAATAAATTCTAAAAATAGAACTTATACCAATCACATGCTCTCACTAGCACACAAAAAAAAACATTTAAATATCAGAAGTTATTTAAATATCAACAAAGAATTATCCGTAATAAATAAATATTCCATTCCTTAAAAAATGTTTGGGTAATAAATGACACTTGCAAACCTATTAGGAAGGAAAAAAAAAAGAACAAAATAATGGAGATGACCGATGCTGTACTTATAGAGAAATGTAGTAACTTAAATGCCTCAATCATTTGACTAGTAGGAATGAACATAATATTAAAAGGCTTAATCCAAAGACTGAAAAATGGGAGATAGGAATAGAGGTAATAATTTAAAATATGAGCACATTACTGATGATTTTATAAACTTTGATTTGGAAAACTAGATAAAAATAACAAGGGAGAATACAGTGACATTTTACCCTGAAAATGGAGGTCACACATGCAATATAAACTTCAGTTTTATTCACTAAGCTTTAAAAAGAATATTGATAAATGGCAGAATGTGTAGAGGACTGCACACAAGAAGGTAAGGTGTTTGAAATTCAGGTCGCTGGAGTAATGGGAAAGGACCAGATTAGCATCATAACTGTCTTAAACACCTGTGAACCAAAGATTAGACTTACTGTAGGACACAAGAGAGAGAAAGTGTGAAAATCACAGACAGGCAAGTTATCAACTAAAATGAGGGGAAATAACAAAATGAGAGCTGAAAACAACAGGAATGTACATTTTGTGATATCCAGTCAGTGCAGGCTGGCTTCCCTTGGTGATACTGATGAAGGAATATCTGTACAGGTAGATGGTAGACAAGATGACCACCCAAGTCCTTCACTTTCTTATATTATATACTCAGATGACAAATTTGAAACTGGGAGCTCCTCTTATTAATACATTTAGGGTAGAAGACCATGTAGACATCTTCGTCAGCCTGAGGCCTGAGGCAGGACTGGATGGTTATTATTTTCTATTCATTTATATAGTGTATCTTCTGTTACATAAGGAGTGGTTGAAAGGAGTGGTAAGAAAAGGCACCAAGAAATATCATTTTTTTTTGAAAACCAAAGAAATAAAAGGCCCTTGTAGAGATGGGGGCAAAGCCATGATTAATATAATGAGTCTTCCATTCTGTGCAGATTTACATGTTACATGTGCATTCTCTTATCTATTAGTTACAAACAAAATCCCTGTGAACTAAAAGAGAAAAATTATATTACCCTAATTTTCCATATTTAAAAATCAGATTTGGAGAACACCCATGGTTTTCTTAAAGTCATGACCTAAATAACATCAAGCTTAGTCTTCTAATTGCCATTACAATAACTTTTCCCCCATCATGTCATACTCCAGTATCGATACCACTTTCAGGCCTGAGCACCTCATTTTAAACTGAACATAACCTTAAACAAAGAGGAACAACAGAGATTTGGACTAACAAGCCAATCACAGGACAAGAGATAATGGTTGCTGAGACCCTTTTGAGAACTATCTCTGGAAGAAGAGGAAGAGTAGGAGAGTTATTCTTTAGTAACAGATACTTTCCTATCTCCCTTAATCTTCGCCTCAACCTTCAGGTAAACATATTACTATGTCTGCTTTACTTAAGAGATCATTACAGCCCCACAATGTCAAACAACTCATCCAAGGGCACAGACTTATACAGATAAACAGACTACAAACTTTTATGACTTAAATAGTGAAACATTTGGCCCAAATGTGTGTGTACTGTTGGAAATGTTTTCATTAAAAAGACTTAACAGAAAACCTAGTCTTCATAATCATCCTCCGAACAGCCAGCTGTACATCTCTGTTCCTGAGGCTGTATACCATGGGGTTCAACAGTGGGGTGATGACGGTGTAAGTCACTGTCACCAGCCTGTCTGTGCCTGTTGTATACTGGGCTGAGGGTCGCAGGTAGACAGAGGACGCACAGCCGTAGTGAACAATGACCACGATGAGATGAGAGGCACAGGTGGAGAATGCTTTCCGCTTGCCTTCAGCTGATGAGATCTTCAGGACAGTGGAGACAATAAATCCATAAGAGATGCAGATGAAGATCAAAGGCACAACAAGCACCAAGACCCCACCAATGAAGATGATCAGTTCATTGATGTAGGTGTCAGCACAGGCGAGACGGATGACTGCTGAAATATCACAAAAGTAATTGTTGACCTTGTTGGAGCCACAGAAAGGGAGGCTAAAGACCAAAGTTGTTCCCACCAGAGATACTATAAAACCACCAAGAATACAAGTCACTGCCAGTTGCCCACATACCCTCCAGCTCATGAGAATGGCGTAGTGCAAAGGCTGACAGATGGCAGCATAGCGATCATAGCCCATCACTCCCAGAAGCAGGCAATTGGTGACAGCAAAGCCAAGGAAGAAGTACATCTGGAAGACACAACTCATGAAGGAGAGTGTCCTGAGTACAGAGAGCAGATTGATAAGCATCTCGGGCAGGATAACAATTGTGTAGAAGGTCTCAGAGGTGGAAAGGACACCTAGAAAGAAGTACATGGGTGTGTGGAGGCCGTGATCCAAGCAGATGACTGAGATGATAGTGAGGTTTCCACTCAGGATGATCAAATAGAGGCAGAGAAAGACCACAAAGAGGACACGCTGCAATTCCCCAAGGCTGGAGAAACCCAGCAGGAGGAACTCGGTAACGCAGGAGGAATTGGCCATGGAGCGTTGATCCCACACAGTCAAGTCGATGTGACCGGGTCCAGAGAACTTTGAAAGTGAGAAATTAGGAAGGCTTAACCTTCACAAAGTAGCTAGCACTGTCTGGTTTGAAAGAGAAGGCATGCAAGGATAAAGAAAGATTGTAAACTACTCAGATACTATCCTAAATTATTGTGCACCATACTGCTATTTATCTGCCAATGATTTTAGTAGTGCATATGGGGACAAGTGTTCACATGAAATGTACAAACATTGGCTCAAATAAAGCTTATTCTTCAACCACCTTCCTTTGCAACTTTTATAGTCTCTGCTTAATTTCTGGTAATCTAATCCTCAAAAAAAATCTTTATCTATATTAATTATGGCTTTAAGTGGTCATAGTTTTATTCATATTATTGATGCATATATTCCATAAGCAATAACAGTAATATCTGAAGATCCAGTTCCCATCTGCTTTTAATACATTCCTCATCTGGGGCAACATCCATTGAACTGTTCTGTGTTGCTTGTCCTCAAAGCACAGAGTTCTTTTTCATTCCTAACCATATATCCTAGTTCCATACAATCATTCACCAAAATTAATTTGGATTAAAGCTACTGTTACTGACTTAAAGCTAGTGTTATGATTCCTCTACATATTCTTATAGGGTACTAGGTCCAATTTCCCCCTGCAGAAAATGAGTTGCTAGAATAATTTAGCTTTGATTCAGCATTCACCAGTTGCCCATTTGGTCCTATGTCTTCACCTTGACATACCTGACTTGGAGACCCAACAGTCTATCATTGCCAGGATCTATCTGTGAATTCCTGAGTAGGAAGTCTCAGGCACTTTCCCTAAGGCCTCTTACATGGTTATTATTGCTGGTAATAGATTATATATTTTTAATTAAAATATTATTATCCTCTTCAACCTCACACCCAAATGTGTTCCTTTACCTGGATTCTGTATCTCAATAAAGTTTCAAAAGCCTCTTAGTCATCCAAGCTGTAAATTTCTGAGACATGTATAAACACATGAAACTCTCAGCCTCCAATCTGCTTTGTTCTGTAATACTTCTAGGGTCCATTTATTCTTTCCTGCCAGAAATTAGCTCTTACTTGGACTGACCCAAATCATTATAAATGGATCCTCTGGATTCTATCTCATCCCACTCTAATTTACCCTCCATAATGGCCACAGAGCTGTACTTCTATAGGACAAATCTTTCCCTATTAACAAAACTAAATAACCCACAATGATCTATAAAGTCAAAACAACTACAGTCTTTCACACTTTTCCCAAATGTAGCCTTCTACTCATGATTGCCAGTATAGAGTCCATGGCATGCACTTTAGCACTGAGAAAATTTGATCATGTAATTTTTTATACTACTCTCAAAGTCTGGAAATAGCCCATGTTTTATGTTTGTTATTGTGGTTTTTTTCTTCTTTTCATTTTGAGACTTTCTTTAAATTCCCAGTTAAAATAACACATACTCATTGATCCTTCCTACAACTTCTTAATCATGCTTTATGACGTTCTTTGGGTTTCCTTAGCAATCACTAGAATCTTACTTGCTTTGCCACTAGTATTATGAGTTTGTCCAGGTCTCCACAAATGTAACTTACTGGAGACCAAAAACTGATCTCAACACATACCATAGTGTCTAGTAAAAATCAAGTACCTGAAAACGTGTTGAGAAAACAAATGACCGATGATCCCAGTTTCTTTTCTAAATTATTTCAAAACGTAAACATAGATGGCATTTGATTTCAGAGATTTTCTAAACTTGTTCCCTTGATACTAATCTAGCATACAATATTAACCTGCTTCAACATTTTGGGATGAAAAAACTCTCAAACACTCTCAAAATGCAGGCACAAAAGACCCATTAAAAATTGCTGCCATCTCATTTTCTTTTCTGATTATCAAGTGGTTTTCACCTTATCTCACTAACCAATCTTTTTAATTTTATTTTTAAAAGTACCCTATTGTTGGTCTTAAAGTCCTTTACAAAAAACGCAATTTCTATTATTATTTGATCATTTGCTTAGGAAAAGGTCTGGTCTAGCAAAATTTTGAAATAGGACAAGAATCAAGAGCTTTAACTCCTATTTTGGTAACTTTGAATTGCCTTCTCTCTAAACTTTATGAGCAGGCAGTACACACTGAACATTTAACTGGAACAAAGTCTCCTCTAGTATTCTTCCTGAAATATCATCTCTACTTTTCCAATTTGCTGGTCTCCTTTCTTTGAGGAGTTTCTCTTTTACAGAATCAGCCTCAGAGAGAACAATGAATAGTTATCCCCCAAAAGCTGGAATTTCTGAAAGAAATGGAAGGCCACACTAATCAATGGCTATTCCACGACCCTCCCATACCAACTCTCGCAATATGTCATCTACTTTTTCAAACTCACCTTGGAACCTATGTGGGAACCAAAGTTTGAAAATAAATCTACTGTCAATAATTTCGACTGTACTTAACTTGCTCTAGGGTGCTGCAAAAAATAGTCAACAGAAGATAGTGTCCTGAGTTTGGAAAGGAAGATATTATAGATTAAAAAACAAAAAAGCTTTAGAAAAATGAAAAGAGGGGAAAAGAAAGGGAAAAATAGAGTAATTAAATTGTCTTAACAAGTGCAAAGAGTAAACTGATCTTTCATTATCTTGCTCAGTAACTCTTCATCACCTATAGGGTAAAGCCAACATCCTTAAGTTAGTTAAAAAGGCAACCAATTATCCTCCCCATCTACATTTACAACCTTATTCTCTAAATCTTTATTACACAGGACTTGCACTGAAATACTTACAGTTTTCTACCTACGCCTTCATATTTCAAGACTTCTTTTCTGAGAGAGAACGTGAGAAAGAAACAGAAATCTCATCCTCTGGTTTCCTTTTATCTTCATCTGTGGCCCATTCATTCTTTAAACTTATTTTAAAGTCATCAGTGATTGAACTTTAAACCATCCAGGGATAGTCTGTTGTGTGTTGCATACTTAAAGCTTCCTTCATGTGTCTTTATCAAAATACTCAACATATTATATCAAAATTATTTTTTCCTGATTATCTCACCAATAGACTTGACAGCCTTAAGGATAAAGGCCACAATTTATTCCCTGTGTATCCTTGAAACATAACCCAACACTTAAAAAAGTGGCATATACGGACTACAAGGACTCGATGAGTAAGTAAATGAAAGAGTCCATTAATGAATTAGTAATGATATCAATCAGTACACTTTATAGCAGCTTGGCCCCCTATGAACCATCACGTGCCTCCTAAGTAAACACACTTTCTATGTTCTCCATATGTTCCATATTCTATATAAATTTTTATTTTCTTTCTTTCTAATACTGTATCTCCCTATGAAAAAAAAAATCAAAACTTATCTTGTGGCCCTGCCTTCCTTTTATCCTTCATTTTTATCCTTCATTTTCCTTCATCCATTTCTATGATTTTCTATTTTCCACCACTAATAACCAGGTGAAAACAGATCACTCGCTCAAGGGAAAACCCAACAATTTTTAAATTTGAAAAACATATAAATGACCAGATTGTCACTGCTCTTCTCAAGAAGGAAATAAATGTCCATAAATTAAAATAAAATTTTTACATTCCTTTAAACCAGAGTTCTAGTATCCAGTGACATGCATGTGTCTTCATTCTCCAGACACTTTCTGGAAATATCTATGGCTTCTAGGTGAAATTTGCCAAAATTATCTTCCTTGTCATAGGGCCCCAAATTTTTTTTTCCATTTCCTACAAACCCTCTGCATCAGTATGAGAAAACTATCTACATCATTCCATAGAAAAATATCACCTGTGCCTTTATCCATGGGCAGTTTAGCTATTTTCTTGATGAGTATCACCAGTGGTCTTTCCTTTTTACGTTGTGATGTTCTCAATGTCTTGGTTGGTTATTGAGATCCCTATCTCCATAGGGAGCTAATTACCACATGGTGCCCAATACTTACCCATAATTTCCCCAGTTAGCAGGTAGAACTGTGGTAATAAACTATGAGAATTAGCTGGCCAAAGAGAAGGCCCTTTTTAATGCACTGTGCAAGTTAGCTGGTTTCCTCTTAGAAATTCTCTGGGGACTTATTATGGAGATGGAGGTTTTCTGGGCACTGTTTGTTAAAACAGACATAAGGGAACTACCTTCTTTGAGTTTCCCTGCCTACTGACTCTAAATGTTTATTCTCAGGTTGGAGAAAAAGATCCTTTTAACATTCTCATTTCTGAAAGCTAGAAGAGGGGAAGAAAGGTACAAATAACAGAGGGCAGAATATTAGAGTAGCAGAAGCAGGATAAGTCTTCCAGACACATGGGAAACTCATTTGTTCCTGGAATATAATGTGAGCATGACTGACATCTGTTCAATAAAGAAAGAAAGAAAATTTGGCTTGTGGAGTAAAATGTGATAGTGCCCTGTTATACGTGTTAGCTGAGACCTATCTTTAGTAGAATTTCCTCCCAATTTCAGATTGCACATTCATTCCTTCTGCCAGTGAGTCCAGACACCTGGGCCATAAATGGACAAATGCTAGACACTCATGCATGTCTCTCTGAAGGGGCTCATGTGAACTGCTCCTGTGTAAGTTTTATCAGAGGTGCTATAGGGATGGAACAGGAGGAGAAAATTGCAAGGTATTAAGAATTTGATGACTAGGACTGGGTGGCTTCTGTCTCTTTCAGTTATGTCAGAGATTGGGACATGGCTAGATCTTCAGGAACTACTTTGCTGAGAAGATTGATCTATAGGCTTTACCTTTCTCTAGACATACAGAAGATTAAATAGAGCCACACACTATTTTTACATCCTCACCTAGAGAGATGGTGTATTGCCTCTTTCCTCTGAGCCTGGGTAGTCTGAATGACTACTTTGACAAACAGATTATAGCAAAAGTGATGCTACATTGATTTATAAACTCTGGTCTCTAGAATCCAGAGCTTCCGACTTCACGTCTCTTGGAACATCCACTTTTGTATCCTAGTCACCATGATTTTATGGAACCCCAAACAGCACTTAGAAAATTCATGTGATAAGAAACCAAGGTCCTGACCAACAACTCCAGATAAGCACACAGCCAACAGTTGGCATGAGTTAACCAGCAACATATGTGAGCAATTTTGTGAATGAGTCCTTCAGTCCTAGTTGAGCCACCCAAGCTGTCCCCTTGGGGCCCTGACAAAATTGTAGATTTGTGTGCAAAACGAGTAAGCATTGCTACTTTAACACACAAGTTATGGATAGTCTGCTATAGAGCAATATATAATTAGAACAGAATTCGATATCTAAAGGCAGGGTACTGTTGTAATTAAAACTTTAAAAATATGGCATTGAGTTTGGAATTGGTGGTAGGAGAATCTGTAAAGGCTTAAGGAGTCTGCAACTGAAAGGTGGAAAGGCTTGAGGCAACTCTTGGTAAGCATCTGAAGAACACAGAGGAAACTGCTCTTATACTTTGGTAAAAAGGGGATACTTATATGCTTTGCTGGGAAGTTGGACGTACCATACGTGAAAAACACAAAAAGTACTTAGAAAACTCATAGAATGTCCAGTGGAAATTTCTAGGAAGAGTCTCAAAGTAAGAAATGGCTTCAGGAAAAAGATCAAATTCAAGGTGCTTCAGTAAACCTTTGTCTCAGGGTAAAGATCTCAAGAATGTGGCTGTAAGACTCTTTATGAGAATTCAGAAATATTTTAGCCCATGCCAAATAAGGTTTTTATGGATCCTAAGGGAATAAATCCTCTAAATTAAACAACAGATTTTTTTTAAATTTTAAGGGAATGGTCATACATCATCCTCACAGGTAGCCTGTAATAAAGAAGAGAATGTGAGTATGACTTCAGTGAAATTAACTTTATAAATTGATACATAAGAAACCCACAAAGTATTTTTTTAAGGAATTATATCAACCTGTGCTAAAGGGGACAGAAACAATAAAAATAAAAAGATCTTAGGACCCCCAACCTTCTTTCTTACAGGGAGTAATGAGGCTATGACAAACACTCAACTGCAAATATTGGCCACGTCTTGTGGATAAGAAAGAATGATCAGAGACAAGGAAAAAGATCCTACAGGTTAGAACAAAGACACGTGGAGAATCATTCCCATGGAATAGGGCCAAGTCCTAATGAAAGTCAGCATGTACCCAGCTGGGTTTCAGAATTCCTGTGGACCAGTGACTGCTATGTGCTTCATTTCCCCCTTGTCCAAAGGGGGTGTCTACTGCAGGTGCCCTATGCCTGTCACACCACTGTATTCCAGGTGTGTCGGGGGCAGACAGCCTGCATCTTTAGTTCACTTTAGAGCTTCAGACTGGAAGGAACTACACTTAAAGCAACTCACATGAATGTGGATTTGATTTAGATCACAAGATCCTGGACCTTGAAAGAGTTAGCCAGATGCTGTAATTGGATGATATTTTGAGAGGTCTTAGAGGGGAAAGTGGGTATATATTGTAAATGGTAACAGTGCAAACAATTTATAAGCAGAGAGAAGACCATATAAAATTAAAAATAATCACAAACATTTTGAGCCTTTTCCCAATGAGGTGTGTGGTCTATGTCCCTTCCCCTTGAATATTCCTGCTTGTGGTCTGGATTATGAGTGCTTGACTGATAAAACACACCATAATGATGCTATGCCTTAAAAAACTAGCAGCCTTCACTTCCTGAATTTTAGAATCTTTATTCTAAAGTTACCATACTGTGATAATTTCCGCACAAATATTACTACATTTTCATGTGTACTTTCAGGTGTTCTATTTAGCCAAGTAGAGCAGTCCTTTATTCAAAGACAGCTAAGAAACATTTATCAGTGATCTACCGCATGCTGCATACTGTACCAAGAAAAACAAGTACCACATGATTCTACTTACATGTGGAATCTAAAACAAAACAAAACAAGCAAACAAAACAAAGAAGAAAGAGGCTCATTGATACGGAGAACAAACTGGTGGTTTCCAAAAGGAAAGGGAGGTGGAAGGGCAGACAAAAAAAGGGATTAAGTAAGGTACACATTTTTCAGCTATAAAATAAATGTCGCAGGAGTGACGCGCACACATAAGGAATATACTCACTAACAGTGTAACAACTTTATATGGTGATGGGTGGTAAATGGACTTTTATTATGATGATAACTCCTAATATATTCATTTTAATCACATTAGAAAATTTGAGTATATCAAACCTTGGAATTAAATGATAGCAATGCAAAGAATTAACTAGTATATATGTTTAAAAGGAAGTCAATTTGAACAAAAATATTAGATGAATAAAAATTAATTTAAAATGTTTATAAAAGATAAGACAACATAGTTATGTAAGTTATTATAACAAATATGACAGGTGAGGTTCAGACAGGGTACACTACTCGCCCCAGGACAGACAGCTTTCAGGACAACAATAAATAAATTTTCAAACTTTCAGTTTTATAGTGTCTGAAATAGAAACATGCCAGTCTCTTACTTTACAGGAATCTAAATGCAAAGTTTATTGAGTGAAGAGTTAGTATTAAGAATGAATTTATGCAGATTCCTGCATGCTACCTCACTCCCTCCCTTGATGAACAAAGCATTATTTGGTTATATGACTGGACAGATTTGGTTAAGGAAAACACATCTATCTAACAGAAGCTGTTACTGTGAGGCAAATAAAATAGTTAGGCATGTTTCTGGGTTTGATTCCCCTTGGGCCTGAGGGAAAAATTTCTTTAGATCTCAGAGCAGTTGCAATGAAACAGTAGAGGAGAAAACCAAAGTCCACTCCACAGAGAAGAGTCCCAGGACTGACATTCTGGCCGTTGCAATGAAGCCTCCAAGCCAGCATTAGTCCCTACGAGTGGCCCTACGTTCATCTTGTAAAATGCTGTCT
Organism: Camelus dromedarius; assembly: GCF_036321535.1. Classification (NCBI taxonomy): domain Eukaryota; kingdom Metazoa; phylum Chordata; class Mammalia; order Artiodactyla; family Camelidae; genus Camelus; species Camelus dromedarius. Next base: position 9,016,940 of record NC_087458.1, on the reverse strand, counting down.
GGAAAGCCTCTTGTAGCTCTGACCTTCCACCATGTTCAGAGAACTACGTTTCAACTAGCTCGAGAAGAAGGGGGTCACGGCCTCACAAGGTGGGAGGAGAGCCAGACTGAGAAGAATAAGAGACCTGGGCTAATTCCTGCTGTTCTGCTACTGCTGTTCTGAAGTTCTCACAATGATTCAAAGGAGACAGGATGAGACTGCAGAAATGGAGAAGGAGTAAATACGATGGAAAAACTCATAACCCACGGAATTTGTAGGACTCAGTAACTGAGTCACTGTGTGGTGTAGGGAAGAAAAAAGTAAGAGAGAGGCGACGCCACCTTCAGGTGCTTGGCCACCGCAGCGGACAGAGTCGCCCTTCACCAAGACGGGACACGAAGGTAGCTAAGCAAGCTTGGCAGCAGAAAATGGCAGAATAGGCAACGCTATTCTTAACACAAACATCTCTGTTGTTCCAAGCACTTTACAAGAAACAGGATCCAGAAGGCTATGTTTAATAAAAAATTTAGGAAATTTAAATTCATTGTAGGGAGAGACAAAAAACTGTATGCTGGCCTTCTTTGCTTAACTCCAACTCACCTAGCTTTCTTGCTTCAGGGCTTTTGTACGTGCTGCTCCTTCTGTCTAAAAGAATCTCACCAAACAATCCCCTTTACCTAATGACTCCTACTTACTCTTCAGTTTATGGGTTCTACATCAATTTCTAGGGATGTCAGCTCCACACTATTCAATCTGAATTAGATTTCTCCCCTTGTATTTCCTCCCCTAGTACCTACATATGCTTTTCCTTTAAAAACCTCTGGTAAATTATTTTTCCCTGAGTTTACCTCTTTACTGAAACTGTCTCAAAGCAGACATAGTTCTAGAGGGCAAAGACCACACATGTTTTTTACCATTGATACCTATAGTAGTATCTGGTACATATTAAGCAATGAATGAACATTTGTTGAAATAATAAAACATATAATAAAAATAGATCATGATGGCTATAAGAACACAAAAAGCGCAGAGCCTACTAGCATGGGCAGGTTCTAATAAGGAGACAAAAGAGGTTTTAGAGGGAAAGTGAGAGAGTAGCTTAGGAAATCTTGAAACATGCAATTTAAATAGAGGACAAGAGCTATTCCGCAGAGAAGAGGGAGTACATGACAAACAGCAGAATATAGAGGGAGTACCACTTTGAGTACCAGCAAACAGTCGATTAGCTTCAGAGTGCACAACTAGGCACAGATGAGAAATGGGTAATAATAATCTTAGAAATAATAACGTCAGAGAGGTAGGCAGAGACTAGATGATAAATTCTTGCTGACAGAAGATCCTTAGCTCTATTTTGTAGGGCAAGGGAAGTCATTCAGGGTTTAATCATGGATTTTCTGGTCATTAGGGAATTCTTGCTCTCTCTGTCATTAATATTGACTCAATACTTTGGTTTAGATTACCTAAGTTACTTCAGCAATTGTGCAATTAGTAGCTTCTGGAAGAGAATCAATAAGTATGACGTGCAGGGAACAGATGTGGGGCTAAGACAGGAGACCATGGGGAAGACACGAATATATATATGAAGGAGACTCCATAATGAGGTTCCAATCTCAGACAAAGGAAGGACAAAATAATCCCAAAGAAAGGAAAAGATATTCCAATATGTAGGTTGAGGATGGTGGATCAGGGACAAACAACAGCCTCTAACCTTAGCTGCAGAATGGAGGGTACCAAGGTTGCCTGTTGTCGTCATGAAAGGAAGAACTGCTAGAAGGAGGGGTAAGAACAGATAGTCAGATTACCCTCTACTATTCCATGGAACTAGACAGTGATGTCCTAAAAAATGAAACAGCCAGTTCTTTTACCAGCATAATGGGTTTACTTGACAATAGCAGAAAACTGCAATCTGGGGCAAGCGTGCCACAGCAAACACTATAGGCAAGTTTCTAACAAGCCAATAAGAGAAACAGTACTTTGTAGAGAAAAGAGTGAAAGTTGGGAGGGGTTATTTTGAACAAAATTCCATTAGCGGGAAACGGGAGTTTAGATTGGGGCAGTACTTCCCATTGGCTGGGCTTGTTGCTGGGCAAGGAGAATTCCTCCTCTTGAGGTTTGTAATTGATTTCTTTCTTTATACAGGTCTGTAATTGATGTCGAGGTGTATCGTGTGAAGGCCCTTCTGGCCTTCTGACTCCATTTTAAATGAGATTTCCTTTATTCTGTTTCACAACACCTTAGATATGCATTTGCACTCATCTGTTGACACATTTGTTTCTGAATAATCAATCTTTACAGCAGTGAAACACAATAAAATTTGTTCTAGAAATGAGTAATTCTTTCCGACATCTATATAGATTTCTTAGAGTTTCTCTGATGGTATAAAGCCAAAATATCTTAACTTCTTTGAGTCTCATTCTCCTCATGTGTTAAAGATCCTTATGTTACAGTGTGTGTTCGACATGTAAATGAGAAAACGTGTGAAAGCACACATGCTCCCTGGCACATAACAGGCATACAGTTAACTGAACAGTTAAAAATTGGCTCTTTAATTAACAGGATGTGAAGTCTGGATGATTGCTCTTCGAAGGGCTGATTTGAATTCCTTATTTCTTAGACTGTAAATCATCGGATTGAACAGAGGAGTGAGGATGGTGTAGGACACTGATATTAGAGTGTCCTGACTTGAAGAGTAATTAGATTTGGGCCTTAAGTAAATGAAAGAGGCACAACCATAATGAACAGTTACCACAATGAGATGGGAGGCACAGGTAGAGAAGGCTTTGTATCTTCCAACGGCAGAAGGAATTTTTAGAACGGCAGAGATGATGCGGACATAGGAGACCATGATAAGTAACAGTGGAATAACCAAGACAAACACACCGAGCATGAATATGACCAACTGACTGAGGCGAGAACGATGAGATGCCAGCTTGAGGACAGGAGAGATGTCACAGAAGAAGTGATGGAGCTGGTTGGAGGAGTGGAAGGGCAGGCGAAATACCAGCGAGGTGGTGACCAACGAGACAGTGAAGCCACAGAAACAGGCAGCAGCCACTAGTCCCACACACACCCCGTGCCCCATGAGCACCGTGTAGCGCAGAGGGTTACAGATGGCCACGTAGCGATCATAACCCATGGCTGCCAGCAGGAAGGAGTGGGAGCAGCCTAGGAAGAGGAAGGTGAACATCTGGATGGCACAGCCCAGGAAGGAGATGGTCTTCTTCTGGGCCAGCAGGTCCACCAGCATCTTGGGTACAATGACGAAGGTGTAGCAAGTCTCAGAGCAGGAGAGTACAGCAAGGAAGAAGTACATGGGGGTGTGCAGGGCTCTGTCCAGCACAATGGTGGAAATGATGACGGCGTTGGTGCCCAGAGTGAACAGGTAGACGAGCAGGAAGACAACAAAGAGCAGCCGCTGCAGCCCGGCTAGAGAGGAGAAGCCGAGGAAGACAAACTCTCTCACCAGCGTCTCATTGACCCACTCCATGGTCACTGCTGCACAGGAGAGCCAGAGCCAGAGCCAGAGGCCCGGCTCCAGGGAGGGAGAAATGCACGGGAAACTCAGCGCAAAGTCTGCAGCTGGCAGGCATTTCTAAACGTTTGGTGGAACTCATTCATTCCCTCCAAGAAACATCTGCTGAAATAAGAATTAAGGCTAAACACAGAATAGGATAACTGGCGACCAGTTAGGAGGCTTTGTCTGAGCCTCAGAAAATGTTCTCTCTCTAGCAGAGGATTAAGCACTTGGCTATTAGGTTTCCCTTGTATCTTACTTATGAATTATCTAATGAATTATTGTGTTTTTCTTGCTCACTACAAGCCCAAGGCAACTAGCTCTCCAAAACTGAGAATAATGGTTAACTTCAGCTATCTGAACTTGATCAGAGCATGGAATAAAAGAAATGAGTAGTGCTCAGACACAGCATGTGAACTTCAGATTATCAACCAGAAAATGAGAAGGGAGAGGAAGAATTAGATAAACTCTAAGCAAAAGTGTAAGAGGATTTGTGTTTATTGGCAGCTTATTATATGCTAAGATATGTGGTGAGAATATCACATACATCATGTCAATTGTTCATTACAACAATTTTAAGTCAATACCCAAAACAATAAGAAAAAAGGAAAAAACCTTTACTGTTATTTCTAACAAAATGACAACAACAGACTAATCAGAAACACTTCTGGAGGGTCCACAAAGTAGAGCACTGAGCCAAGGATAGAACAGAAGATAACATTAGTTTAAACAAATATTCTCCTCTTTCAGGAACTAAGAGTCACTAAGGTAGATTTAAAAAAAAAAAAAAGACATTAACTTTAGGTCATTTTGTACCACCCTTCACTTTTCCCATTTTAGCTGCCTCAGAGAAACTTGGAAAAATAGTTTTCACAAAAATGGCCAAGTTTGTCACAGAAAGTGAGAGAGAATGGGACAATTGGGCAGTTTTCCAGATTCCAACTCCTAATATAAATCATAGGCTTTATATATTTTATATCTTGCTGTATCAGTAAGATTCCTTTTGGAGATTCTGCTACTAAACACAGTTTGCAAACTGCTAGAAAGGAGTATTTCTAAAGTCATTTTTAGGCCTTATATGAGACAATTTTTTCATGTGTGTGTTTCCCAACTGACCAAGCCTAAGAAGGAAAAACTCTCGGATGAAAAATCACCTAACACGTATTGGTCACATCCAGTTATTGTTTATACACTTCTTAATATATTTGTATACTTTTATATCACTCTGTGTTGAAGAATCATTTGCACCTGCTACCAGAATTTTTTTTTTTTTCATTTTTCTAGTCAATAGCCAACCTTAGCTTTCTAGACCTTAAGGTAAATGACTGGAAGTTTCTGAAACTCATTTTATCTATTCCTATAATTTAGAGGTGGTAATTTTTGCTTTTTCTTAATTACTAGAAACTAGTCCTAAACTTAGTAGGTATAATTATTCATTTATTTGAAGTTAATGTTAGGAAACTCACATACACTGGTTTTAAAGCTCTTTAAACGAACAGTAGAAATTTTTCATTCTGTAACTATAAAGATATGTCTGTTACATATAAATACACAGAATGTATATACTGTGTGTATCCCCATTATATATATATACACAGACACATATATACATATATATACACACATATATATACATACACATGTATATTAGTTATATATTTTCTATATCAAGAATGGTGAACTGATGAGACACTTTCTTTATAAGACCTCCACCTAGACAAATGAATTTCCATCTATTTCAAGACATCGAGGGAAACCTAAATTCATGGTCATTGCTTAACACTGTCTTATCACTTTCCCAAGCCTTTTCCAGCTCTCCTTTCAACTAACCCATGTCTAATCCCCACTATATCCTCACTCCACTGAGTATGATTTGTAGTCTAGACCACAGAAGCCAGGATTACCTGATTCTGAAGGAGTACCTGTATCTCCCCAATGCCATAACAAACAAACAAACAAAAACTATTTGGATTACTTGTCACTCAGACCCATGAGAGCAGATGATTTCAGTTAAGTGGATTTTTTTTATATACTATTAATATAACTCCACAGTCTAAATGAGATGTGATTGATATATTTGCCCTTTTCATGGTGTATGGAAACCCAGCGGCACAATTTATCTGAGAAGGCAGCCCGCATCAGCTCAAGAACATATCAAAGACCACCACAATGTGTTATGTCAGTACTACAGATAGAAAGATGTAAGAGCAGAAGGATAAAATCTTCCAGCCAAATACCCACAGGCTATGAAACTAAGGGAAACACTCACTCAGTTTGGAATGAGAATATCTATATTTTAGGTTGAGCTCCGTGCAACTTCAGGTAAGGTACTTAATGTGGATATTCAGACTCCTTATTTTAAAATTAAAGAGGACAGGACAATAACTAATAAACGGTAAGGATGCATGGAAAGCACTTAAGCAGAGGCTCCTTGCACAGTTTCATGCAGAAGGAGACTTGACTTAGAGCATCAGCTGAGGGCTGCCCCTAAGAGCCTCCTCAATTCATGGAGTCCAAGGTTCTCTAGTTAGATGTCCCCTGAAGTCCCCTTATGATATTTTAGAGCCCGTGGATGGAATTCAGGTTATGATCCTTAGAGATGACACTCTCTAACTTTTTTTTCTAACTTCTTAGATACTCCACAGGGATTTTATGTAATTTAGATTTATATAGTGACTAAACACTTGAGGGTACAGTGTATCTTAAAAGGGGGGCAAATCTATATGTTTTTCAGGTATAAAACTTGAGATATTCAAATATTCATCTTAGGAACAGTATCAATCAAATAGCTGGGAGAAATTATGCAGGCAGCCTCAGATATAAAGAAGTGGAATTTTTATATTCTTAGGTATACATGAACACTCTGAATCTGCTTTATTAAAATGGAGTGTAAGTGTCAGTTTTCAATTATGGCTTAAATCATACGTCCTTGAGTAGACAGCAGAAAGAGAAGCAGAGATTTGATAAATACTTGTTTCATTTAATCATGAGTTAAATCTTGAAGAAAAAGAAAGAAGGAAGGAGTGAAGGGAGGGAGGAAGAGAGGGAGAGAGAGAGACTAAGGAAGGAAGGAGGGAAGGAAGGAAGGAAGGAAGAGAGAGAGGATGGAAGGAAGGAAGGGAGGAAGGAAGGAAGGAGGGAAGGAAGGAAGGAGGGAAGAAAGGAAGGAAGGGTCTAGCTGGGAGGGAAATGATCCAGTATAATTATCAAGAAAAATTCAGAGAAGTATACGGACCACAACAAATCACTTTTAGTGCTTGGAGTTAAAAGCAGCCCCTGGTTCTCCTTCTTAACCCTGCCACTATCCAGAATTGCACTAGGTGGAGGTGTCCATAAGCACTACCCCTCACTGAGGTCTAGACCCCACAAAGCCCCAGACTAGATCAATATTCCCCCTGCTCAGTAAGTACCTACATTGCTCTTCTCCTTGCAATTAAGACAGAAGCAGCTATTCAGTATCTGCAACTCCTTAGCAAAGTAGATTTAAGCCAAAAAACAGAAACTGAGGAAGTAACAGAAGAGAGTGAATCTGCCTTGAGACAGGGGCTCTCATCTGCATCAATAAAAACAGCCTCCCCTATTCATCAGGAAGCTCAGCTTGTCCAGCCAAAATCACTGTCTTGAGAAGCTGCAGTTCATGCAGTTCTTAGAATCACACGGGAAGTGGTTACTAGATGCACATACTGTGATCACTGGACTCCTGAGGCTTCATCTGCTGCCCTGAACACTTTGTCTTGACGTTAATTAGAAGTCAAGTTTATTTTGGAAAAACAATGTTGCCAGTTTCTCAAAGGTAGTCTTAGTTGAGGAACCTGGGGAGCAGGAGCCATGAGCATAATTAGCCTATGTCTGAACTGGAAATGGAGTCCCTCTGTGATGGATTCTGAAAAACAAATCACCACGGTTTACGCTGTAATGCAGGAAACCAAGTGGAAATTTTTCATTGAATTTTAGGTCAGGAAATTGGGGTATTTATCCAGTAATTCTCAACTTTAGCGATTAGAAGAATCAAAAGGGATCTTAATTACAAATTCATCTTCCCAGATTCTTGTCCATAGAAATTCTAATCAGGAATATCTGGTGGTCTGCAAAAAAGCCTAAATTTTTAACAAGTAATTTTAAGTCTAGCTGAGCATTATCATTAAATTGCTTATTTTACAAATAAAGTTTAAAATTTAAAATAAATGAGGTAATTAATTAAATGAGATTGTAAATCAAAAAATAATTGTTTTAAACTTTTGGAGGCTTAAATACTATAAAATGTTCCTAATTTTTTTGTATATATATATATTTTTTTTTTATTGAAGTATGATCAGTTAACAATGTTATGTCAGTTTCTGGTGTACAGCACAATACTTCAGTCATACATGAACAATACATATATTTGCTTTCATATTCTGCTTCTCCATAAGTACTACAAGACACTGAATATAGTTCCCTGTGCTATATGGTATAAACTTGTTTATCTATTCTATATGTATCAGTTAGTATCCTCAAATCTCTAACTCCCAATTTATCCCCTCCCACCACCCTCCCCCACCAGTAACCACAAGTTTGTTCTCTATGTCTGAGAGTCTATTTCTGTTTTGCAAATAAGTTCATTTGTCTTTTTTTTTTTAGATTCCACATATAAGTGGTATCATATGGTATTTTTCTTTTTCTGGCTTATTTCACTTAGAATGACAATCTCCAGGTCCATCCATGTTGCTGCAAATGGCATTATTAATTTTCATGGCTCAGTAGTATTCCATTATATAAATATACCACAACTTCTTTAAAATGTTCTTCACTTAAATGTACAGTTTGAAATGTGACAATGAATATATGTATGTTCATGTATAACTGAAAAATTGTGCTCTACACTGGAATTTGACACAACATTGTAAAATGACTATAACTCAATAAAAAAATGTTAAATAAATAAATAAATGTACAGTTTGGTGAGTTTTGACAAATACATACATCCAAGCAATAACCACCCAATCAAGTTATGGAACATTTCTACAACCCTAAAAGTTTCCTTCTGTCCTTTGTGGTCAGTCCTACCCAGCCCTGGCCCAAAAGAAATACTAATCTTGCTTTCTGTTGATATGGTTTGCCCTTTTCCAGAATTTAATATAAATAGAATCAAACAGTATATAAATTTTTGTGTCATTTCTTTCACTTATCATAATGTTTTTGAGACTCATTCATATTGTTGAATTTATTAGTTAATTTTTTACTGCTTAAGAGTATCCCATTTACTAATCATCACAATTTATTCATCTCATGAACTACTGAGGACATTTAGATTATTTCCAGCTTAAAGCTAGTAAGAATAAAATTCTTAACGAATATTAGTTTCTAAGTCATTATGTAGACATATATGTTCATTTATCTTTGTGGTTTATCATTTATCTTTGTGAGTACCTAGGAGTAGAATGGCTGTTTGATTATTTATAAACTGCCAAACCATTTTTCAAAGAGGCTGTATCACAATTAATCCATCAGCAATGGATGAATGTACCAGTGCTTTCACATCCTAGCCAACTCTTGGTGTGCTCATTATTTTAAATTTCTTAAATGTATAGGGACACTTTGCTGGACTTTCATGAGGTATTCTCTTGAAAATTAATCATGTTGATCATTTTTCATGTGCTCTTGGCGATTGGTACATCTTGTTTTGTGATGTTTTAATTAGTTTGTCTTTTTTTCCTTTGTAAAAGTTATTTTTGTAATCTGAATACAACTCATTTATCAGATACATATTTTGCAAATATGTACTCCTACTATGTGGTTTATTTTTCCATTTTATTAATCATGCTTTTTAATAATAGTTTTAATAAAATAGAATTTTCATACCATAGAATATACACTTTTGAAGTGTACAGTTCAGTAAGTAATATACTCACAGAACTGTGCAACCATCAACATTATCTAATTGTACATTAGCGGAAGTTTTTAATTTCATATAGTTCAATTTACCATCTTTTTCTCTTTAATATTTATGTTTTCCTTCTACTATCTAATAAATACATATCTATTCCAAGCTGCATATTTTCTCTTATGTTTTATTTTGAAATGTGTACAGTTTTGACTTTTTTTAGTTAAATTGTTCATATGAGAATAGGTAAGAGTCAAGGTTTATACTGTTTAATACGTATATCCAATATTTCCATCAGAATATGCTGAAACGACGATTCTTTCTTCATTGAAATACCTAGGCAACTTTGTTGAAAATCTATTGACCTTACATGCATGGTAGTACTTCTATATTGTGCATTGTTATGTTGATTCATGTACCTACTCTTTTTTTAATTTTTAATATCTACTTTCTAATTATAAGCAATACATGTTCATTACAGACAACTAGAAATACATAAAAGCATAAATTAAAAATGAACAATCACCCATGATCCCCACCTCCCCGGAGATTACCATTATTAGCATTTGGATGCATTTATTCCCAGTGTCTACATATTTTTAATTGAAGTATAAATGAACTACTGTTAGTTCCAGATGCACAACATAGTGAGTTGATATTTCTTTCCATTACAAAACAATCACCACATTATGTCTAGTTACCATCTGTCACTGTACAAAGGTATTACAACGTAACTGACTACATTCGCACATTCCCCATTCTGTACATTTCTTCCCCGTGACTCACTTATTTCGTTACTGGAAGTTGGTACGTCTCCATCTCTCATTTATTTATGCCTATTCTTATGCCAATGCCACCTGGTCAATGTTGTGCTATATAGTATGTCTTGAAATCAGGATCATCTTGCCAACTTGTGCTCCTCTATTTTAAATGTTTTCATCTATTTCTTAATTGTTTTGGTTATTCTGTGTGCTTTGCATATTCATATAAATTTCAGAATCAATCTTTCAATTTTTAGAGAAAACTATGCTTTGTATCTGTATTGTACTTGTGCTTGACAATAAATCAGATTAAGGATAATTGCCATGTTAACTATTTTGAGTTTCTCAATCTATTGGCATGCTATAACTTTGTATTTTTTTTAGGTCTTCTTTGGTTTTTCTTTTCTTTTCTTTTTTTCTTTTTAGCTTTCAGTATATAAAACTATTTTATAGTTTTGACAGCATTTTACATTGCTTTTGTGTATCAGTTTCACATTTTTTGTTGGTATTGTAAAGAAATACAGTTCTGTTTTTTACATCAACTTATGACCTTTTATTCTTTGTACGTCATACAACTTTGCTAAATTCACTTACCAGACTTTTTTTATTAAAAAAGTTTTATCAGCTTTTTACTTTGCAGGAGTTTCTATATAAATAATCACATTTTCTGTGAGTATAGTTTCAGTTATTTTCCACTACAGTTACCTTTTATTTCCTTGCCTTGCCTCATGGCATGGGCTAGTACTTTCAGTACAACATTGACTTAAAGCAGTCAAAATAGACAGCTTCCATTGATTCTGAGTCTAGAAATCACCTAACACATCTTTAATGGCCCAGGATGTGGTCTACCTTTTCAAATAGGCTAAGTGCATTTGATGAAAAATAATTTTCTGCTATCGTTGAGTGTGGTATTTTTTTAAATATCAATTATGTCAAGATTGGCATTATTTTTAAGGAATGGACATATAATTTTTTATTAACTTATTTTCTACTTGTTTTATCAATTACAGAAAGAGAATATTGAAATCTTCACCGACATTTTGGAATTGCCTGCTTTTGTTTTATCTTGTCACTTTTTCCTTCCCAGTTTTTGAACTTATAAAATGAATATTCATTTTTGATCATCAGATTTTTTACTCAATTTTTTTCATCTTTAAAAATGTTCACCTTTACTTTTGTTAATATTCTTTATGCTGAAGTCCATTTTGTCTGATGTTAAAATAGTCACTCTGGCTTTCTAATGATAAAAAGTTTGTGCTTTTTTATCCTAAATTCTTACTGTTATCTGAAAATTCATATTTAAAAAATTAGCTTCTTGTAGAAAACATATAATTGGAGTCTTACTTTTTATCAAAGTCTGACCAGCTCTGTCTTTCAATTGATGTGTTTAGACAGCAATTAAAATTTATAGTTGAAGTGTTTCCTTTCATTGGTGGGTTTAAGTCTATGATCTTGCATTCTGATATCTGCTCCATCAGATCTTTGTTCCTGTTTCCCCATTTTTTTGACTTCCATTGGTTATAATCCATTCCTCCTTCATTCTCAGTTTATAGGTAATCATTGATCTGCTTTCTCTTACTACAATTTAGTTTGAAATTTTCTAGAATTGTATATAAACTGAATAATACAGTATTCAAAGTTGTCTAGTTTCTTTTATTCAGCACAATAATTTTGGATTTTATCCATATTTTATTGTGTATCGGTAGTTGTTCATTTTTATTTCTCAATGAATTTGTCTGGAAATACCATGTTTTGTTTTTCTTTACTTTTACTGTTCTAGAAATTTGTGCCACTATATGTAAAACTTCTATAAATATTTGTGTATAAGTATCTATGTGGACATGAGTTTAAAGTACCTTGGGTGTGGAAGTGCCTGGTCACTTGGTAGGTGAATGTTTAACTTTTTAAGAAACTATCAAAATGGTCTGCAAAATGTTGCAATTTTACATCCTCATGAGTAGTTTAAGAAGATTCCAGTTGTCCCACATTCTTGTATAGTGTATGGTATTTTCTGTACTTTAAGTTCAAAGGAGTCCCTCCATTCAAGGCCTCAATCCCCTGGAGTACACTAACTCTATAAGACCCAGGGTTTGCTGTAGCATCTGCCTTCAGGGACACAGAGCTGCTAAGGTTGCATCTGTCCACTTAGATCCAGCCCAGCCAGTGAACAGAGCTTTCTCTCATCTGGAAGGGCTAATCTTACCTCCTAGATTTTCCCCAATCAATTCTGGAAAAAAAAAATACTGCCTGATGTTCTTCCAAATTTGCCCATTTCTCTCTTTCTTTATACTTTGATGGGACACAGGATAAAGAAACCTGGGATTGTGCCAGAAAGCTGCTCATAAAGTAAGTGCTTCCTTTGTGTTATATTTCACCAACTCTTTTCTCTTAGCAACACCACCTGTCAGTCCACCCTACAAATATGTTGGGTACTAAAGAAAGATTCAAAAGCAGAACTGGTGGAAACCATACACAGGTGAAGTGGGTCATAGCACCAGGGTTCAGGGGGGCAACACATAGACAGAGACAATATGGTGAAGGCAGAGATCCAGCTGAACAAAGTCCAACCATCTGAATACAGAGGGAGATTAGAGTTAAAGAAGGACTAAGAGAGTGTAAAACAGAAAAATATTCCTAAAATGACTTAAAGTAGGAAAAATAATAGGAACCACCTGGACAGGAGGACAGATGTGTACTTTAGCAGAAGAAAAAAATGTACCTAATGTATTGCAGATGGAAGAATAAGAGTTAGGAGCAGCTAGAAGTGTGAAGTATACTGTCTGTGTGAAAATCAGAAGACCCTGATCTATTTCCTAAGCCACTGGTTTATAAGCACACAGTACAAAGGAAATATTAAAAATAAAACCCTGGTTAATTAGAATACATAGTCCTGCAGTGAGCAGTTCAGGATATTTGGGGTATAGTCTCACCTCTGCTTTAAGTAGCTACACAACCTAGATCTTTACCTTTTACTTTTTTGGGCCTCAGTTTCTTTGTCTATAACATGAAGGGGTTGAACTAAGAGCTAACACTTACTGAAAACTTACTATGACTTAGGAACATAATTGTGAGCACTTGGTACTCACTAAAATGGTTTCTTTCTATTATCATTATTATTATTATTGCCATTTCAGATGAAAACCAGATGCACATGGAAGTGATTTCTACAGGATCATAAAGCTAGTCAGTGGCAGACATGGTCCCAGCCTAGCCAGCCTAGCTCCAGAGCCCACATCCTTCTGGCCACACTATGCTTTCATGCCAACAAATGATCCCAGAACAAACTGACAGAGAAGTAAATGCACACAGTAGTCAAAGTCTCAGAACTACACAGGGAATCCTTTTAGGAGATAAATATTAATCTGGGGTTTTGAAGGATGGATACATATTAATTGTGAATAGTAAAGAATAGTAGGAAAAGAAATGTAATGTTACTGGTAAAGATAGAGAGACAGAAATTAATGATGTGCGATGGCAGTGGACCAGACAGTTTGTCTTACAATTGAGGAGTGAAAGTATGATTTAATGGCCTGAGATAGTGATTAGAACAGAGAATTCCAGATAATCATGGAGAAATAATTGAGAGAACTAAGAACACTAGGAGGAAAATAAGGCCCATAAATACACATGATCATTTTATTCCAATTAACTAAAAGGCTGTCATTTATAGAAAAGAATTAATATTCTCATGAGTATTTGCAGAGAATAAATCAAGAACGAAGAGTGGATGTTTCAAGGAGGCATGGTTCCTCTCAGAATAAGAAGGTTTAGCCAGTTAAGCCACCCAGGAAGACAGCAGTCTGTTTTGTGAGATAATGGGTTCCTTACAACTGGAACCTGACTACAGTGTTTGGACAATACTTTCCAAATTTATATTAAAAGGCTCACAGAATTAGGTGCAGATTAAGTTAGAAGATTCCTGAGCTTTGTTCTAATATGAAGATTGTATGATTTTCTAAGGTTAGTGTAAAGGTTTTAGAATTACGTCATCTCTGAATCAAACTCCAGGTCTTCCCACAGATAATGGTGAGAGCTGCTCTGAGAACTTTATGGAAGCAACAGAGGTTAAGGCAGAGGTAGAGGCCAAAAGGGATGAAGGTGTCAGCCCAAGCCTTGTCATGCTCTGAGCATTATTTGACCTTTAGTTAGATTCTTAATCCCAAATTCCCTGCACTCATGACAAGGGAAACCCCAATATGTGGGGTCATTCTAAGCCCATCTCCAAGGCTTCACAATTGATCATGGGTAAATAAACCTCAACACCTTTAAATAAATGAAAATACTTCATTACACATAAACAAGTAGGATTTGCGTCAAGTGTATGAGGGATTGGATAGATGACTTTTCAATTCCTTTTTTTTTTTTCTAATTTATATTTTCATAAAATGGCTTTGAAGATAGGTGATTTCTCAGGACTCTCATGCTCATGTGGGTTAAACAAATGATTTAACCTTTTGAGCCTCAGTTTCAATAAAATGGCAGGATTAGATGGGAAGAGCTCTAAATCACCTCTCGATTTAGAGCACTATGTATGGACCTTCTGTGCAAAAAGGAATACAAAGAAATGGAAGCAACTCATAAACATATAAATAAATTTCTTCAGATATCGTTGAATTGGGAATTTACTTACGTCACTGCTCCTCATGCCTCCTGCTTTCCCCTCACTCCCCGGTCATGTGCTTAACCTGTTTGTTACTCACTTTGTCCGACCAGTATCATCAACTTTGTACAGAAACACAAACGTGGTTTCTTTGGGGGCATTCGCTTTTATCAAATCCTTTTTGTTGTCAGTTTCAGGACGTCTGAATCTGATTCCTGGTGATCGATGAAGAGACAGAACCAGAGCATGATCACCGAGTTCATACTTATAGGCTTCTCAAACCTGGGGGATCTGCAGATCCTTCTCTTCTTTGTCTTCCTACTGGTCTACCTGACCACACTGATGGCCAATACCACCATCATGACTGTCATTTGTCTGGATCGGACTTTGCACACCCCTATGTACTTCTTTCTCTTTGTCCTCTCCTGCTCTGAAACCTGCTACACCTTGGTCATCGTACCAAACATGCTGACCAACCTGCTGTCCACAAGTCCGACTATTTCTGACCCCGCTTGTGCTGCCCAGCTCTATTTCTTTGTGGGCTTGGCTTGTACCAACTGTTTTCTAATTGCTGTGATGGGCTATGACCGCTACGCTGCCATCTGTAACCCTCTCAACTACACACTCATTGTCAACAGAGCCACCTGCACACAGCTGGTTTTAGCCTCAAGCTTCTGTGGTTTCCTGGTCTCTGTGGTTGTCAACATCCTGGTGTTTAGTGTACCTTTCTGTGCCTCCAATCGGATCAACAACTTTTTCTGTGACATTTCCCCTGTCATAAAACTGGGCTGCACAGACACCAACATGAAGGAGATGGTTATCTTTTTCCTCAGCATCCTGGTGTTGCTGGTTCCCTTTGTGTTGATCTTCACCTCCTATGTCTTCATTGTCTCCACCATCCTTAAGATCTCCTCAGTGGAGGGACAGCGTAAGGCCTTCGCCACCTGTGCCTCCCACCTCACAGTGGTCATTGTCCACTATGGTTGCGCTTCCTTTATCTACTTGAGGCCCACATCCCTTTACTCCTCAGACAAGGACCGGCTTGTGGCAGTGACCTATATGGTGATCACCCCACTACTCAACCCCCTTGTCTACACACTGAGAAATAAAGAAGTGAAGACAGCTCTGAGAAGGGTTCTCAGTAGGTACTCACCTCCCAAAACTGTGTGAGTGAGTTGATAGGTCACGAAAGTTATATTCATGAAAATGTCCTGGATGGAACTTTAATAAACATACCTATCCTTTTTTTGCCAAAAAGAAAAAGAAAAAAGAGAGAAGGACCTTCCTGTTTTCAACTTTTTTATTGGAAAGTCCTTCTTTGTGTTTAGCCTGTATTCACTGTACAGGCTGTGCCATTTGGTCTCCAGAAAGCTGAATGAATGTGGCAACTTTCAAGGCTCAAGCCATGTTATTTTTGTACATTCTGTACATTTTCTCAGGTCAACACTACAAATGCTGCATTAATTCTGAGAATGCCCAGCCTGTTCATACTCTTCCTACACTGAAGGAAACAGTGGAGAATGTTATTTAAGTCTCCAAGTGCTTCTATATATTTTTGAGGTTAAGAAGTAATATTTATAATAAACAACTTATTTATAGACAGAAAGAATATTCACTTACAAGATAGATGAGGGGAGAACTGAAGTTCTATGAGGCTGATAGTAGAGTAGAAAATACAGACTTTGAAATCATAAAAACCTAAGTCTGAATACTGATTTGGATCATTTTTGATTTGGATCATTTTCCAGCCAAATGGCATGGGCCAAACTTAACCTCTCTTGTAGTCAGTTGTTGCCTATGTAACATGAGACCTTCAATACCTTCTCAGCGGGGCACTGTAAGAACTAAAGGAATTAATAGATGTAGAGGAATTTGGTCCTCTTCTGAGAGAAGGCATTAAAAAAATATTAGTTCTCGTCCACCTCCCTTCATTTTCCTATCTTCACTCCATAAACTAGGATTGCACTTAATGTCAGATACAATGTGAAAGTAGGTTGACCATGCAAGAGTTCTGTTTATGCATCTGCTACTATGTGCAAGGCATTAAATTAGGTATTATAGGCAAAGAGTAATGAAGTACTGTTTCCTCTTTCCTTCATGTCTCACTGTAAGAAATAACCAAATTTCAGTCACCTATATAGGTGGATTATATTTCTTTGGCTGAGTTTTGTTTTTATTCTGGGTTTTGTTAAAGGCGTATTTCAATAAAACAGAATTTTATATGAAACTGGTTTCATAAATGTTCATTCTCAGCCTTCCACTTGAGCAGCATGTAGTTTAGGAGCTCCCGCTTGGGGGGCTGGTGCTGGGGGCAGAGACTGGGGGTCACATAACATAGATTTTAAAATAAGCTTCCTCAGATACTTCCTGTGCGAGTGGGTAACAATAATTACAATTCTACAAAACGGGAATAATTAAACCATGGTTGTTATAAAGATTAAACGAGGAAATGCCTAACAGTATATCTAGCTTGTCTTTTTATGACTGGTTTATTTCACTTAGGAAAAGGGGAGTTGTTATTCAATGGTTATGGAGTTTCAGATTTGCCAGGTGAAAAAGTTCTGGAGATCTGTTTTACAGCAATGTGAATATACTTACTACTACTGAACTGCACACTTAAAAATGGCTAAGACAGTAAATTTTATGTTTTTTGCCACAATAAAAAATGTCTTGCTACGTGTCGGCAGGTTGCATTAGTGTTGGCTGATCTCAGCTGAGCTCAGTGTGATGACTCTGCCTCAAGTTTCATGCCTCCTGGGTCTGATCCCTTTGGCTAGGCTGGGACCAGATCTGCACCAGCTATTTTCATTCTAGAGCCCAGGTTTAAAGGGACATGGTGGGAGGAGAAAACCTGCAGTGCTTCTTTTGGCCAAAGCTTGAAACTGGCAAACTGTACCTTCTGCCCATATTTCATTGGCCATTGTAAATCCCAGTATCAAGCCCAAATTTCTGTGGTGGAGAATTATACTCTGCATCTAATAGGATGAACTGCAAAGTCACAGGGCAGAGGACATAGAAAAGGATAAAGAGCTACAGCTGCAAATTCAACAAACAATAGTAAGCTATGACCCAGCAATTCCACTGCTGGTATAGACTAGATCAAAAAGAGTCATATGTTACCAAACCTTCTGGGGATTCTTATATACTGTCTATAAAATTATGCAGATTCCAAGAGACCCAAAATGCCACCAAGATCTACAGGCCAGAGTGGGGACCTACAGAGGTTAGATATTAGAGTCTTGGCACAGGTCTGCCAGGGTTTGAGGCTATTTCAAACTAGGTTCCAGCTCCTGGGAAGGCTGGCTAGTCAATTTCTTATTTAGTCCTCCTCCTATTATTTTCCATTTTGGGATCTCACCCCAAAGCCTGGGAAGTTCACCAGTCCATACTTTGATGGTTCACAAACTGTAATTTTTGTCTTTTAGTACCATGCCTCTCAATCTCTCTACTTTTTGGTAGTCTCTTCCAGAATTGACAGATTCTCCTTAGGAGGTAAATGCCTCTCAAATATCAGAACACTTTCTCCAAGTGTCTTGCTTTTAATCCAAACTTTAATCCTTTGTTAGAGTCCTGACATCCTCAAACCAATCTTTTCCCAAAATTTTTGTACCATTTCTAGTTGTTCCTAGTGGCTGAGTTGATCTGAAATATTCTGGTCCATTCCCCAAAGAGGGAAATCCTATTCTGCATATTTTAATTCTAGTAAATATATTACTTAAAGTAAAATATACAAACTGAAAAGTATGCAAATCCTAAGTGTATAACTTGATTGATTTTTACAAATTAAACTTAGCAAGTAAATAAATTTTTGAGAACTCCAAAAGGCTCCGCTGTGCTTCTTCCCAGGTATTGTTGCCCCGAACATAATCTCTACCCCAACTTCTCTCACCTCATTTCTCCACATATAATGTCAGTGAGAATTTGATGTTTTTCTTTTTTTCTCTAGAAAAATTGCAGAAAACTGCACAGAAAATACCAAGAGTACCACACAGACACAGTACCTCCTATTAAGACCATCTTAGATTACTGTGCTACATTTGTTAGATTTATTGAACCAATATTGATATATTGATGTTATCAAAGTCCATCGTTTACCTTGGAGCTCACTCTTTGTATTGTACAGTTCCACAGATTTTCACAAATGCATAATGTTATATATTCACCATTATAGTATCATACAGAATGGATTTACCACTCTAAACATGCCCTAAGTTCCTCCTTCTCCTCCTCCCCTAATCCCCTGGCAGCCAGTGATCTTTTCCTGTCTCAATAGTTTTTTTTTTTTCCAAAACGTCATATAGTTGGACTCATACAACATATACACCCTTTTCAGACTGGCTTCTTTCATTTAGCAACATGCAGTGAAGGTTACTCAGTGCCTTTTCATGGCAGGACAGCTCATTTCTCTTTCTATTCTCTATTATTTCAGCAAAGCCATACTCTCTTGAATTACCATAGCTTTATAGTAAATCTTGAAGTCAGGTAGTATCAGTTTTCTAATTTTATTCCTCTCTCAATATGTTTTAAAATGTAGATTTAACTGTTTTTCAGATATGGTAAGGCTGACTTATCAGGAAACAATTCCCATTGAAAAGAAAGTTTATTACACACAGTTCCTAAGAGGAGGTGGGGATACCATGCCTAGGACAGGAGGATACTGTAGGAACATGAAAAACTAGACAAGCAGGGGCTATGGGCTCTGGACTGATTAGTTTGCGTATGAAAGACATTCTCTAAGGAAAGTCCTCTGTTATCTCCAGGAATTGGAAAACTCTAACCCTAGTTAGAAGGAGCAGTCCCTCCCTGGTTATCAAGGTCCCAAAGGGTCATCTAGGCCCATCAAAGGGATCAAAGCACCTACAAAATGTGGTTAATATGCAATATTGTGTTAATAATACTCTAGGTCTTTTACCTTTGCATATAAGCTTTACAATCAGTTTCTTGCTACCCCACAAAATAACTTGCTGGAATTGTGGTTGAGACTGCATTGAATCTATAAGAACTGACATCTTAACAAAATTGAGTCTTCCTATCCACAGACATAGAATATTTCTCCATTTATTGAGATCTTCAATATCTTTCATCAGTATTTTATAATTTTCCTCATATAGATTTTGTACATATTTTGTTAGACTTATACCTATTTCTTTTTTCTTTTCTTTTTCTTTTTTGTTTTGGTTTTTTTTTTTTTTTTTTTTTTTTGCTGCTAATGTAAATGATATGTGCTTTTCATTTCAAATTCCAATTGTCCATTGCTGGTATATAGGGGGAAAAAACAGGCTTTTGTGTATTAATTATATGTCTTACAATCTCGCTATAATCACTTTTTAGTTTCAGAAGGATTTTGTTGTTTTGTTTTTGCCTACTCTTTGGAATTTTCTACA
This sequence comes from Camelus dromedarius, assembly GCF_036321535.1. Classification (NCBI taxonomy): domain Eukaryota; kingdom Metazoa; phylum Chordata; class Mammalia; order Artiodactyla; family Camelidae; genus Camelus; species Camelus dromedarius. The sequence continues at coordinate 8,996,839 of NC_087458.1, read as the reverse complement.
TAGGCAATCATATTATCTATGAAGAGAGACAGCTTTATTTCTTCCTTCTTTTGATGTTTTTCTTCTTGTTTTTATTTTTATAATTTCTATTTTGTTCGTTTCCAGAAGCTGAATAAAGTTTTCTTCACCAGATAAAATCTGCATTTGTGTCTGGCAGATCCTCAGAGGCACCAGTTTAGATTGACTGTAAATTAAATCCAGAGCTTGAGGTTTCTTGAGCCAAGTGGTGATGCAAATTTGTGATGCAAATCAGAATGAGGGCCTACCGATTACAACCTCTCACGAATGGACCTATTTTCCCCACCGCTGACCCACGTCTCTGGTCAGCCTCCAAGCGAATTTTCCCACCTGGACCCCCCAACAGTGGGCTGACAGATGGGCTTAGTTCTGCTTCATGTTTATCTCAAGGTGTCCTCCTTCAGACTCCAGCTCAAATAGATCTATTTTTTGACTCCTGTTTTGGTGGGCCCTGGATTTTAATTTCTGTCAGCCTCATCCCGTGATTCCCACATATCAGTAGCTGGGGTTGTAATTCTAACCAGATAAGCCAATGTCTTCGTGAATTCTTGCTTTCTCTCACATTTTGACCTGGAAATCCCTGCTCTACTTTCAGCTGGTAAATATATACTAAGAAAAATTTTAAATATTCCCCAGCAACTTCAGTTGTTTTCAAAGAGCATTTGTTCAAATAGCCAGAGCAGCCACTAGCAAAAACAGAAATTCTCAGTCATCCTCTTCACTCTTTCTCCTTTGAATATCCTAGGCACAAACATTCAGTAGTTTCTACTTAGTTTTCTTATCCCCAGTGTTTTAGTTCATAAAGTCATTGGCCAAATCTCAGCCCTGACTGTGTTCAAGAGGGTCTTCACTGTGAGGCACTCGTCTTTCTAGCCGTCCCGTTCTCTCCACTGGCACATGCCTCCGTGTGTCTCTTATTACACGTGGTTATGACTCCCTGCCAGATCAGGTGGATTCATGGAACTTACTTATCTATGTGTCACTGTAGTACCCAATACAGTGCTTTCCAAGGCACAGTACTCGATGAACGGTTGCTGAATAAAAGTCGTTCCCTTAAAGGAACTAATAAATCCAGTTGTTTGACATTTTATTCAGGCTTCGTGTATAGAAGCAGAACAGAGACTACCAGGGTAATCCCCCAAAGTGCCAAGCACACCTACATTCAACAACCCCTGCTTTCATTTCTTATGTTTTATCAAATCAGTCTTCATGTAAGTCTCCACGTTCGAGAACTTGGTTTCTCTTGGTATCTCAGTGTTTTGTAATCTTTTGTCTAAAAGCAACTAAACTCCCTCATGCTAAAAGAATTCTTATTTACATTTTTAGTGCTTTACAGAGGTAGGAAGTTTTCTTTTCTTTTCTTTTCTTTTTTTTTTTTTGCAATATGAATTATTCTCTTCTGGTATTAAATAAGATGTCCTTGACCAAGTTTAGTCATTTATTTTATCTTTTGCTTTAACTCTCCTTGTCTCAGAGGGCCCTAGTCCTTAGAATCCCAGAAGGCTATAAATACTCTCCAGCCTAATTATAGAATCTGAATAATTGACGTATGATTATAGATTGGGCTAATTTCAGCCTCTTATTTAAGACTTAAAAAGGTTTAGACATCTAATTGTCCAAATAAACCCTTTATGAAATGTTTCAGGGCATTTTTTTTTTCAATCATTTTATCTTTCAGGACAGATGTCATTGCTTTTACAAGTAACCTTCTACTGCTGTCTCTTTCCACATTCAAAAAACCAACAAGACTATGAGTCCTCAAACTCAAAGTCATGTCAACTTCTTTGATCATTTGAATATAAGTAGGTAAGTGTATTCTCTTTGTCAGTTACTACCTGGAGAAAGAAACATTTTCTACCAAGGATTTCAGGTTTAAAAGCATTTGCATAATAGTTTTTAGTATTATGAAAAAGATTCTATATCAAAGTAAATTTGATTGTGCTATTTTTCTTGAAATAAAAGAAACTTTTACTCCTATTGAATGTGCATACCCACACAAATGGAAACATTTATACACATATACCACACCTTATATGAAATTGAAATGCTGAGAAATCAAGTACTAAAAGTAACTGGAGGGGAGGGCAGGAAAGCTCATCAGCATAGATTTCTTTTTGTAAAAAAGATGATTTTGAGAATTATTTTAAAATTATGTATGATATGAATTATAGTCAAAGAGTAGAGAGCACATTCTAGGGGAAAAAAATCATAGTATATGAAAAAACTAAAGGAGAATTAAAGGAGAAACTAAAGGAGAATTAAACCATGCCATCATTTATTATTAAGTTTTGTTTAGAGTCCATTATGTGTCCCATACTGTGGTGGGGGCAGCAGGTCATTTAGAATACCCTGTTATGGTCCCTATCCCAAAGAAATAATCTACAGAGGGATATGATTAGATAGATAGATAGATAGATAGATAGATAGATAGATAGATAGATAGATAGATAAAAGATACAAATTAATTATAAAGTAATATGAGATAGTATCTAACCTATTTACCACACCAGTATGATTTTAAGATCTCTAAGTGTTATGAAGAGGAAGAGCATCTTGTGGGCTCCAGTAGTCAGAGAAGGTGTACTGAAGAACATGGGCCGTGAAGGGGACTTTGACACAGAAAACAGTAGGCTATATAAATACATGAAACAGCACGAGAAAAAGATATAAAAGCAGTACTATGCCTGTGGGCAAGAACAGAGGCTATCTTAGGTATAACTAAATTCTTTTTTGAATCACTGGAAAAGAAGCCAATGATTTAGCAGGAAGTTAAAAACAGTTTGATTCACAAAACTGATGATAAAACTGGTGATAAAATTAAGCAACATTTTCTTGACCCTCCTAATTTTTTTTCGTTAATATTAGTCTTTTTTGATTAAAGTATAGTCAGTTTACAATGTTGTGTCAATTTCTGGTGTACAGCATAATGTTTCAGTTATACATATATATGCATATATTCATTTTCATATTCTTTTCATTATAGGTTCCTAACCTAAGGCTTAGAGAGAACATATCTCAATTATAAAACCTGATAATTCAAGAACATTGGTGAGGGAGAGTATAGGTCAATGGTAAAGTGCATGCTTAGCATGCACAAGGTCCTGGGTTCAATGCCCAGTACCTCCATTAAACAATAAATAAAAACCTAAATACCTCTTTCCCCAAAAAACAAAACAAAACAAAAAGAGCACTGGATCATTAAAATTGGATTATTCCAGAAAAATCAGAAATGGTAACGTGAGTTTTACTGGAACAAGCAGCATGGACCCATGCTTTGGTCCCTTGGAAAAAGTGTAGGGCAGATACTCTTCTGGAAGGGTAGAAAGTAAGTGGCATAAAATGTGATGGGCAGAAAGTGGGTTAGAAGTTAGAAGGCTTGTACAGTGATACCTGTCAATGATTTCTCAATAAAACTGGAAAAACGGAATTTCGAAAATACATAAGTGTATTAGTGCCCTTGCATTACCTGTAAGGGGACAAAAACATTTGTCCTGTCAACTGGGTTGTGAGGGTCAAAACGAGGTGGCTTACATGAAAGCATCTTGTTTTCTGCAAGAACTGATGCAGAGGAAAAGGGTTATGACAGCAGGGATGTGGAACTACCTAAGTAAAGGAACCACGCAGAGATGATGAAAAGGGAATGTACACCGTGTATCACGCCAAGCAACTCCTTACATTTTATAGCCATTAAAGTAGCCAGCAGATTAGCAGATGCTGAGTGGTGCAGGTTTATACCTGACTTCTCCTGCATTTCTGAACCTGATTCTGAAAGTGGAACTATTAAGGCCCTGGGTGCCTAGACTATAAGATACTGTGAAGTTCCTGAGATAGTCTCTTTTCCTTCACTACAATGCTTTTTAGCTATTAGAGATTAAAGATTAAAGATGCATTCTTCTTGCTCCCTTTCTTTCCTCCATTATTCCAGCTGCAGCCGTCCTTCTCCACTCCTATCCCAAGGGATCATCAATCTATTTTACTCACAGGCAGGAATGTCATAGCCTTGTGGTCCAGATTTTACGCCTGTGTTCCACAACTCCATAGGCATACAGAACAACTGTAGTAGAATTTAAAGATAGAACCCAAAGATTAATGACTTTTTAGATGATAAAGGGTAGATTCATTAAAGAACTGCAAAGATGAGAGCATAGGAGTCAAATGCAAGGGAACTCTGCTGTGATTCAGAGGTCAAGATTCTTCCTCCTGCTCAGTTATCAAAGCTGGGATATATGCCTCTCAGCTCCATGGGTTGTACAACACAGACAAAAACAGGTAACACATGGATTGCAATTGCTGTGTGTTAGGTGCTGTTTAAAGCACTTTACTTATATTACCCAAGTTAATTCTTATAACAATCCTATATAACATGCTCTAGGGTAATTGATGTTTTATGAATGAGGAAACTGAATCACACTGAAGTTCACAGCTCTAAATGGCAGGGGAAGGATTCAAACCTAGCATTTTGGCTCCTGAGTCCATGTTCTAATGCACAGGCTTTAACAACTTTATACTGTAATTATAATTAGCTAATTAAATGAATTGCAATATTAAGGAAAGAAACTGACATATTAAGACAGCATACACATACTTGAATACAAAAAGACATACAGTACAGGGAAAATAATTTAGACATTCTTTTCCTTTGATAAAGATAATGTTTGTTCTTTAAAATTACATTTATGTAAATCATATGGTAAACACCATGAAATAATAATACATGGCAAATGTCATTATAACGATCATTCACTTTATTTCATTCATTTCATTCATCAACAAATAAATATCATTTCAATTGTTCACATCTCACAGGTATGTTTCATCCTTACATTTTGATCTTCATGAAGTAGAATGCTTTGCTCAAATATTCTAAACAAAATATTGGAAGAAACAACAGTTAGAGAAATTTATCCCACTGGGGATCCTAAAGAAATGTGAAGAAGATGAGAGGCACTGATTTCAAAAGTGAAAGAGGACATATTCAGAAAGGGAAAGAAGGGTCTTTGGCAGAAGAAAAACCAATTTACTTTGTGGAATCTGAGAATCAGGAGCCCTTGGAGAATTAGGTAGAAGAGATGGAAGAAACAAGATGAAATGGAAAGACCTAGGAGGGAAGGTTAGAAGTTAAGATTTTCAAATGTGGCATCTAGAATCAGAAACATTTTTATACGCTGTGTACTCAGATAGGTACCATAACATCTCTGCTTCTCAATTTTTTATTTTGTAAGACAAGGACAGTCATACCTACTTCACAGTGTATTAAGTGACTCCACATATTGTCTGTGCTGGCTTGATCATAATGGATATTGAGCCACCAAAGTGGACTAGAAGATAAAAAAAAAAATGAGATTCTGGAATATGGAAACTTAGAAAAAGAAACATTTTTTGAAATTATGAGGATAGTAAAGTATCAAGAATAGAAGATGCAGAGGGGAGGGTATAGTTCTGTGGTAGAGTGCATGCCTAGCATGCATGAGGTCCTGGGTTCAATTCTTAGTACCTCCACCTCCATTAAATAAATAAATACATAAGAAGAGGAGATGCAGAAACGAAAAGATACATGTAAACAGAGCAAATGACATAGGCCCATGGATGAGGGTATCCAGCAAAGTTGCCTAAGAATCTTCTCCGTTATCTCAAAAGCCCAGAGTACCATAATGTCTGACCAGTTTTTTTTTAAAGACAAAATTAAAATAGATTTTGTTATTTTATTATGAAATAGATGATGTATGTTATTTCGTTAACATGTATAGCAATAAAATTGTTTAGACATAATAATCTCTAACTGAAAGCACATATTATCAAATAGCACTGTATAAAATTAAGGGAAGGAAATGTTTAAATTTAGTTCCGGAAATTTTCTGCTTTCAAGAGACAGTTTCAACTGCTCCCTCTCATGTTTTAACTGAGCTATAAACTGGTAGAAAATGTTTCAACGGTGTGATGTGGAGAGAACACTGGGGAGATGGTCCATTTCCAGAGGCAAATCAGGACCCGCGAAGTGGCTGTTCTGTTCTGTCTCTAAAAACAAGTGTCATAAACAGCCCCACTCAAAAAAGAATAATGGAATTGGGTTAACTAATCACAGCATGAGAAATCCTCCTTTTCCCTCAAATCACCACTCCCATCTGGACTTCTCTAAGATGCCTCCTGATGTATGTCAAATGATGAGTTGGACTCTCTTGACTGTTCTCAGCCAGGAATTGTTGTTGAACTTAAAATTAATAATAATAATAATAATAGTAGTAGTAGTAGTAGTAGTAGTAGTAGTAGTAGTAGTAGTAGTAGTAATAGTCGTAATGTTTGCTTTTATTATTGCTGCTGTCCACTGGTTGTTATTTGTTTGCTGATTGACATGTGCTTCCCTTACTTGCCCCCACCCCAGCAGGCCATTCACTGTGACTGCCAGTGGTCAGAGGACAAGTGTGTCAAGCTACCAATAATCATCTGGGCAAACAGATGTTATAAATGGCACACTTAATTTACATATGTGAATATTTTAAAAGCAATTTTTTAAAATAATAGCATTATTTGTAGAAGTAGCAAATTATTCTTGTTTGTGTTTGGATAGCAGCCAAAAAGAGATGGAAATATTCTGACCTATATAAAAATGAAGTATATTTAGGATCATCAAATTTAAAAAGCTTACTGTTAAATATTCAGAAAATACATCAGAAAGCAAACTAAAACCTGCTCTAATCTTATTATAATTATGGCTTTGTGTCTTGCTTTTTCTCTTACAAACTAGGAGAACTTTCTCATGTTTTTACATAATCTTTGAAAATATCAGATGGTTGTCTCTTTTAATCTTTTTGTATTTCTATAATATAGTGAATCATTCTCCTATTACTGGAGATTAATATTTTTTAATTATCAAAAGGAAAATCTATATCCAGATAGACTGAGAGCAAGTGAGAGAGAGAGAGAGATCAATACTCTGGATCTGAAAATATGACACTTAAAGTGAAGGCATGGGGGAAGTGTTTGTACAAGTATAATCCTCATTTTATCTCTCCAAAGTTATTCACAGAAGTTATCCAGATGCAAGTTTTCAACAGAACCACTGTGGTTACACAGTTCATCCTGGTGGGCTTCTCTAGCCTGCAGGAGCTCCAACTGCTAATTTTTGTCATCTTTCTTTTCCTGTACTTGACAATCCTGATGGCCAATGCAACCATAATGGCCGTTATACGTTACAGCAGGACTCTGCACACTCCCATGTATGGTTTCCTATTCATCCTTTCCCTTTCTGAGTCCTGCTACACTTTTGTCATCATCCCTCAGCTGCTGGTCCACCTGCTCTCAGCCACCAAGACTATTTCCTTCATGGCCTGTGCCACCCAGCTCTTCTTCTTCCTTGGCTTTGCCTGCACCAACTGCTTTCTCATTGCTGTGATGGGATATGATCGCTATGTGGCAATCTGCCACCCCCTGAGATACATTCTCATCATGAACAAAAGGCTAGGGTTGGGGCTGGTGTCTCTGTCGGGAGTCACGGGCTTCCTTATTGCTTTGGTGGCCACCAACCTCATCCGCGACATGCCTTTCTGTGGCCCCAACAGGGTCAACCACTATTTCTGTGACATGGCACCTGTTATTAAGTTGGCCTGCACAGACACCCATGTAAAAGAATTGGCTCTATTCAGCCTCAGCATCCTGGTAATCATGGTGCCTTTCCTGTCAATTCTCATATCCTATGGCTTCATCGTTAACACCATCCTGAAGATCCCCTCAGCTGAGGGCAAAACGAAGGCCTTTGCCACCTGTGCCTCACACCTCACTGTGGTCTTTGTCCACTATGGCTGTGCCTCCATCATCTACCTTCGACCCAAATCCAAGTCTGCCTCAGACAAAGACCAGTTGGTGGCAGTGACCTACACTGTGGTTACCCCCCTACTTAATCCTCTAGTCTACAGTCTCAGGAACCAGGAGGTGAAGACTGCACTGAAAAGAGTTCTGGGAATGCCTATGGCAACCAAGGTGGCCTAACAAATTCTAAAATTAAGTAGGGAAGTCACAGAAGAAGTCAAAGGTTTGACGCTTTCTTTGTCCTTTCATCAGTTCGGTCATGACTTGGACAGTATTTCCAAGGACTAGGACCCTTGTTGCCTTTTTCTTTTCTCCTATTCCAGAAAAAGTGCAAGTCAATCTACATGCTATATTGTCCAATGCCTGGTTAAAAAAAAAAACACTTGGGAAAAAAAAAGAAAGCATAATAGTTGTCTTTAAAGGGAAGACAGAGCACTTAAAATGAAAGGTGGCCAAGGACTGCTTTTCTGGTTGGACAGAGAGGATAAGATCGAAAGTCCTTGGAAGCATCTTATCTAGGACCTGGGCATTCACCTAGTAGCAAACACACTATGTACCAGATTCCATGCAAAGCACAAAAGTTAAGAAGGAATAAATGGATAATTTATGAAGGTGGAAGACTGGGTAGGTAGAAAGACAAACAATGAAAAAAACTATAATAATGCCAGATAATGAGATCTGTTTAAAGGATATGAACAAAGTTATGAGAACCAAAAGAACAAGTATTTATTTCTTCTGAAAAAAAAACTGGAATAAGTGAACTAAGAATAAAGGAAACTTGAACCAGGCCTTAAATGGGGAACAATATTTCAATACTAGGAACTGGGTTTTCTAGTGACAAGAGCATTGGCCAATACTACCAGAGTTGTAGGTTTTCTTCAGAATTTAATACTTGATTTTTATTATGTTAATTATAAATTAAACACATTCCATTTTTTGTTTGTAGGTTTGCTTTGTTTTCATAGTGATTTGTTTAAATTTTTTCTCATATGTTAATAATCATTTGATACATTTAGGTGTGTTGATGTTCAGTAATATTTACAATTGTTATAGTCTTTTGATGAATTGCCCCCTTTATCATTGAATAAAGACCTTCTTTGTCTCTTGTTCCTGTTTTTGACTTAAAGTTAGTTGTTGGTGGGTGAAAACATGTTATTTCAACTTTAGACAAAGCTGTATATCTATTGTTTGTTTCATTTTTTTTTCTCCTTGATTCTGACCTAATGTCTGCACACCTGGCATCTCAGATCATCCTTTCACAGATGTCCTTTGTGAAAAAGGACTTGACCGTGATGCTTTTATGAAACTGTGAAATGAAATTATAATCACTCTTACTTCATAAATTATTCTGTTTCACAAATTTATCACTCCTCCAATTCCAAACCATCCCTGAAACCTGCACTTTTTTATTAGTCCATCACCTTGCTGATTTATCTGAGAGAACACTAGAAATTTTTTTTATTTTTTTATTTTAATTCTTATTTTTTATTGAAGCATAGTCAATTAACACTAGTGAATTTTGTCATGTGCTTGAAATAAATTTTTCTAAAAATTAAAAAAAAAATTTTTAACACACAGCCTTGGATTTCTTCTAGATCACATTTAGATACTGCAGCATGCCATGCAAAGGCCTGTATGTCCAACTCCTTATTTCCAGCCTTTCATATGACCATGCACACCTCTTCATAATTATGCCTGTGAGCTGAAAAACCAATTTTCCTCAAAATGTATTATGCACCAACGATTTTGGAAAAAAAGAAAATGAACTATCTCAAAAACAAAATTTTAAAAAAATACAAGAACTTTTCTTGTATTACAGTTAGATTAACATACATAAAATTACTTGGCTGAATTGCTGTAAAAGCTGCTAAACATTTATTTTCCATTTCCATTCTTGTGACAGACAAGTAACAAATGTTCCCTGGTCTCATCCTGTTCTTTGGCAATGCTTTATGATTCAGGTATTTCCAAATACTTAGAATCCCCACAAAATTCAAAACTAAATATTGTCTATCTCTGTGCCTTCACTCACTGAAGACCTCCCAGAGCAGGCCTGGTGTCCGATCACCTTTGGAACTCCACCTTCAGTGGGATGTCTGAAGCCTTTCTTGCAATCCTCAGGAAGAACTGGCCACTCCTTCCCTTATGCCCTCAGCCTTACCAACAACACAAAACACTGGATTCCAACTATCTATATATATGACTGTCTCCACTACTGTGGAGTTCTCACACTTTTTGTTATTGTTCTCAAATAAGTGTCTTCAGCATGGATACATCTCAATTCTAGACCTAAACTTAGTGGCCTGTTTGACCTCTCGGTTCTGAATCTTAACAGGTATTTTAAATTAAACATCCAAAATTAAATCCTCCATTTGCCCTCCAGACCTGTTCCTTCCATAATTTTATCCATCTTAGCTTATTATAATTCCAAATGGAATTCCAGCTTCGAACAAAAACCTGGAGTCATTCCTGACTTATTTTTTTTAAACAACAGAATCTATCAACAAGTCCTGTTGGCTTAATTTTCACAGCACACACAGTTTCAAGTCTCTTTTCACCACCCCCACTTCTAGCACTGAGATTTCATACTATCGTCTTCTTGAATTACTCCAGTAGGCCTGTCGTTGGTCCTGCTGCTTCCACCCTGTCCCTGTCCCCAAGTCTATTATCAACAGTCAGAATGATCCTTTGAAAAGCAAGTCAGATCATGTATCTGCTCAGACCAAAACCTCCAAATGGTTCCCACCCTATTCAGAGAAAAGGAGTGAGTCTCAAGAGTGACCTACAAGACCAGACGCTACCTGAAGGCTCACTTCTCTAAGACCTCATTTCTGATCATTTCTCCAGGCAGATGTTTGCAGGGAGAAGAGGACAGTGAAAAGATGGCTTTGCATTTGTTTCTTGCCTACTTCCTTGGACTGAATTTGAATTTAAAATTTGAATATATTTTTATTGTCCATTTAGGCTTTTGTTAGTGGATGGGAAAACTCAATAAAATTTGGACTGCCGTAAAGCCATTTCAGTAACAAGTTGAATATATCAAACTGTATTCCTTCAAACATTAAACACTCACAATTCCTCTATATATTTATGCATTAAATACACAACTAATCATAAAGCCTAGAATATATGAAATTGGTAAAAATTAATGAAACACAAGGCAGGCAAATCCTAAAGGAAACTATACTAGGAATTTATGTAAATTATGTGTGCATGTATTTCTTTGAAATAAAATGGTAGCATTTTAATTTTTATGTATATTTTCTACTATAATAAAAAGAAGTAGAAAATGACTAAGAATAAAAATATGAGTAAGGATATGAATTAAAGTAATGAAGATTCAGCTGAGTGTATTTGAAAATGTAAGCAGATAAGGTAGAAGGTCCCCAGAGAAAGAAAACCAGGCATGGCTTTCTTGACATAAGGGAGGCTACTTTTGGCCTAAGCCATTTTGTGATCTAAACTTGGCCACAATGCTTGCCCTTGAACAGGTCTCAGTAATAATGATCTTAAGGGAACAAAAAACAAATTGTTCTCAGGCAAGAGAAGTAATAATAGCAAAGATAACAAATCAATCATAAAGACTCCCTGTTTACTTGTTCCACTCATACTTTGTTGTATTCCTCGTCTCTGTAAAAGGGCCACTGAGACTCTTCTAAAACCCCTTAAGACTTGGCATGATCATGCTTGCTCCTTCTATCGGAAGAATCCCCAGACAATGTCCCGATTCAGTAGGAAGCAGAAAGAGGAGATGGGTGCCCGTTTCCCTTTTTCCACAGAAACGGAAGGAATGAACTGACAGCGGGGATTCGAAAGAGAAGAAAACTGACAAGATGGCTACTGAGTGGTTCAGGCCTGTACTTCCAGCTAAACTGACCTCATGACTAACACGCTCCCCTCCCTGTGAGCTCTTTTCTTAGAATAACTTACCCTTTTACACTAGGGGTCTTGAAAGAAGGTCATGGACTGAACCTCAAGAAAACAGGCAGACCCTCCTAAATTCCTCCATAACAGCAGCGAGTTCTTATCAAGACGAAAGGAATGTAGCCCCTGCTCACACCCTGATTGCTATCACCCTCCTGTTCCCATTTTTCTATAAAACCCCAGGACCCAGCCCCCAAGGCAGGCTCACAGTCTTTAGGGCATCAGCCTGCAGTGACTCCCTTTGCCTGGCAAAGCAATAAAGCCGTTCTTATCTAATGCCCCCAAAACTCTGCCTCTGACTCCCAATTTGGCTATCGGGGTACAGAGGCCGGTTTTTTAGAAACACTTACTATATAGATGATTATTGCTGGTAAAAATCTTTCCTATATTTGATTCAGTGTATTTTTTCTGTGATTACTTAGCTTATTATCTCCTCTGTCTAGTCTTGCCCGCTTACACAAACAGCCACGCATGCATGAAAGTATAATTAATAGAATGTGTGTATGTAACACTCCTACTTATTAAAAATCAATAAAAAATTAAACACATACTGTAACATTCACATATCTTTTGCTTTGTAACTAAATACTTGTAGACTGAAATAAATGCGCAGCCTAAAAGTTGAGTTATGTTTTATTTGGCGGGAGGACTCCAGCCAGGATGACCACCTCTCAGATGGCTCTGAGGGATTCCTCCGAAGAGGTAGGGAGGAGCTAGGATATATAGGAGCTTTACAACCAAGACCAGGTAGCTGGAACATTAAAAGATTACTTGTTATCTAAAGAAAACCAGGCATCTCAGGTTAAAGAATTTAGTGCCTTTCTATTTATGGGAGGAAGCAAACATTTGGGCTCATTGAATTCATTCCTTTGACAAGCACCTAGCTATCTAGGGCCAGTATCCTGTCCTTTCTTATTCTGAGTCCCCTCAGGGTGCACCACTGTGAGTGGCTGCAGAGGCTGGGCTGCAGGCTTGTCTTCACTGGGGGGTGGCGCCAGCCGCTGATGGCTTGATGGTTTCAGCGTTCTTTGTTTACTGATACAGTTTGCAGTATTTTTCGTTCACATAGTTTATTTCACATTTTAAGAACCACTATTGTTCTTCATTTGAAGACTATTGGTAGCCTAGATTTTTCTTGACACAAAATGGAAGCAACTACCTCCCCTAGAGGAATTTATACACTGACAGCTACATTTAAAGGAATTTGTATAAATGTAAACTCTTAGTTCTGCGGCACATATAAAACTTAGGGGTAAGCACATGTGCTTCTAGTGTTTTGGGGACACTTTAAATAATGACAGAGATTGAAAATACTTTTTAGATCTTTTAACATGTTCGGTTCAAACTGAGTCTATGTGAATCCTTTACAACCTATATGATTTCATTTGCTGCTATGACTTAACTAGATAATTTGGCCAGCCAACTGAAACTGAAGGAAAAGTTGTTAAGAGATCCTTTACTGAATCCCAAGAGATGGGTAAGAGTCAGAGCTGACGTTAGCATACACAAGAGGCTTTAGGAGATTAGACACACACACAGCAGCTCCTGGAACTGGGCATCAAATGAGACAGAGAACTGAGGGGTAAGCCATACCTTGTGCCTCTGTATGGAGCATCCCTTCGAAAGGCACCAGAGGATTGGTCAGATGCTTTGGGAAAGGACACATTGTCACCATGGCAGCAGCGGAAGCTATAAAGCTGCTCTTAGAAATCTTGTGAGCAGCAGACAGTTGGCAAATGGAAGTATAAACTAGAGAGAAAAAACAAAAAGCAAACAAGTCAGATGCCACTTGGCAACCAATGCTGAAAATCTGGTTTGTGAGCATAGGAGAGACATGCTTTTAGCAGGACTAAGTTCATACGCAATAAGCAGATCAGGGTCACTGCAATTTGGGTATAGATGCAATTGTGTCCAATTTTGTAGTCATCCAATGATGAGACCAGGTAAAATTTGTGGTTAAGAATTCATCTCCTTTTACCTAACAACTGCTACACATTCATTCAAAACTCTCCAGTGACTTTCAGTCACTGTGCCACAGCCTGTAAGGCTCCTTTATGATCTGACTCCAACTCTATGGCCTCATCTCCTACCATTCCTCGTCACTTACTCCAATGCAGCTGTGCTGGAGTTCTTACAGATTTCAGAACACACCCAGTCTAATGCTGTTCTTATGTGTAGTTGCTTTGTTTGCGATGCTCTTCCCCTAAATATGGCATGGCTTGTTTCTCGTTCTTGCTTTAGGTCTCTTCTCAAAAGCCATCTTCTTAGAGGGGCCCATTCTGTCCACCATTTTAAAAATAGTGGCCCATTTTTCTCTTTGATCTCCTTTCCCTAATTCATTTCTTAATTACAGCATACATCATCACCTTATGTATAATATTTTTATATACTTTTATATACTTCTAACCAGCCATCCACCATCCTGTAAGTTCTCTGTGTAAGGATACTTTACTCTTGTGCCTCTGTTGTATTTCATTACCTACCATAGCACCTATCCATGGTGGACGTCTAATAATTATTTGTTGTCTGTGTGGTGTCGTGTTTAAAGCATAGATTTTGAAGCAAAACTGCCTACAATACTTAGTTATGTGACTATAATGTCTCCTCATCTGTAAAATGAGAATAATGGTATCCGCCTCAGGATGGTAACCAGAGCTACATGAGTTAATATGTAGGCAGGTTCCAATTAAGTTTTTGTTTTTGTTTTTGTTTTTTTAAGTATCCAATCAGCTTTAACCATAAAATATGTACTTCTCTTACAGGCTATAATAACCGAGCTGATGCTCAATATGAGGTCATTGCATTACAGATACTGGGATCATTGATTTTCATTACATTTTCACCAGTGGTGTTCCCACCTGGATCAGGATGATGGAAAAGAGAATGGAGTGTAAGAGAACTTATAAAGACGGCTTTGGTGACTGGCTACTCAGGAAGAATGATGAAGCAAAGAGAAGAAAATTTCGATCTTGAGGAACTAGGAAAATGATGGGTCTATTTACAGAGGAAAGTATGAATGAGAAAATGGCCAGTGAAGAAAAACTGTAAACTGGTTTTAATTTTTAAGGGTAAAGTCTAAGTCCCAAAGATGGATGGTTACCTTCTGTGGGTAGCCTGAAGAAGCCTTTAACAGTAGCACCTCTCCCCTGGCACTCACCGGCCCCAGAGCAGGTGCTGCATAAGTATCTTTCTTCATCTGCAGGTGGTGCGCTTGGAAGCCTGGGTCCCCGTTTCAGTTTATGTCGTTCCACTTAACTCAAGTCTTTCGCATCCTCAGCTTATTTCGTTCATTAGATGGAAGATTTCAGATAAGCATGTTCTAAGTCCAGGGCACATATGGCCGCTGTGCTTTTCTGACTCTGGACTCCAGTATATTCCGATTCCATCAGTTTTCCAACAGTTAAAGCTTTTCCTAGAGAAATTTACCAACAACCAAGAATATCCCCTCCATCTCTTTTGCCAAAGCCCTCACCGACGCTCTCTCACTCCGCCGCCTCTTTCTGGCGCCGAGTTCCCCGGAGGCCCCCGGGACGCAGCCGCAAGGACCCCTCGAGCGGCTGCCCGACGTGCGCCTGATGAGAAACGCCTGCTCGCGGGGAACCAGGCGCGTCGTGGACAGGCTGCCCTCCCAGGCGGCCGCAGCGCCGTCGGCATCTCTTACTGTTTCAACTGCATTTGTGTACACATCAAGATACAGTAAGCTCCATGATTGTCCTGCTAGCAAAGCTGGTTACTTTGTTGGTTTTATAGGTGTCAGGAACGGAAGGTGTTATCCCTGTTTTGTTTTTTAATTGAAGGGTAGTTGGTTTACAATTGTGTCCCTTTCTGGTGTACAGCATCATGTTTCAGTCATACATATACATGCATATGTAAATGATCGTGGAACCCCATCTGTTAACTTGAGAAGGTCCCGTATGACGTATTAAATTCCCACTAAGAAGTCTACACAATCTGCCCAGTTATCTCATCCCAGGGAAGATGTTGCCTGGACATCAATATGAACACTGCACCTTAACAGCTTCCTCCTCTCCAACAGGCTTGATCAAAAGTATCTCAATTAAAGCAATTAGATAATTTTTAAATCCATATTTAAAAGGAGAAAATAAGTTATAATTAACCGTTATAATGATAAATCAAAATAACAAAGAAAGGTAAACACACAACTAAACTGGCATCTGATCAATCTTTTCCTTCTTTGCCTTGGCTTTGCCCATAAAAATTATCCTCATTCTCCATGTTTTCTTCCTAACTTCCCAAAATATGAATTTATCTGCTGAATATGTGCATCCACAAAGACACACATGGTGACACACGATCTCAGAGAAGTTGGGATGTCAGTCTAACCCCACCCTGACTTTGACAGGAGACATCTCATGTGTTACTATTTTCTTTAAGTATTTCTGAAGATGCACAAATACCACAATGGCTATGAGTCTGAAGCACTCACTTGCCTCCTTCACCTCTAGTGAGAGACAAAGGGAGAGAGGAAAAGTTTTAATAAGAGCACAGCCAAATGGGGCAAAGATGCCAAAGAGGAAAGGGATTAAGACAACATCACTTTATTTAACAATACATTTATTTCAGTCAGCATTTATTCAGAAGCATCTAATTCCTGCCAAACCAGCTATGTAATTTGTAGGGTCAGTATAAAATGAAAATGCACTATCTCTCCTGCAAAAATGAGTAAGATTTCGAGATGGCAACAGCTGCACAGGTCACATGCCCATGAAGTTAGCCCTGAATCCAGGGAAGACTTTTTGTCATGGGCACAAATATAAACACCTAAATCTTACTTTCAAGCAAATGAGAGAAAAGCTCAGCAACGTAAAAAAGTCACCGTTCAGGGTAGGAAGAGATGAGTGTATTTAGGAAGAACAGTCCAGTGTGGGACATACAGCTTTTAAGTGAGCAATTCAGGGAAGCTCTGAAGAAAAAGGCATTTGAATTAGAGTTTGAAGGATCAGGGATGAACATGTGGCCAAAGCAGAAAAGATATTGCTGGAAGATGGAATTTCCAAAAAAGTCAGAATCTCTACCAGAACAAGCTGTTTTAATAAATCATGCTTTGTTTATAGGTATGAACCATGTTTTTAAACAAGGAGAAAAGGATTTTATATGGAAGGTAAAACTAGCGTCACCAGAGTTGCTTTAAGCTGGCTTTCAGTTTCTTTAAGAGTCTGTTTTTGATCCACGGTTCCCATGCCAAAGAGAGCTGATGTCCCGAACTCTTGGGGTCTTGGGTGTCAGTTCTTGTGGGAAAGGCAGGGTGGGAGACACGGGCAGAGAGGACATTCTGATTTGAGCTGTGGGAGAAGAAGAAGACAATCTTGATCTCAAAAAAAGGGGAAATCAGAGAGAAAGGGGGAAGAAAAAAGAAAACAGAAGAAAGAAGAACGAGTTCATAAGAAGTTGAAGAAACACTGGAAGAAAAGACTCACCTCTGCTTTTTAGAGGATAAGTCAGCGATAACCAAGATGACCAGGGTGACTATCACTGCCAAACAGATCACTGTCAAACAGGCCACTGTCA
Source organism: Camelus dromedarius (assembly GCF_036321535.1). Taxonomy (NCBI): domain Eukaryota; kingdom Metazoa; phylum Chordata; class Mammalia; order Artiodactyla; family Camelidae; genus Camelus; species Camelus dromedarius. Next base: position 8,979,565 of record NC_087458.1, on the reverse strand, counting down.
GGAGGATGGAGTATCCACCTAGTTGGGGATCAAATAAGGAAGTTGGTCTATAAAGTTCTCTCTATTCTGCCGCAGTTAATGCTTCTCATTTCACAGGGGCGGGACTTCCCCAGAGTTTTCATCTGTATTTTCTAGAGCTCTCATTTCACTTCCTCCTGATTCTATGTTCCTGGTCTCCCCCATCCCTCTCTCTTTCACCAAATCCATATATCCTTCTTCCTTTTCTGTCTAGTATCTCTAACTCCTACTAACATTTTCCTGAAATTCAACTGCGGTCATCCTCCACCCTTCTCCCACTTTGATCCTCTCGTGCATGGCATTTCTAGCCATTTCCCGAGCTCTACTCACTAGCCCTTGGATTCTAGGCAGCCTGCTGTCTCCCAGCTGGGCCCCCGTTCTTTCTCACCCCAGTGGATGATGATGTCGTGGCCACCTAGACTGCTGTGTCTCACCCGGCAGCTCAGGCCGGCCGCCTCCCCAGCCGCCACATCCAGGGTCACTCGGAGGTACCACGTCCCGTCAGCCTGGGGCAGGACGTCACCTCGCCGAGTGCCTGGCTGCTCCTGCTCACCCCGCATCCACATCGCCCACACGGGTTTTGGATGAAAGCCAGAGATGTGGCACACCAGCAGCAGACGGCCGGGCCCAGGGGCGGGGCCGCTGGACACCCAGGCCTCTGGCTTCACTAGAGGGGAGACGATGACAGGAATTGGACTTTAGAAGGGCACCCGAGGCCACAGTGCAGTGACTCAGGTCCTTTAGCAATTTTAGGAATCACTTCTTTTCCTTTTCTAGGAAATAATTCTAAACCCACACATCTCACTTGTTAGTTTCTTACTATGTATTTCAAAATGATAGTACAGAGTAGAAAACTAAATACAAGAGTTAAAACACTAGGAATAGGAGAGGAGAGAGAGTTGGGCTCACCTTGTCGTTCTAGGTCTGACTTCCCTGCTTTAAGGAGGCCTGCCAGAAACCGAGGGCAGATGTCATCAAGAAGGCTCTGCACGACCTCTTTAATAACTCGGTAGCGGCTGAGCACCCTACAGACGTTCTGAGCTCGACTCCCTGCTCCCGGAGATGGTTTCCAAGAGTTTCCTTGGAAACTCAGGAAATCTGATCCTTGATACGCTGCATATAAGAAGGCTTCCAAGGGCTTTCCAGGATGTATTAAACAGCCAGCTGATACCTGGGCCTCAAAGGGGTCTGGGGGTGAAAAAGGAAGAGAGAATCAACATGGAAAGGATTACAGAAAAGGAGCGTAAGCAACCTAAGAAGTGAAGAGATGCAAGAGAAGGAAAACGTTCTGGGGAATTTCATGGAGGACTAACAATGGGGCAGGAAAAAAGGAGGGAATTTGTGGGAAGATGTTTTGGAGATGATAAAGGTATTTTCAAATAATTAATGGGGAAGGGCTAGATAGGAGAGTTGTTAGAAAAACAGAAGACGATCTGGAAGAAGTCACTGGGGAGTGGTTAGGCACCAGTGGAACTCTGTGAACACTCAGACCAGGAAGAAAGGAGGGGCAGAATCTCGGTGAAGAAAGGCTGAACCTGAGGCCAGGAGTGGTGGGTAGAAGTTCAAGAGGAGACAGCTGTTCAAGGTTTAGAACATGAGGGAATTTTCAGGGATGGAGAGCTGTATTCATTAAGGCCCGGCTGTGTCTATGGTGGGGCGAGGGGTAGAGTGGGGAAGGTGGTGAAGGGTGAAGCCGAGGAGGGAGGGCGACCAAAAGGGGACAAGGAATAAGATCAGGAAGTTTGGATGAGGGTCAGGACCCGTACACCATCTACCCTTCAGAACAAGAAACTCACATTCGAACTGAAACTGCCTGCTAAAGCTCTGCACCACCCTAGGGAAATCGTGGAAGTACAGCTGCAGTACTGCCTGGATGCTCTTCAGCTCCTCCTTGCTGAAGTTGCCCCGAGACCAGGGCCGCAGAAAGAGGAAGGTATGCGAGACACTGTCCCAGACATGAGTCTGCAGCTCGCCCAGCCAGCCTGAGCCATCGGTGTGCGTCCAGCTGCTGTTGGCAAAGGAAACAGTCTGGAGTACGCGGAAGGAGGGGGGCTCTTCTGCAGCTGGATGATGGGGTCCTAGAACCTGGGGAGCTGAGGGAGGATATAAAAGGATGGAGACAAGGTGGAGAGGAAGGATGGAGATGGTTACACAGTTTGCACACATACCCATCCCCCCTTCCCCATGGTCCAGCTTCTTCTCCCCAAAATCACAGAGATTAACTGAATTGGGGGCAAGAACACTTCGCCTGGACACTCGCTTGGCACGCAGAATCCAAAGGCATCCTGTAGGAGCCTTATTCCCTTCCCCAGGTCCTCCCCAGAACATCCTCTCCACCCTGCAGTGCCCAACCACAGGCATCTCTCCACCTGGGATCATACCCTCTGCGCTTTCCCCATGGCAGAGAAGTCCCTTGAAAAACAAGGGCAGCAGGAGCAGCATCGAAGCTCTGTCAGGCAAAGGATGCTTCAGCAGGCAAGTGCCCTCAGAACGCAGATATCGGCTCTGCTCTAAGCCCTCTCTCACTCTCCTCTGACTTCCCTTGGCACACAGACAAACCTCTGCCTCTGCCCACTTCCCTGCCAAGAAACCCTTCAGTTTCCCCCAGCCGCAGGCCTCCCACACAGTCTTTCATTTCCCCTCCAGTTCTCCCACTGTCTGGCCTCCAGATTTCTTCCTGCTCCTGCCAGCATCCTCCTGATCTCCTCTGTCACCCCAGTTCCTGGTTAATGACGAAGTCTGTAGTCTGTGGTGTGGCTGGAAATTTTCATGTCTTTTGGCTTTGGAGAAATCGAGTCCACACTTGGATTCTCAATGTCCTGTTCTGTGAGAAGAAGTGACGGAAGGTGAACAGTCATGCCCTGTGGCCTTTCCAGCAGCGTCCCCATCCCTTTTCTCTCTGTGATGTCCTCCGCTTGTCTGTTGCCTGGCTGCCCTTTCCCTAAATTCTTGGTCTTCCTTGTCTTTCTCTACTTACCCAGTATTTTTTCCTTTAGCGTCTACGTTCACTCTTCTCACTGGTCCTGCCAGTTCTCCCTGTCCCCTCAGTCTCCCCTCTGTCTCTTCACTCTGCTCTTCTCAAAATCATTATCTGAAGGCACTAGGCATTTTGAGGGCAGCTGTATAACCCACAGGAAAATCTGCACAATCCACAGTGGAAAAGGGGCAGCAGTGGTAATACAGGTTATCAGTTAATCTAGGAAAAATACCCTTTTCTCAGTTCCCCCAGTCAGACCAGTTATTGCTGTTGAAGGGGTCTATGACTGGCTTTGACCTGGAAGTGGTGAGCTAGCGGGCAGTTAGAGTTTCAGTCTTGTTGTATGAATGGGGACTATACAGGGATCTTGGATCCCCGCCCTACCACAAATGAGTTGAGTGTGTCTACAGGTGGATGAACAAGCTTGACTCTGGGTGTGATGGGTGGGCAGGCAGCCTTCCCTTCACAGTTCATGGCCTGGGAGCACTGGTGTCTCCTTGGTGGTGGCCGACTAGAAAAAAGTTGGATTGGAGGCAGGGAGGTTACTCTCTATGGGACTGGAGTGTTCACAGGAGAATCAATTATTGAGTTGAGTCTTTATTTTCTTTCCTTTCACTGACGTTTGCTGTGGCAGCTTGAAGGCAGGTGAAACATCATTTTATGATTGGTTGTCATTTATTCATTCAACTGACATTTGGTTAGCACCTACCTGATGCTAAGATATCTGCTAGACACTAAGATTTCAGAGAGAATTTTTTTTGGAGAAAACAATACAAAATCCAACTAAAACTTCTATTTATTTTTTATAGAGAAAGCTTGCAGGATAGTGATCAGAATTGTTGAAAAGTCCACATTCAGTCTCATCCTGATACTGTTTCTGAATTCCAAGAATTAAAAAACAAAACAAAACAAAAAAACCAGAAGTCAGCTGCTTACAAAGGAGAGACTAGCCCTGGGCTCAGAGACTTTATGTACCATGCTGTGGGGAAATATTTCAGAACTCTGAGGTAATGAGATAATCCTAAATGTTTTTATTCAAGCAAATTATCATTCTCTGATGAGAGCAAAATTAATCCATATTGGAACATTAAAAAGTCAAAGAATATGCCACGTAACTCCTTTCACGGAACAAATTATTCAAGTAAAACCAAAAATTAACCTGAATACAGAACTCAAGAAATGATGCAAGAATATATAATTATTTTAAAAATATATAGCTAACTCTAAATAATTGTTTAAAATGAACTTATAAAATTTAACACATTTGTTTAGTATTTCAGAAAAAAGAATCATCATCAAAAAACTAAATTCCATATCAATTCACCAAAACCTGTGAAGGGAGATGAAAAGAAAGGAGAGAAATAAGATTTCTTTCAAATCACATTTTATTGATCATAAGAGCATAATATAAAATAGAATCAATTAGAAAAATTGTTTAAATTATGATGTTTACAGAAAACGAGATTAAATCAAGGTGGCAAAAAACACATTTAGCTCATATCTCTAAAACAATTAAGATGTTTAAAAATGTGTGTTTAAAAAAGATGAATAAATCCATTATCAAGTCAGAAAACAATGAAAGGATCCAACCTCTGTAGAGAAATTTTAAAGTCCTTCAAAAAAGAAAGCAAATAAAATGGCTTCAAAATCCACACCCCAGTACATATGCAAAAGAAAAATGATGCTAATATAAGAGGGTGCCTGCAAATACCATAAACATAAGTGAAAACATATAAAACATGATGGTAATTAAGTAGATAATCATTTATTACCACTGGTTTTACCAAGTTTCTGGCAGCAAGACATTTTGTCATATGACAGTAACCCAAGAACTTCTCCCTTAGCAGAGCCATGTTCGCCTGGGGAGATATTCCAGCCTGAAAACACTGTATTTGCAAGAGAAGCAGATCAGGGACTGAGGTAAATAGACCCCCAACAGCATCTCCTTTGTTCTTGCTACAAACTGAAGAATCAGTTGTATCACCTGCACAGGAAGGCAGAGGGGGGGTGGGGATGTATTTTGAGAAGCAGCCTCTTAGTTCTACAGAAGGTTCAGGTTGATTTGACATATTTATTTTAAACTTTATCTGGAAAAATTAAAGCATAAGGTCCTACATCTTTTAGCTAAAGAGTAATAAAGGGAGCGTTTGCCTTACTACAAAGTAAAGCGTACTAGAAAGTTAGTGTTAAAACAGGCAGAAGATGCATAGAAACTTATCCTAGGAGAGATGTGGGTATTGGAGCTTAGAGACGAGAGAAAAGAAAAGAGACAAAACAGGAGGTGTTGGTAAGCCCTGATTACGTGTGCCATACCGAAGAATTGTCTCATTTTTCAAGCTAATGAAGGAATTTAAACATGAGAGTGATGTGGTTAAGATGGCATTTGGGAAAATCCCCTAAACCCCAGTGAGATTAACTGGAGAATGAATCAGAGAGTAATGAGACCAAGGTGACAGGTGACTTGAGTAACCTGAGCAAAGGTGGTATCGGTGAAGATGGAGTAGGGTGGAGATAACAAAATAGCATGGAGGTCCTCAGGGTTAATCCAACAGAAGTGTGACCCAGAGGAGACAAAGTGATGCTATTCACGAAGGTGGACAGCGTAGGCTTGGGAAGGATGGTAGGCAGACGCACAGTGCAGATTGGGTCAGGTTGAGATGAAGGCTCCAGTCAGAAGTAGTCAGGTGTTTCCCGGCATAAAGGTCATTACAAAGGGGTGTTGATGACACAGAACCTGCCAAACAAATGTACCATGGGAATAAGCGTAGGCATCTGTAAATCTGTCCTTCTTTTTCAAATTATATTTTTAAGTTAAATTTAATAAAGGATATTACTTGTGTCATAGAATATGTTCAAGTCTCTTGAATTTGTTCATTTATTCATTCTTTCCTTCATTCATGACATATTTATTGGGAACTTACTATATGGCAGGCTTTTTACTAAGAGCTGAGAATACAGTGGGAGAGCCAGTGAAGAATAGGGAAGGCGGGATATAGTCTTTGTCCTGGTGAAGTTGAGTGTGAACAAAACCACCCATACAGATGACTGTACAAACACAGGTGTCATAAACACTGAATTTAGAAGTACGCAGTGCTATGATAACCAGTAACAAGAGGAACGGACAAAGTCAGGGGATCAAGGAAGGAGTCCCAGAAAGTGATGAGAGACCTGCGTTCTGAAGGAAGATTAGGAGTTAACCTGGAAAAGAAAACACAATGCATGCAAAGACCAAGTAAATAGAGGAAATCTATCCCATCTGAGAAACTAAAAAAGTCCACAATTCTCATGTATTTCATAACACGGCATTTCTCAACTATCATTAAAATCTGCTTCTCTGTTTTAAGTATATCGTTTCTTGAAAACCAAACCAAAAAATATGGACGTGATTATGCACCGAACCCCATAGTGTACACTAGTGAAAGCTGTACCATGTTTACATCAAGGTAACACAGTCAGGAGGCTGATCGTCTAATAATGGCGTGCTTCACTCATGACAGCCTGCAGCGTCTGCAAATCTCAAACTCAATAATAAATGTGTCAGAGCCCAGCGCTCCATCAGTTCATTGAAGCAGGGGGTTCCTATGTGCTGGTCGGCCAACGTTTTCAGAACGACAGCATTTTGTGCAACATCTGGGTACCACAGGGTCTTCCTCCCCCATCCCCATTGTGTTAGGCAGACGTGAGCTGAAGCTTGACTACTTCACTTATGCTACACCCACCACCGCTCTGTAGACCTCGAAGGCCCTTTTAAACACTGAATCAGGCCTCTGTTGAAGTTTTTGTTTCTGTGCGTGACACCGAGCCCTTAGGTACGTGAGACTATTCAGAGCGCATCCTAACACCATGCAGACTAAGAGATGCTGCTGCAATTCCGACCCCCTCATTTCTCTAGGATGGGGAACTTCCAGAATGGTGGAGTGTGGAGCATAGCTAATCCTCTCCCCCAAAACAATGACAAAATTGGACGGTATTTTCAAAAACAATCATATCAAGATTCTGGAAATGGATCAAAGGTATACAACAAGTTGAGAAGTGTTTATTCTACAGAAACTGCTGAACCTGGGCTAAGCACAGCCGTGGCTCTAACCCAGGCTGCTCCATCTTTTTCCCATGCCCCGGCTCTTCAGTGCAGTCCTACCAGGGCAGGGAAAGCCATGAAAATCAGAAGCTTCCCTGCTGAAGGTGGCTCACGTGACTTAGAGAGAGGGGAAAACAGCCAAACCCAAGGGCATCTTTGAAAACAATAGCAAATTCAAAGGCAAACAAATGGAAAAGGTTAATTTCTCAGTTAGCATGAGGATTTAACACTGGGTGGAGCAGCATACCTGCAAACGAGTCAGAAAATTCAGAGGGAGATCCTGTGACTATGATGGCTGTGGGGATATGGATAATCTATCACTTATTCCTGGAAGTCTGGAAGGATGCACACAAGAGCAGGGCTGCACACACGTTCAAAAGATACCAGAAACAACCCACCTCAGCTTTCTGCAGGCCCCTGGGTGAATATGAGGCTTGCGCACACGCTGTGAGGAGAGGCACAAGATAGTGGAGGGGAAAATAAAAATCAGGGCTGACTTGCAAACTTCCTGATCTTTGAACGCTCTTTCCAACTCAAACAAAGATCCATCGGCAAAGGGTAGGAGACTTGTCAGCTCAAAGTGCTTGAGCACAACCTTCTAAAGCCATGAGGTTTGCTTTCCTCTACACTTTTTGATTCATTTTATTTTTTTTTTTTCACTTGCGTCCTGAGTAAATGTCTGAATTATTTATTTTTGATATTTCTTCTTCTCCACGAATACATTTAAAGCTATAAATTACTCTGTAAATCTACCTTGGTTTCATACCATTATGGACTGTAGAGAAGGGTAGATACTGAACAGAATACATACCACCCTATAAAAAACATAATATACAGTCATCAGATTCAAATGGCATAGGACGTACTACAAGCAACTGTACTAATTTGAAGAATTTTAGAATCATTCATAAAATAAAAATAAAGCAAAAATAAGTTAGGGAAGAAAATAATTTCAGTATTCCACAAGAAATTGTGCTGTTAGAAGGGTGAAATAACTACACACCACTTTGCAGTTTTGAGGTTACTGAAGCCACGAGTCACCACAATGAGCTGAGCAAAGCAGAATGATATTTCTGATGACAACCTCACAACAGTTAACAAAGTCGCTCATGAGACTACTTCTGAATTAAAATCAAGCAGAAGATGAATTCCGAAGAAAAAACTATTTCATTAACCTTAATTTAGGGGTGCATGATATGGTTTAATTGTTTCCTTCTTGCTTGCTTGCTGTTTGTGGCCAGGTCTCTTTTAAGAAGAAAGTCCCCCCGATATGCTTTGCTCTGGGGCTGTCCCACAGTCACACTCACAGATCCCCTCTTGTTAACCTGCTTGAAACTGAAAAGTTCGCTGGAGACATACTACAAGATGTGGCTTTATACAAAGAAATCTCCCTAAGTAAGAAAATGATGGAGGGAAATCACCTAGAGTAGTATTTTTGAAAATACATTTGTATAAATGTAAGGAAGTGTTCAATTTGCTGCTGTTGAAAACTGTAATCAGCTGCTGGCCTTCCAGAATTTCCTTCAAAGAAGTCTGATTTACAAAATTTAATGTTAGAATAAACAATGCCAACTTAATAAAATGTTAACAGAGGTATAAAATAACACAAACTCCTATTACATCTATAAGCATTTAATAGCCAACCAACCAACCACTGTACAATAAAATCTCATCTTTCAGTTTGAACGTGTTGCTCTATCTTCACAGGTGCAGGAAAAAGGAGAGAAGTGCCCAGACTGCTCAGTGTGATCGCACAATTGGACCATTTCTACGCTTCATTTATCTGCTCAGTAACTGCTCAATCTTCCAACTCTGCCCACACAGCCATCTCCGTCCTATGATTAATTTCCAGGAGGTTTATATATTTCAGGCATTTTCCTCCCAAATCTAATTCTGAAGCCCAGTGGCTTTTTCTTTCTGAGGTCCATTCTTTTTCGAAGAGATTTTCCTTTAGATAAAAATTCCATTCATGTGAATTTATGAAGCCACTCTTGTCCCTGACAACCACAGAGTTGTAACAGAGATCAAAAAGCTCTCTGCGGCAGTACTAACCCGCATCACTCTGATCATTGCCTTTACCTCTTATTGGATTACCTTCAGATTCCCCAAAGTCTTAAATAATTATTTCTTAGAGCACCTTTGTGAGTCTTCCATGAACGTACCAATAGTCCATTTAACCTCCACTTTTTGAAAGCCTGTGTGTAAGTTTCTCAGCCATCTTCCACACCCTCAGCCACTGCATGTCACGGGCCATTATAGTCATGACTATTGCCGTGAACTGGGCCCACATGCTCCAGTGTAGTACAGCATATTCTGAAGCCCCCAAAATGCTGGGGAAATCCATGCCTTTCTCCCCACTTTGAGTCATACTTTTATTATGTATCTTAAGGTGTTTTGAGTTATGCTACCCACATCTTGGAGGAGTGCTATCTAACAGAACTGTCTGTGTGATGGATGGGTTCCATTCTGTTGCTATAATGGTATGGTGTTTAATTTAATTTGATTTAATTTTGGAAAGAGCAATCTTAGTGTTTAAACTGAAAACAGTACCTTTCCATTTTTATCCACATCCTTAAGGCTGGATTCCAGTGCGTCCAGCCCACAAATCAGCCAGACCTTCCCTCATGTCTGAATCCTGAAGAAAGACACCACTCAGCCCAGGTGAGGACCCCTGATGCACTTGAGTGGTGATCTCAGTGCTTCATTTAGGGAGGCTGGATGACCCTACTCTTCCCCACCCACACCACCCAGTCCATGGTGTCTTATAGTCTATGGCTAAAGGTAACAGTTTCTTAATTCTTTGTACTGACTAGTGAAGTACAGCAGAAGATGGGAGTCGTCATTGCATAAGGCTGGTTTCTCATTACCCTGAGTGCCTTTTCTCTGATCATCTTCAGCTAGGATAGTTGACACTTCTTAACAGGTTCATGAAGGTTTTTAGTGAAAAGTATTTGAATAAAAGATTTAATACTGAATTTCAACTTTTACATTTTTCATTCTTATTAAATTGACGTGGTGTTCATGCATTTCTAATTTAAATTTTTCTTTCACTGCTCGTTCTCCCAGAAATTTCTTTTTAGTTGTTCATAGTTTATATCCTAGAGTAAGCACAATTACATGTGACATACTCTTGTGTAGGTCATCTTATCAATTCATAGACTGTATAAACTCTGGCCTACTTTCTAGGGTTGTTTGTTTTTAGACTTTACTAGGACTTTTAAAATTATTTTTTATTTTGGGAGTAATTTTAGATTTATGGAAAAAAATGCAAGATAATATAGAATGATCTACCCAGTTGGCCCTAAAGTTAACATCTTACATAACTGAGGTAAATTTGCTAGAACTAAGAAATTAACATTGGTACATCATCATTAAAGCCTGGATCTGTTCAGATTTCACTGGTTCTCCCACTAACTTCTGTTTTCTGTCCAAAGTTTCCTTCCAGGGCATCACCCTGCATTTAGTCATCACGTCTCCTTCGTCTTCTCTGATCTGTGACAGCTTCTCCGTCTCCTTGTTTCCATGACCTGAACAGTTCTGAAGAACACTGGCCACAATTTTGTCTAATTTCCCTCACTTCGAGTTTGTCGAATTTTTTTCTCAGGATTAGCTCGGGGTTGTGGGTTTGAGGGACGAATACCACAGACGTGACATGCCTTTCTCATCAGGGCACATCAGGGCACACGGTGTCAGCATGATTTGCGACTGGGAATGATAATCTGGACCACTTGGCTGAGGTTGCATCTGCCAGGTATTCCCTCTCTGAAGTTACTCTTTTCCTCTCCGTGCTCTGATCACTGGAAGGGAGACGCTAAGTCCAGCCCGCATTTGAGGGCAGAGAATCAAGCTCCACATTCTGGAAGGGAAGCTGCTTCCTCGATAATCTGGAATTCTTCTGTAAGAAAGATTTACTTCTTTTCTCCATTTTTAAGTGTATTCGTTTATTATGTTTATTTCATTTATACTCTGGGCTTTACTAGGTTTTTTGAGAACTGCTGTTACTCTTCTCCTAATGTTGTAGTTTTCAGTGGCCTGTAAGTGGGCAGTAAAAGAATTTGCCACAGACAAAGGATGAAGGTAGTAAAGGTGCTTATCAGATACACTGTCACGGCAGCAGTGGGCCAGAGACGAGAGGCGTCTGTGTGCCCCGAGGGTCGGTTGCTGAGGTCTTTTATAAGGGAAGGTGATCTTTTACTGCTTGTGCCGGTGTGACATGAGGCACAAAGGGGTCATGGGGTCCGTGGTTGGCTCGTGCACAATTCTCTGATTGTTTGATACTGAGGTAACAGGGAAGAGATGGGGTCCCGAGAGGGTAGGGCTGGGGATTTGGGTAGCGGGTTGTGACCGGGTCCTGGTGGCCAGGCTTTCAGTCACTGTAAGGTTGATCATTGTCTAGAGTAGTTAGTTCAGCTAAAGCAGGTGGGTATTAAGAAAGGAATGTTCTTTGTTATCTTTAAAGGGCAGCAACTGGACGCTTGAGGACCCCTGAGACAGGAATCTGCCAGATGTCTGTGGACCCCACACAAACCATGTCGGTGACACCCCTGTCCCTGCCATCCACTTCCCTAACTTTTCCTTATTAATCAGCTAAGTTTAAGCCCACCTTCAAGTTCTAAAGTCACCTGATCCCTGTTCTAATACTATATGGAAAACGTTCTTCTAAATTCTTCTTTTCTCAGAGTCACACAAAAAAAGGAGTTGAAACAAGAGTGTTATTAGGCCGTCTTGCTTTATGTGGCTATAACTTGAAAAAAATCGCACAATTCTGTGTGTTGTGCCAGCCACGTGTGTGAAATGAGGACAACCATATTACCTCCTTCATGGGGTTATTGTGAGGATTAAATGAGGAATGTGTAAGAAAGCATTTAAGAAACATATAAAAAACACTAGCCCATAGTATCTTTAGAACCACCACCACCACCACCATCGCTATCATTATCAACACGAATGATCTCTGTAACTTGAGAAAATAGTAAAGTCTTCCTTCCTTTTTAGCCTTAAAAGCATATATTAGAAAATAATGGCTGAATATAAATTGCTTAAACATCTACATCAAAAAATTAGTAATACAATGTGATTTGTGATTTATAATTTTAGATTTATATATATATATATGTATATATATATATATGTTTGGTGTTGATCCCCATTTCTGGAACAGAGTTCCTAAAATCTTAGAATTTCCCAACTGTTGAAAGCAATCAAAGTGTCTTTTGTTAGTTAATGAAGTGACTTTTGGAAAGCTCAGTAGGTAACCTAAGGATGGGGGCTGATTGCCAGTGGAGCCAGTGTGATTGGAGGGTTGGAACTTTCAGTCCCACCCCCTGACATCTCAAGAGGAAAGAGGGACTAGAGGTTGAATTGAACCCTATAGCTAATGATTTAATCAATTTTGCCTATTTTATCAGTGATATAATAAGTAAATGTGTCTCTGAGTTCTGTGAGCCACCCTAGAAAATTAATCAAACATAAGAAACAGATAATGGAAACCTCCAATCTTTCCATGATTAACAAGTCTGACTGCCCCCCACAGTCTTGTAGGTCTGAACCCCTAACCTGTAGAATCTGATGCCATCTCCAGATAGATAGTATCAGAAATGAGTTGAATTATGGGACACCCAAGCTAGTCTGAAGTGTTGCTTGTTGGATGCATGGGGAAACCCTCTCCCTCACACATTGGAACTGGTGAGCAGAATCCTTATATAACAATAAATTAAATGCAAAGAGAATAAAAGGAAGGAAATAATAAAGAAAATATGATTGTAGAAAAAACCAGCAAAACCAAATCTTAGTTTTTGAAAAATTTATAAAATTGATTATCTCCCTATCAAGATCAGAGAGAGAAAGAACAAAGAAGAGAGAGAACAAATTTCTAAGATCTGGTAAAACATAATTATGAACCCCATAGACATTAACATAATAAAAAGAGGATATTATGCACAAGCCAACAGTAAATTAGAAATTTGAACACCTTTGATAAATCCTTTAAAACCATAACTTACCAAAGCTGACACAAAGAGAAACAGGCAATTTGAAAAGAGTTCTTTTAATTTTTTTAATTAGCTGTGAAATTTTAAACTCCCCCCTCAAAAAGAAAAAAATTTCCCAACACACGTCTTCACTGCTGAATTTTACCAAGTATTTATGAAAAAATAAATAACAGAAATCTTCCCTGAGAACAGAAACATAGGAAAGATTTCTTGACTCATTCTATGAGACAAAAAAAGCCCCTCAATACCAATACCAGACAAGGAAATTATAAGAATTTAAAAAACATTAAAAACAAAATATTAGCAAACTGAATCCACATAATACATTGCGAACAAGACAGACAAGCTTCAGAAACACAATTTTGTTTTACCACTTGAGAATCAGTAAGTGTGGCTGACAATATTAAAAGGAAAAAAAGATATAAAACATTTTGTCATCTCAAGAAATGCGGAATACGAGGCTAATAAAATTCAACAGCTATCCACTGTAATAATGATAACAACAAGAAACATTTAGCAACTTTGAAAGTGTTCTCAATCTGATAAAAAGTATCTATGACACACTTACAGCAATTATTGTAAGTAGTATAAACTCTTGAATAATTCTTGTCCAATACAGGTAAAAAGATGAGGATGCCAGTTGTCAATTCTATTCGTCAGTGTACGAGTGTTCATAGCCAGTGCAATTGGGCAAGAAAATGCAATAAAAGACAACATGAGACTTGAAAAGAAACAATTCAAATTTCCTAATTTAGAGCTGTCATGAGAGTGTGCATAGAAAATCCAAAAGGATTTACAGATAAAACATTAAACTTAATAAGTTAACTTAACATGGATACTGGAAACAAGGACAAAATATTTTAACCATATTTCTATGTGTTAGCAAAAATCACATGAACACACACACGTGCACACATACTGTCATACAAAAAGTGTTGAAGGGCCCTTGTATTTTAAGACTGAAAGCCTGTTTCTGAAAGTCATTCATCCAGAGGTCACAGTTAAACTCATTAGCTGTGCTGATGGAGAAGGAAGAAAATGATGTTTTCCTGTCATTTCCTACCCTGCTCAAATCCTAAAGTCCGTATTGGCCTAAAATTTCCAGGTGGGAGAAGTACTTCTAATATCCGTGGCTTGTGTGCTCTGCCTTCTCTTCCTAAGTCCTATAAAAAAATATATTCAAATCTCCTCTCCTCCTGCTTCCTGCTGCTTCAATTAAAATGAGTTTGGATTTTTTTTTAGAATGAGGTTTCTAGAAAACTATGGAATAAGTAAAAGAATAAATCAATGTAAACATAAATCAAAAAATATAACTGAATTGATACAGCACAGATATCAAAGTCCAAGAGCAAGAAAAGCCCTCTGGAGTCTTTTGCTTAAACACTTACCAACCCACCTGCACTAGTGCCCCTTACCCATCCCGCCTCTCACTCATTCTCACTGAAAAATGAGGAACAGCTTCCTCATGATGAATCTTTATACATGAACTATTGTTATAGGATGGGCACAAGTGGTTTTCTCCAGAGAAGTTCAGGGCAGAGGCAAGGAAAGCATGGTAATTTTTGCTGTGTGAGAATATTTTAGTAAGAGGAAAATGCAGAATATCAACTAAAGAAACAGAAGGAAGGTGATTTGGGGAGAAAAAAAAGACCATTAATACGGCAGTTATATTAACTCAGATTATTTTTACTAAGTAAATACATGTGCAAGTAAAGAGATCTTGCCAGGGATCCACCTACAGCAAGCCCTCCCTTCTCTCAAGGAATTAATAGTAGAAGGAAAAGGAAAACAAAAATGACTGCAACGTTGCAGGTACCCTGTAAAATGGATCTCAGCACGACACCAGCCAAGGGATGATTTCTTCCACTGTAGCACTAAGGAGGGCTTCCTGGAGGAAGAAGCATGTCAGCTGGGTCTCATGGTTAGAAAAGCATCCAGGTAGAGGCAGAGAAACTAGGTTTAAAATGCTCAGCATCTCTGCAAATACAATTATCTCAGCATAACTATAGTTAGCTGACTTTGACAAATGATATTTCAGCAGAAGGCAAAAAAAAAAAAAAAAAGTTCTAAAATAAGAAGCCAAAGGGAAATCACCATTAAGCTGTGTACATCATTTCATTTATTCCAAGGTACATTCTTTTTCACATCTCACATCTATGAAATCCGAGTGGATCCTATCTATATAGTCTCATAATAAATGTACAATTTTAAATTATTTTTCTGGCAGTATATGAATTATGATTTATCTTGCAACCTATAGGAGCTCTGATTTGATCAAATTTGATGATTATTTGATGAAACATGATGAGACTGACTTCTGGGCTGACAACTTGAGCCTCTGGGCTTCTGGGTACTTATTCCAAACGGAAAAGGAGACACGGTGAGGGCTCATGAGATATTCTGATACGGCCTGTTAAGAACACAAGCAAAAAATTGCTCTACGTAAGAGATATTTGTACACTCATATTCATAGCAGCATTATTCACAGTAGCCAAAAGGCGGAATCAATACAAGTGTTCATTAACCAATGAATGGTTGAAAAAAAATGTGTTATGCAGCCTCAAAAGTAAAGAAATTTAATGCATGCTATGACATGGGTGAATTATGAGGACTTACGTGCTAAGTGAAAAAGTGAGTCTCAAAAAATGATGACTCCACTTGTACAAGGTACCTAGGGTAGTCAAATTCATAGAGACAGAAAGTAGAATGGGGGGTGCCAGGGCCTGTGCGGCTAGGAATGGGGAGGTGTGGTTTAGTGGGTATCAAGTTTTAGTTTTTCAAAATGGAAAGAGATCTAGAGATCGGTTGTACAAAAATGTGGATGTACTCAATCCTACCAAACAGCACATTTAAAAATGGCAAATGCGGTCAGTTTTATGTCATGGATATTTTACCACAATTAAAAAAAATAGATTTACATAAAGACGGGAGTTGGGAAGGAAGGGGAAAAGGTCTGGTGGAAATATTGAGGCTAAACTGGTGTACAAGATAAAATGGAGGAAAAGAGTGAGACGATGGACAGAAAAGACACATTAAAGATGAAAACTTACCAGCGCCTAAAATGCCATAATGCGAGACAGATCAAAAGGATCAAGGACGGCACCGCTATCGCCAAAATTATCAGGACAATGGAGGTGGGACGTCCTGGCAATTGGGAGAGGACACAGGCATGTCACTTCAAGATGCATTCTCTAATTCTCCTGGCCTTCCTTTGCCCACCTGAGTGTCAGCAACACATTCACCAGCTTCTGATGTGTGGCCATCTCCAATTCCTTCTTTCAGATGCCCAGACATCATATATTCACAGCCATCCTTTGTCTCTCCCCCTTGCCCTGCTCCCCCAGTCCACAGGTCCTTCACACCTACCTCTTCTGTACCTTAGATCATCTATTTTTATCTCTCTTGGGACTGAAGTCCCAGAAATAAATCTCAATTTCTCTCCTTCTCTCATCCATCAACTCCCTCCCCTTCCCCAGTCCTCCCTCTATACTGGAGGACCAGCTCCTCCCATCCCCAGCTGGGCCCCTGTTCTTTCTCACCCCAGTACAGGACGATGTCCTGGTCTCCGAGACTGCTGTGTCTCACCCGGCAGCTCAGGCCGGTCGCCTCCCCGGCCGCCACATCCAGGGTCACTTGGAGGTACCACGTCCCGTCAGCCTGGGGCAGGACGTCACCTCGCCGAGTGCCTGGCTGCTCCTGCTCACCCCGCATCCACATCGCCCACACGGGTTTTGGATGAAAGCCAGAGATGTGGCACACCAGCAGCAGACGGCCGGGCCCCGGGGTGGGGCCGCTGGACAGCCAGGCCTCTGGCTTCACTGGGGCAGGAAGGGGCAGGGAGAGTGTCAGATTGTGACTCTAGAGTGTAAGGACTCGGAAACCCATGAGTTTGGACAGCAACCTCTTCTACTTCTTTGGGAACCAAATAATCTGTTGATTAAGCCCCTCTCTTCTTAGTTACCTCCTACTTTTTTTTTTTTCCAGAAGAAAATTTTAATATTTGGAACCTTTGGTATCAGGAAGCTGAAAAACCAAAAAAAAAAAAAACCAAGATTTTTTTTAAATTACACAAGAATAAAAGTCTGTAGGGACATGTAATGGAAATATAATTTTAAGGAGAAAAAGAAATGACATAAAATATCTGGTAGTTCTTTTCTCCTATGTGTACCATACAATCTGGTTTCTTTGTATGTCTCATAAATGTTTTTTGTTGTTGTTGAAAACTGCACATTTAAAACAAAATAATGTGGCAAACCTGGAAAAAAATATCTGATAGTTAAAAAGGAACTTGTTCATGTATATTTAGAAATAGATGATGAAGTATCAAATTAGAGCATCAAGATTGTATAGTTACCTCCTACTCTTGAATTTAAAGAAGGCTGTGCGAAGTGAGAGAGAAAAGTGTTGAAAAGAGGACAGGACTAACCTTGCCTCTGCAGTTCCGCCTTCCCTGCATCGAGGACACCCAAGAGATACTGAGGGCAGGTTTCCAAAAGAAGCTTCGCAATAGTGTCGCAGATACCTTGGTACTGAGAGATGAGTGCGCAGAACTGCTGTGCCCGTCTGCCGCCCTCTGGGGCAGGTGCACAGGAGTCATTCTTGATGCTCAGGAAATCCAGTCCTCCTAAAGCTCCCCTCAAGAAGCTAACTGTGGTCTTCCCAGGATGCAGCTCACAGCCTGCTATGCCCTGGATCAGAAAGGGATCTGAATAGAAGGAGAACAAAGAAAAAGTTATTTTAAAGCAAACAAGAAAGAAAGGGATCCGGAAAGGACCTAGGACCTTGGATTTGGGTCAGCAGAAAGGTCTGAGGTGTGAAATGATTACCCCCAAACCAGTTACAGTATTCAGCGACTTCTCAGAAAGAAGAGGCCTGAGGAAAGGTATGTGTGTCAAACGTGGTGGAGATGGGCTGTTGTAAGGATGGAGGGCCGGCAGGAGGGGAGAAGCACACGTGCGATGGAGTCAGTACAGCATCCCAGGGTGACAGGGAGAGTTACACTGAGAGAAGGGATCAGGCAGGAGGTGCTTGAGGAGATGGACTGGAGGAGGCAGAAGTCATACTTCAGTTTACTCAGGCACAGGGTAGGAGAGAAGTGAGGGCTTCTTCCTTGGAGTCTGAGAGAAGCAAGTGAGGCACAAACAAGCCAGAAGATGTTTATAAACGAGGACTGTCATCTATCGGACAAGAGTCCAAGAAACAGGAGGAACCTGGGACACTTTGTGGAGGTAGGGAGTCAGAATTGGTGACCATGCTAGAGAAGTGTGTGCCCACGGCTGGGTAGAGTGGGAAGGAGGGGATCAAGATCAGAGGGAGTAAGAGCCTGAACCGAGAGAGAGAAAAGTC
This sequence comes from Camelus dromedarius, assembly GCF_036321535.1. Taxonomy (NCBI): domain Eukaryota; kingdom Metazoa; phylum Chordata; class Mammalia; order Artiodactyla; family Camelidae; genus Camelus; species Camelus dromedarius. The sequence continues at coordinate 8,961,156 of NC_087458.1, read as the reverse complement.
ACTGTGAATCTGCCCAGATCAGAAGGCTGTACTCACATTCCATGTGGAATTCACTGGCATGGTCCTGTACTTCCCGAATGAATCCAACAAAGTAGACTCGGAATAGTTCCTCCAGTTCTATCACCTCTTCCTCACTGAAGTTGCCCTTGGACCAGGGCTTCAGGAAGATGGCAGTGCCCGACTCACTGTCCCAGCCATGAATCTGCAAATCATCCAACCAGCCTGAGCCTTGATTTTGCGCCCAGGTGCTGTTGGCAAACTGCGAGATCTGGATGACATGGTAAGAGGTCGGCCCCTGGAAGGCTGTGGGGAGTGACATGATCAGAATTAGGAGAAAGAAGACACAGGATGGAGTGGAAAATAACCCAGAGTCTGAAGAACATAGAGCCTGAGACATTTGCCTGCCCCAAGTCATCTCTGTCCCCAACCTCCCGAATGGGGGAAGAGGGCTGGAGACAGGAGGGCCCAGACCCTTAGCGGCAGGTGCAGCGTGCTTTGATCCAGACCCCCTGCACGTGTGCTGGGAGCTGCCGGAGTAACACTCACCGTCCTCATTGTCACCACCTGGGAAGATAACTGCTAGCAGTAGAAGTGACAGAAGCAGCATTTCACCGGGAAGCAGAACTTCTGACTCTCAAAGCTGGTGTTTGAACTCTAATTTCAGCAAAACTTTTTCTCAGTACTCTATAGTGACTTCCTCTCTCTTCCAACGGACAAATCTCTTCCTCACCCACGTTGCGCATCAAAGGCAAACTGAGCCTCCCACATTCTGGGCTCCCACTCTGCCTCTCATTTCCACACCAGCCTTTGCCTCTGAGATTTTTTTTAAATCTCTTTGACTTCCAGCTGTTCTCCTTGACTTCAGCTTCCTTCATTCTTACTCTTTGGAAAGCCCCCAGGTGATGCTGAAAGTTAACTTGACCTCCCTGATCCTTTATTTCCACATCTGTTTAATAAGAGGGTAATATTAAACAATTGCTAAGTGTGTAGTCTGTTTTAATCTAGAAGGATTCCTTTGGTTTATCCACCCAGCTGGACCTTCCTCCCCACTGCCCTCTCTTCCCTGGCAAGCTGTCATTACCTCCGCTCAGCGGTCTCAGTGACCCCTCTTTTTTATCTCATCCCTCTTGTCTATCTTTCTAACCCTACGTTGTCATCTCTGGCTGTTTGTGTGTGTGGGTGTGTGTGTCTTTTGACAATCATTTACATGCAGGAGAAGCATTTAAAACATTGATTTATCATATTTGATTCTGGGACCCAAATCCCAGAATCAAATACAATAAATACTGCAGTTTATAATCTGAGCAAAACTATCATATACCATAGCAGCTGTTGAGGTTGAAAATTACATTTGCTACTGGTATATGACCTTCTTCTTCTTAGTGGCTCTTAATCTTTGGAGCTTTCAGTAACAAATCTTCATGAGACAAGAAGAACTTTAGGAGTCGTTCTATGTGTGGCTTTAGCCCAAGTCAAAGATAATTTTTGTAGAAGGTTCATTGGCAATAGAACCTCCCTGTCCTTTTGTACTATCTCATGACCTTGATCTACATTTTGGTCTTTCTTATCACCAAATAAAGCATTGCCAGGTGAGCAAGGAGCTTGTCATTTTTTCACCTAAAGTTCAGAGATGTTGGTCCTAAGATGCCATCTCTTACCTTCTCTTTGTATGCCCTTGGCAAGTTTTAGCAATATATTTAGCATCCACTGAGCAAAATATCTGGACTCTAATCAACATGTTAGCTTTAAGGATAACTCTTGGATTTTTCTCCACTCAGGAAAAAAATAAACAGATATTTGGCAGAATATCTGGCAGAAACGTGGTAGTAAAACATTTCCAGTGTAAGAGGTTTTCACTAAATGATCCTAATTAAATAGATGAGAAAACGCAAAATAATAATGTAGGCTGTCTTAATTCCTGGAAATAAATCATTCACAATATGAAGACTAGACTTCATCCAAGATTATCACTACCTAATTGTAAAATCCAGAATAACTCTTCAAACTCCAGAGCACATAAATTTGAACAATATCCCCAGAATCCAATACATGATATAATCTAATCCACTTTCTGTGACAAATAACAACAGAGATATAACATTAACTGCCTTTATATCATTACATTCCATCTTTTTTTCTTTTTTCTAAGCCTTGAGTTTAAGGTAGGACACCTGAGATTCAGTTGATACGATGCACCATTGATTCACTGGCAAGAACACATTTTAAGAACTTGACGGTGTGCAAACAGAATGAGTAGATTAATTCTCCCACACAGCAAATGTACCACTGATAGTGACGTGGGCAGTTAGCCTCAGAAAGAATACCTAACAGATCCAGGTGAGTGCTCACAATACCCTGGTGTACATTCAGAGAGAGGCATGCTCTGAGAATCAAAAAGAAAGGGAGGCTCTGAAAACTCCAGCCCCCATTTCAGGGAGTCAGACAACGGAAAAGTGCACTTGAGCTCCTCGCAACATTGTTGCTATCACTGTCATTGTCCCCTGCTTGGCTGAAACTTGACTAAAGGCACTAAAACATTCACCAGAACATAAAGATGATGGCCAGAAAGAGGGGCACTCAGAACAATTTTTACACAAGCCACTCCACGCTAATACCGTAAAGGCTCCTCCCTCAATAGAGGGGAACTTCCAGAACAAAAGCCTGAGTGGAAACAAATATCTTAAAGTCAAGATTACGCCCATCAAGAGGCTCAGAAGACAAGGTCCTGCCTTTATTGGTGAAAAGTGGATGGAGAGAGTAGGAATTAAAGGGTGAAAATTTACCTCTGATTTCCCCAATTTCCTAACAACAGTAAATACAACAAGGATCCTAAAATCTATCCCAAAAGCAAAGAAGACACACATCTTGGATCCAAAGGTAAGATTTCTGCAGACCTGAGGACAACAGAGGACCTTCCACTGAAGTATATAAGGCAGCTGCCCAAGGGAGTTGGTATCTAGTGACTGCCTGAGGACTGCTCCTGTGTGCAATCCTAGAGGGTCTGAGTCCTGGCCACAGTGCCTAAAGATTATTGAAATTAAATACAAATGGAGACCGGATGTGAGAATTCCCTGAGCAAACAAAAACATTTATAAGCCATGTAAGAATAACTAAATCTAGCATATTTCATGAATGTAAGTGAAACTCAAACTAGGTTATTTTTTGTAAATGGCTCTGACAATTAGGAAAGAAACTTAAGCCATCTTCCCAAAAATGGTAAGAGATAATCACTTTTAACCAATCCCCTGCCATCTGGAAACCCCCTACTGTGACAACCAATCATTGTAAAGATTAATCACTTCCTCATTTTTACTTTGTAAGTCATCCTATAACATCATGCCCCTGAGCTTTGTATCAGCCTTTGACTTTGGGAGCTCCCAGTTTGTGAGCTGTTTTTATATGCACAATAAACTCTTACTAAGTATTCATTTGTTGATGTGGTGGTTTTAATTTTGCTATTTCTGGATTTTTGACAAGATACTAAACCAAACATAGGAGAGTAAAACGCATAAGTAGCCTATGGTATTACTTTATTTTTAATTTTGTGATTTTAATCAAGTAATAAAAGTTAAGGATAAATCCAAAAATGACAAGTATATTTTGATCTACTTATTTATTTATGCACTCATTCATTTTTTTTCAACAGGTATTTATTGACTGCCCATTGTTTGCACCTATAATAGCTCTACTCTACCTTCTCACCATCCAAATTGTCATCAACCCTCCCACCTTATCCCAAACTTGGAAGTGAGTTCACAGACTCCCTTTTAGCTCAGGAACCTCACTGGGCTTAATCTAGTCCAGGATCCATAGATTCTAAAGTGTTCACGTAAACCTCAAAATTGATCTGTAAGAGACAGCTTTTCAGTGAAAATGTACCTGCTTCCCCAGTTACTTGGACACAGAGATGTTTAAACTTCTGAGACAGACTGACCAGCAAACCCAATGCATTTTTGCCTTATTGACCCTTCAATTCAAATTGGATGTTTTTGGATTTTGTTTTGTTTTGTTTTGTTTTTTACATGATACTGCTCCTGTACGTTTACTTTTCTTTTTGTTGTTGTCTATCTCTTAAGTGAGGTCCATATGATCCTTATAGCTAAGTAACAGATACCCGTGCAGGTAGATCTGGAATTCAAATTCTAGTATCAAATTCTATTTTATTGTTTGCTTGCATCTGCGATTGTTGAGGAAGCTTCTGTCAATTTGTTATTACTTTCTGGGCAATGTTTTCTTTGTAAAGACTTTCCGTTTTTTCCTCCATTCTTCCCTAATGGAACATCTCAGACTCTGGAGTTTCATATTACAGTGTGAGTATCTCATAATTGCTTATTCACTTTTTGCTGAGGTGAAATATAACATAACATTAACCATTTTAATGTGTATGATTCGGTAGCACTTAATACATTGCTACGTTGTGCAACCACCAGCTCCAACAACTTTCAAAACACTTTTTTTCACCCCAAAAGAATATCCCGTACCCATTAAGCTGCCATCCCCTCCCATTTCTCCTCCACCTCAGACTCTTACTTACCAACAATCTTCTTTCTGTCTCTATGGATGTACCTATTCGGAATCCCTCATACAAAGGGAATCATGCACTATGTGCCCTTTTGGGTCTGGCTTCTTTCACTTATTAGCATAATGTTTCTGAGGTGCATCCAGCTTGTATCACACACATTCCTTTCCTTGGCTGAGTCACAATCCATTGTGCGTATATACCACATTCTGCTTATTAATGGGTCGATTAATGGAAGGACGTTTGGCTGTTTCTTTCCATTCACTACTCACTATTCACTATTGTGAATGCTTCTATGTACATCCCTGTACAAATATTTGTTTGAACATATATTTTTAACTGTTATGGATATTATGCCTAGCGTTTGAATTGCTGGGTGAAATGGTTAAATCAGTGTTTAACTCTGAGTAGCTCCCAGTTTTCCATCGCAGCTTTACAACCTTACATTCCTACCAGCACTGTGTGAAGGATGGAATTTTAGCTAGATGATAGTTAGATAGAGAGGTAGAGAGATAGATAGATAGATAGGTAGGTAGATAGATAGATAGACAGTCAGACAGATAGATAGATAGACAATCAGATAGATGATAGATAGATAGATAGATAGATAGATAGATAGATAGATAAATAGATAGTCAAATAGATAGATAGGCAGATAGATAGATAGACACTATATTAGAGGTAAAAACTAATATTTTAAATAGTATTATTAACTACTTAAGATAAAAATATACTAATAGTACTAGAGAATGTTTAAAATATTTTTGCAATCCTTTTTAACATCTGACTTATAGAAGACAGCTATATTTTCATACCTGCTTCCAAATACAATCTGATGCAACATTACATGCCATAAATTCTCTGGGAAACAATGTACACTAAAATAACATCGTAGTACTCTGACAAGAATAGTTTTGAACTCATGGACCCTCTGAAAGGGCGTCAGAAACCCCCAGGCACCCTGAACACACCCTGAGGACAACTGACCTAGATCCGGCATTTCTCTAGGGGATATGTAAAGGCATCACATCTTCTTTCTAACTTACAATACTTCTTAAAAAAAGATATATTCTCCTAAATACCTATCTCATTACCCTGAGATAACCAAAACAGATTAAATAGTTGATTCTTTTCATTTATTTACAAGTTTTCAAGAGAATGAATTGTTTGTATAGCCTCCTAGGTGACCAATGAGTTAGTTTTTGCATGACTGCATGACTCATGAGTTTCAACACTTTTGAAATGTTTGACTCTTTCCTGGCCATTGTTTTTCTTCAGGCTCACATTGTCCTGTCTGTGACATGGGATTCTTTTCAAGTCAACCACTTCTGACCTTTCAACTCGTCTTTATTCCTTAGTTCTCCAGGATTTCCTGGTGTGGCATAGTTGTTCCAGAATCCTGTAGAAATTCTCTTCCCCAAACTTGAAATTAGCCATTTCTCCAAGGTGTTTTAGTTCCTTTTAGTGGGAAAATATGTTGTGGAAGCCATAATCTAAAATCCCAGACTTGGTTTCTGGGCTTTTTCAGTGGCTGGGACCTTTTCTTATTTTTAGGGATAAATACTGTGGTTTCATATTTACACTTTCAATTCAAGTTTAAAACTACAGAGCTTTACTCATCTATCTCACATCAGCTTCTCTTCTCCCACACAGAAAGTCCTGGTTCCCAGTGAGTCAACACAATGATGCTCTCACCCAGCCCCACTGTACACTGTACTCTGGACAGTTCCCCTGTCCTGCTGTGCACTGTATCCCACTAGACTGTACGCTTATGCTGGTCTTAGAATACAACAGCTTGACCACCAACAATATAATTTTTCATAATTTACAATTTGTTTTCTGATCCTACAGCTTATCCCCTGGACGTAAGTAAATTGCTGTGTTTTAAAATCACTTGAAATAGTCCCTGATTTGTGTTCTGTCACCAACTTGATAAGTGATTACATGTCTTGTGGCATTTTGCTGCCCATTTTTCGGAACTGAAACTCTTGTTTGTTGTGAAATGTCTACATGGAGTAGGACATCCTGAATGTCAGGGTAAGGAGCTCAGCAAATCCTTTCTCCAAGTAGCAGTGATAATATGGGACAAAATTTTCAAAATAAGCCATTTCAGAATTCTAGAAATTGACCAAAGCCATACAACAGATTGAGAAGGGCTTATTCAAGAAGAACTACCAGGACCTCAGCAACAGCATTGGGATCCACTTAACACGGGGCTGCTCCATCCCTTCCCTTGGCTTGGTGATGCTGTAAGCTGAGGACCAGCAGTCTTGCTGCCACCAGAAGGGAACCCCCAACTCGGTGCCCCACAAGGAGCCCCATGCCCTGGGAGATTGTAGAAAACAATAGCAATTGTGGCAAAATTCAAAGGTCAACAGTACAGCTCCTGAGGTTGCAACGCTGGTGAAGGCAAAAAAGAGACCAGCAAAAAGTTAACAAAGACATCTGGGAAATGGCACAGTCATCTTGGACTTTGATATGCTCCCACTTACTCCTGGAGGCTTGAAAGCTGCACACAAACTAAGGAGAGATGGAAGAGGACCACAGTTACCTACTTCTCCCTGGCCAGACATGACACCTGGCACAGAGAAAAAGTAAAAGCCAGGGCAGATTTGTAAAGTGCTTTAATGGTAAGTGTGTGCTCCAGCCCACACACATCCCCTTAGCAAAAGGTAGAAGCCTGACCAGTTTAAAGGGTCAAGGCATTACCTCTGACTAATCGTTGGCTACCACTAAGCTGTGCTGACTTAGGGATGATTCCCAGGAGGCCGGGAAAAAGAAAGAAAGGGAGAGAAAGATTAACAGGAGAGAGGGAGACAAGGAGAAGGAGGAAGAGGAAGAAAGAAGGAAGAAAGAAAAGAGATCTATATTTTTTTAAAAATGAGCAGAGACATCAGTGGCTACAAACTGCAAGGCAGCCAGAACCGAAAGAATTTGTCCAGGCAGGTAGCTTAAAAAAAAAAACAAAAACACACACACACACACACACACACACAAAAGATAAAACAAACAAAACAATGATGGCTTGATCTGAAGAGCCTCAAACTGGAAATAAACCAAATGACCATCGAAGAGTGGATGGATAAAAAACAAAATACAGTGTATTCATGCATGGAATTCTATCGAATAATTAAAAGGAATAGACTGCTCATAACACTGAGAAGCAACACGGATGACATATAACCATATGCTAGGCAGGAAATAAAAAGCCAAATACAAATAGTACATAGAGGGGAGGAGATGAAGACAGCAGAGAAGGAGGATGCTGAACTCACCTCCCTGCAAAACCGCATCAAAACTACATCTACATGTGGAGCCAATTTTCATTGAAAACAAATTGGAGGCGACTGGCAGAAAGACTCTTCTACAACCAAGGCTGTGAAAAGAGATCCACACGGAGTCAGGCAGGAAGAGAAGAGAAGCCATCAGGTCAGGACTTAAGCCCGCAGGAGGAGACACAGAAAAAGAGGGCAATTACATAAGCTCCGAGATCCTCCCTGGGGAGGGAGAGGTTCGAACCACATACTGGGCACCCTGGAGTCTGGCACCAGGAACACGAATCCTCTTAGATGGTATGAAAACCAGTGGATGACTTAGACGATGGCCGTAAGAAACCGAGACTCCCCTCATGAAGAAGAACCCAAATATGCTTGCTTACTCCCAGGAACGGGAGGGAGGAAGCAGACTGACAATTCCCAGGACTCTGGCCAGTTTCCCCTCAACCACCCCACTGCCCACCCCAGCCCCTCAAGACCCAACACAGCTCCCCACTAGGGTGAAAGCTGTCGTTGCCATTGCTGAGGGGAGAATGCAGTTGGGAGAACAGAGGCGACTCGGACCCAGCACTGCGTCTGCAGGGGCGAGGGCAGCCGTGGCGGGTGCTCACAGATGTGGCGGAACAAGAGCTGTCTCGAGCTCTGGCCGGTGTGCCAGGACCGGCCCAGTGCACGCCCCCGCCCACACCGGTGCACACTCTGGCCCCTCTTGCTCCGGCACCACTCCCCTCGGGGGCAAAGTTGCTGTTGCTGGGAGAGGGGAAAGTGCACACTTAGAGGGAACAGAAGCAGCTCAGACTCTAACCTCAGAACTTCTGCTCCAGCACCTTGGGACCTGATCCCACCCCCAATAGGGAGGTACCAGCCACTGAACATAAGAGAAGCACCCCCCAAATAAAAAACAAAGTAAATTAAATAATAAATAATAATAATAAAAAGAGAAACCCCAGCTCACACCAGGTTCTGGCTCCAGCCGCTCCATCTCCAGCCCAACCTCCCCACAAGGTGAGAGCTGCCAGCATCGCCTGCGGGAAGGTGTGCCCCGTGCTCATTTCACATCCAGCTCTCCCAGCAAAGCCACTGGGCACACACACAGCACAGGGATGCTCCCACACAAGGCGTTCTCTTCTGAATTAAACTTACCATCCTAAACTACAGACGTCAACCTTCCATCTTGTTTGAAATGAGTGAAAATGTATCATGCTAAAGATTTACTCCAACTTACTCTATTCTAAATTGTAGATTTTTCCTTGCTTTTGCTTTAAGTTACAGCTCTCCTCTAGATTCAATATCGATAGTTTCCCTTTCCTCCTTTGAATTTATCACAGTGAGATGAATTACAAAATATTTCACTCTACCCTTTCCCCAGAAGTCCACCCTGATTTCTAACATGTTTCTTTTCATATACGTTTCAGAATGGCTGGTTGCATTTTCTCACTTGCCTTGGAAAATATACGGATAAAAATGAAATTAAAGACAGATAACATGGGTGTCATTGTCAAAAATTTGATTTAACCTTAGCAAAAAATACATAATCCATATATGTTATTACAGTAAGAAAAGTAAAGAGCTGCAGGTGAACATTTCATAAACCAAAGCTATTAACCTTGGTTGCCAGAGCTCCTTCCATCAGACCCACCTATTAGCTGACAATAAGGGGAAAGGAAGAAGCTGAGCTCACCCCCGCCCCCACCACGGCTTCACACCCACTTTGCAGAAGCTGTACATTGCACTGGTTAGACCGCAGTCGCAGAACCACAACCAGCTAAACGGAGGCCTAAAAGATGTAGCTTTCACTCTGCCCAGCTAATGACTGAGTGTTGATTTATCCTTGAGGAAGCACAAAAAAGACTCCAGGAGACAATCAGGGGGCTTTGCTATATAACACCATTTGGCAACCCATCTATCTACTAAGGTACATTAATGTGCAGTTGGTAACTCAAAGAGATCACCTGGAAATACCATGGTTCACAGACCAGGGATGTTTGTCTCAGGACGCTTTCTACCCAAATTAGGGCTCATGCTCATATTAAATATTTCCCTTTCTAAAGTCATATCTGGCATTTTCTCTGCAGTACAACTGGGTGTGCACTGAGGATGGACGGAGTTGTAGGTAGGCCAAGAAGTGCCTCTTTATTATTAAAACAAAACCAAATTATATATCGAGAAGAATCTTGGCCCTCGCTACAGAAACCATCAGCCTCCTGGGAGCAAACCTGAGATTCAGACAGTAAGTCTTTGAGTAGACCTCCAACAGCCACAAAAAATTTTCAAATTGCCTATTTCACCAACAGCTCCACTGATCATTAAAGTTGCTGCTCTGCATTTAAAGATAATACAAAACTGTCGTACGTAAGGTGTATGTTAGAGTACATAACTAGAAGTCTCTGCTGCTAAAAAAAATAATTCAAATTAGTGCAGCATAAACAATATTTATGGGAGACTTAGAGTCTACCCATTCCTGCAGAGTATGTAAGATCTGCCACTGAGTTTGCCAGAACACCAGGAGGCAGCACACGTGGACCAGATCCTGCGTGTTGTGTAGACTTACTTTCTCCATTTTTGATTTTAGGCTGACATGCTCACCTTCCTTTAAGAGACTTTAAACAAACAGGCCTGTGAACCTCGTAACATTTACAGAAAGAATGTTCCTGAGAACACTGTTCACTTCACCAAATAGTTACTTCTCTATGAGAACTGATGGGAGAAATTTCCATGTGGCCCCAGGACCAGGAAGAGTGGTACTTTTCCTTATTTGTCAGTTTCTTCTAGGCACTGTGGATATGTAATTGATCCTGCCTTGGCCATTTTACTGTCCTCTAGTAATTTGTGGCCCACATATACCCTGTGTACAGGGTATCATGACACTTTATTTCTTAATTATGCCATTGTTGGCTTCATCTTACTTACTGTCCTTGGATGCAATTTCTATATTTTTATGATACGTTTTTAATTATATTTTTAATATTATATGCATGTTTTTGTAAGTAACTTTCAATTATTTTTAGAAATAACAATTTACCGTGCTTTTAAGCATGAGTCTGCAAGCTGTTTGATGATTTGCGGGCTTTCGCACTTCCAAGTTGTGAGTAACAAGCATGCTGGAACTGTTTTGAGCTCTACTGCCACCCAGTGGTAAAATAAAGAAGTTTGTCCCAATCTATAGCCTTTGATGATTACAAACACCCTGACATTTTCAATCAGAAGGTTTTAAGGTTGCAGATATCTTGATTCTGTTCTTAGACATCCAAATATTTTATACAATATTATATATTTTTATATTTTTCCCTCAATAGAAACTACTCATGGTGCAACCCATCATCCCAATTCAGTAATCAAACATTTCTCAATTTTTATTTTCTTGTGTATGTTTTGTCTTTGGAGTCTTAAGTGTAGATTGTTGAGTTAATCATCCTCCATTTATAGCTCTGAGGACAATTCCTCTGTAAAACATTTGATTTTTTAATCCCCATAGCTTTTTCTTCCCCACATTCTAATGTATTAATATGTTATCCTCTGTGCATTCTTATAAAATGTGGTATTGTTTGATGTACACAGCTTTAATTTTCACAACTGCTACTATCCTGCATATGCATCACTTATTAATATATCTCATTCAGCACTCTTTCAGAGGCCTCCTATATTACTCTGCCTAGTCTGTTGTTTCTACCTGCCGCATAAAATCCCCTAGTGTGTATCTACCTCGTTTTACTTCTGTGTTCCCATTGAGATGAGCATCTGGCATGATTCCAACACCTCACTGCCATAAAATCTCTGTGACAAGCATCCTTGTATGTGGTCCCTCCTGGATCTCGGTCAACATTTTCCATTACACACATTCAGAAGTGGCATTGCAGGGTCAACATGTACATCGTTAGACCAGTTACTACCACAAACTCTCCAGAATTACCTCAAAACCATCAACGTGTGGGGATGTCCATGTGTTTCACATCCCTGCAAACACTGGGCTTCTTCCTTTTTTTTTTAAGCCTAATAGTTTATTTCTTTTTTGATTGAAATACAGTTAGTTTGCAACATTATGTCAGTTTCTGGTGTACTTTTGCAGCTTTTTAATGTTGCCAGTTTGGTGGTATAAAATGACAACATGCCTTAATTTGTATTTCTTGAATTACCAATGAGTTTGAGGGCAACTTTAATTTCAACAAAAGGTATTCTATGTGTTCTTCATTTATTAATGTACTTCATTCAGAGCTCTTTTCAAGACCTTCCCATATTTCTCTGTGTATATATGTATGAAATATATTTTATATATATATGTATGAAATTTATTTTTAAAATTTCAAATACTTCCCTCAAATTTCTACCTGCTAATTTTGTTCAGTTGAAACTTTATTGAAGAGAAAGCCTTAATTTTATGAAGTAAAATACAATTTTCACTTCTAATAATTTTTTTATGCAAAAATCCCAACAATTTTATACAGTTTGTGGTACAGAAGCAACAACAGGGAAAACAATGGAACATCTCACCCGCCCCCAGCCCTCCTGGACATGCCCATTCCTGTCCCCAAGGGGCAGGGAACTCAGGACTCCAGTCTGGCAGGACCTCACTTAGTTACAGGTCCTGGGAGGGACCAAGCCCAAGGGGTCGAGGCTGGGAGAGAGGAACACCAGCACGTTTGGCCCCTCCAGGGCCCACTGGTTAAATGGGACTGTGGAAGTATCTATGGTGGGTGGGGGGTGACTGCGTTTCTCTGCTCTCTGTTGGTATTTGGCTGTTTAGGGAGGCCCTGAAGCAGAGTGCTGAAGTGCTGTCCAGGGCTCCCCACGCTCAGGAAGAATGGGATGTGCCTTACGGAGAAAACACACTTGTAGATGCGCTTTGTTCAGGGGTGAGTCATAGGGTTGCGGACCCTGAGTTCACTGTTAATGAATCAACGGGGCAGGAAACCCAGCAAAAGGAGAGGAAATTCACTGATCTGTGTGTGGAGCCATCCAGAAAGTGATAAGGTCACATCCATAATGCTCTGCTGAAGCTCTGGAAGAGGTGGCAAAGGAGCCAGACTGGTGGCTTCATGAGATGATGACTGGTTTTTGTTCGTTTGTTTTTGAAAGCACAGAGGACAGTGCAGCTGTGGGGCTGAAAGCCAAACACATTTACGATCCTGTTGCCCAGGGTCGGGAACAGGGTAAACACTTCCTGGCAGGTGTTTTATTATTAAAAAATACTGTAAGTAATAAAGTAAACATTTTCAAATACATATAAACAGAAACACACATAAAACAAGGCTATGTGTTTATTAATTGACAAAAATCTGGTGACCAGAAGCTCACTGGAACCTAACCCTGTATGTTCCCTAGGAACAGTGACAAGGGTTTCACTAAGTCGGTGTCTCCTGTGGCTTTAGCACCACATCTGTGAGTAGTGAGCATGTGCTGCATGTCATCTCTTGGCCTTGATCTCACTTCAGTGCTGAGCATCAGCACTCTTGTTCTCTTTTATCGCTCATCTTCTTTCAGGGACACACTCACACTACTGCCTCTCAGGCGTCAGCCCATTAGGGCCTCTCAGATGTTACTGCCTCTATGAAACCCCTGCTGATTTCATAAAATGCAGATTATGGTTTGGTAAGTCTAAGGTGAGGTCCAAGATTCTATATTTCTGACAAGCTCCCAGGTGATAACTCTGCTCCTTGTCCCTGAGCCACCCTGAATAATAAAGGACTGCATTCTGTCTTCCTCTTTTTCTTTACAATACTTGGAAAAATATTGTCACCTCAATAGTTCTCAAGAGTAAAATAATAAGAACAATCAGAGTCACAACTGTGTTTCTCCTTACAGAAATCACTAAGGAACTAGGAAAGTGCCAAGTCTCTTGGCTGAGTGACAACACATTTAACCAGAAGAGGAACAAATGTCTCAACTACTACAAAGATGACAGGAAGGAAAAGAGTTTTCAAAGACTATAAATTCGGCATAAGTGCAGCACGGATTTTTATTGAGAACGTATTAAGTGCAGGGAAGACACATTGCCAAGGATACAAATGGTAAAAAGACATGCGCTCTGCTGTCAAGAAGCTTAAAAATTAGAAGGGGAAAAACAGAACTAAATAGCCACAAAAAAGGGTCTGAAGTGAGGAGATTTAGCAAGGTCCAGTTAAACTGTGATGGGAGTTCAACAAGGTAGAGACTGCCTCCACCTGTGAATCAGGGAAGGCTCTCTGGAGGAAGCGACATCTGAAATATGCCTGATAATCCATTCATGTTTGAATATGTGAGTGTCCGTAGGGTCTCCTGCATTTGGAATTTAAATTTTGAATTTTAAAGCCCCATAACCCAGGCTACAACCACAAAGGCGCAAAATTACACTTCACTCACAGTGACAACTGATCATTAAGCAGAAATAAACAACAACAACAAGAAAAGCTGTTCACGGAGAGTTGAAGGCCAGCATCACTGGGCTGTGTTTAGCTACATCCTGAGCTCCTGAGCTGCTGGGATCTCATTCCAAAGGGAGACGAGAGCTTGCGGGTTGACAGAGTGTCCTGGGAAGAACAGAGATGGAAGTCACTCGACATGGGGTGGAGGGGAGACCTGACGGGTAAAAGGAAGGGCGCTGGGGGGAGGAGCACTGAGGAAAGAGAGAGAAAACAAAGATGGGCAGACAAGTGGGGAGTGGGGCAAAGAGCAGGAAGGATGGACACGAAGAACTCACCGGCGCTTCCGAGCCCAAAACGCAAGACCTGCCAGGAGCAGCAGGGGCACCGTCACTGCCAAGAAGATCCAGCCCACGGAGCTGCGATGCCCTGTGGATCAGGGTGCACACAACGGTGTCATTTCAAACCCACTCTCGGTTTCACTGCATGTCCCTGCTCTTCCTTTGTTCATTCCAGGGTCTGTCTCCCCAGTCTCCTTTCTCCCTATTTCTTCTCTCCTTCTCCCTCAGAGATGATTCCTTCATTAAGTGCAACATCTTCCTATGTCTGTGGGGCTCTCATATTCCTACCTTTCATTTGTATTCCTCTGGGGTCTGGAGTTCCTAAAATTCCAATTTTTCATCTGGCTTTCCTGCTCAGCTCAAGGACCACCTACCCCCATTCCCAGCCAGGCCCCAGTCCCTGCTCACCCCAGTAGAGGACGATGTCCTGGTCCCCCAGACTGCTGTGTCTCACCCGGCAGCTCAGGCCAGGTGCCTCTCTGGTTTCCACTTCCAAGGACACCCGAAGATACCACGTCCCGTCGGCATGAGGCACAACGTCGCTTCTCTGAGTGCCCTGTTGCTCCCGTTCACCCCGCATCCACGTCACCCAAATAGGCTTTAGGTAGAAGCCAGAGGCGTGACAAACCAGCACCAGGCGGCCAGGACCAGGACTGGGACCAGGGGACAGCCAGGCCTCTGGTCTTACTGCCGAGGACACGAGAGACACAGATGAGGACTCTGAGGCAGACTCTACGGTCACTTTAGACAGACACCCCTTTCCCACCTCTAGGAACCTGCCACCCATTATCCCCTCTCCCCCTTGCCTCCTTCTTGTCCTAAATTGGAAGGGCATGGTGGGAAGAGGTGGTTTTAGAACAGAAAGTTCTTGGAGGGCAGGTGCAGGACTGACCTTGTCGCTGGAGATGTGCCTTCCCTGCATCAAGAAGACCCAGGTGGAAACGTGGGCAGGTGTCGGTGAGCAGCCTGTGTACTATTTCTAGGTAGCCTTGGTCCAAATTGAATACACTGCTGACAAGCTGAGCTCTATGTCCACCCTTTGGAGAGGGCAACCATGATTTGTTCTGGAAGCTCAGTAACTCTGATCCTTGATAAGCAAACTGCCAAAAGCCTGCTGAGGCTTCCCCAGAGTGCAGCTCACAGTGTCCTGCTACCTGTATATCAAAAGGATCTGGGGAAGAGGGGCTGTAAATTAGAGGAAAAGAGTGAAAAGATAAAATAAAAATTTTACATCAAAAGATGATAGAAGCAGAAGGGAGTAGTCTAGAAGATTTGAATGAATAGCAAAAATGTGTTTGATCAGAGGTTCTGAGAAAGGAGAATTGGTGGTAATTAGAGATGCAGAAAGAGATGAATGACAAAAGGAAGGGGCAAAGTGTTTGAAGAAAACAACGTAAATAGTGTGAGTGAGAGAATAAGGAAGGGCTCAGTGTGAGAGGGATGGGATTACAATAATCTAGGCTGTTTGGAATGCTCTAGGTTACACTGAATGTATAGACAGAGATT
Organism: Camelus dromedarius; assembly: GCF_036321535.1. Lineage (NCBI taxonomy): Eukaryota > Metazoa > Chordata > Mammalia > Artiodactyla > Camelidae > Camelus > Camelus dromedarius. The sequence continues at coordinate 8,945,180 of NC_087458.1, read as the reverse complement.
GTTGAAGAGATTAAATGGGGGAGGAAATCACACCTTAAGGCATCAGTCATAGAGTGAGGAAGCTGAGAGTATGTGCTTGGAGACCAGGGAGAGGGGCAGTCACAGGTGAGCACTCAGGGAAGGTGATAAAGCACAAGCCTGCGGTCAATGAGGAAGGTACGCTAGGGAGAGAGAAGGTTCAGAAATGAGTGGAGGCTGTTTCTCAGAGGAATAAGAAACCCATTGAGACACACACACACACACACACACACCTCATATCCCCAATCCCCACTGAAGAACCTGAACTTACATTTAAGCTGCCATTGAATGATACGGTTGTGAAATGTCAGTGCAAAGTTAATGAAGAACGTACGAAACAGCGTTTCCAGCTCTGTCAACTCCTCGTTGCTGAAGTTGCCCCTGGACCAAGGCCACAGGTAAATGATAGTGCCAGAGCTGCTATTCCAGCCCTGAGTCTGCAACTCACCCAACCAACCCGAGCCCACATTTTGTTCCCAGGAACGGTTGTAAAAGGATAAGATCCCCATTACGTGGAAGGAGACTGGCTCCTGGAAGCCTGTGGGAAAAGAACAGAGAGATCAAAAAGAGCACTGAGAAGGAGAAAATGGAGAAAGAAAGGTGCCACAAAGGGGAAACTTCGTATCTAAAGAAGAGTGAAACCATAGACATTTGCCTGCCTCAGGGTCCCATCTGGTGTATACAACCTTCAAAAGAGCACAGGGACCTCGAGTCAGGGATGCTGGAGTGACACTTACCTGATCCTCTCAATCTCCAAGTTAGGGAAACCACCCCACACACACATGAGTGCACACACACACACACATACCCCTTCTTGCACCCAACTGGGCAGTTGCCAGAGCTCTTACCGTCCTCGCTGTCAGCACCTGGGAGGAGAGCCAGCAGCAATGGAAGCTGCAGAAACAGCATTTCATTTGCAGATGTTCTTTCTTTTGCTCAGGAAAATTGGTCTTTGGTTTCTGTTCTGAACAAACCTACCCCACAATACCTCTGTTCTGACTTCCTTCTGCTACCAACAGACCAACCTTCCCTTTAGTCATTTTCTGAAGAAAAAAAAAAACAAAAGAAAGAAAACTTGCTTCCTCCCTAAAGCCTGGACCTCCTGCTCAGATGCTCGTTTCCCCTCCAGTTCTGACTCTCCTCTCTGGCTCCCAGCTTCTCTCCGTGTCACAAACTTCCATCCTCTTCACCTTCCCTTAATTTAACTTCTGAGGACCAATTCTTTTCTTTTTAATATATTTTTATTGAACTACAGTCAGTATACAATGTTGTGTCAATTTCTGGTGTACAGCACAATAGTTTAGTCACTTAGGAACATACATACATTCATTCTCATATTCTCTTCACCACAGGTTACTACAAGATATTGAATATGGTTCCCTGTGCTGTACAGTATGACCTTGTTGTTTACCTATTTTATATATAGTAGTTAGTATCTGCAAACCTCAAACTCCCAATTTATTGCTTCCCACCTAATTCCCCCTCTGGTAACCTTAACTTTCTTTTCTATGTCTGTGAGTCCGTTTCTATTTTGTAAATAAGTTCATTTGTGTTTTGTTTTGTTTTGTTTTGTTTAGATTCCACATATAAGTGATATCATATGGTATTTTTCTTTCTCTTTCTGGCTTGATTTAGAAGGACATTTTCCAGTTTCATTCATGTTACTGCAAATGACATTATTTTATTATTTTTTATGGCTGAGTAGTATTCCGTTGTATAAATAAACGACAACTTCTTTATCCATTCATCTGTTGATGGACATTCAGGCTATTTCCATGTCTGGGCTTTTGTAAATAGTGCTGCTATGAACATTGAGGTGCATGTCTTTTTGAATTAAGATTCCCTCTGGATCTATGCCCAGGAATGGGATTTCTGTATCATATGGCAAGTCTATTTTTAGTTTTTTGAGGAATCTCCATACTGTTTTCCATAATGGCTGCACCAAACTACATCCCCACCAACAGTGTAGGAGGTTCCCTTTTCTCCACACCCTCTCCAGCATTTGCCATTTGTGGACTTTTGAATGACGGCCATTCTGACTGGCGTGAGATGATACCTCATGGTAGTTTTGATTTCCATTTCTCTGAGAATTAGTGATACTGAACATTTTTTCATATGCCTGTTGCCCATTCATATGTCTTCATTGGAGAATTGCTTGTTTAGGTCTTCTGCCCATTCTTGGATTGGGTTATTTGTTTTTTTCTCACTAAGTTGTATGAGCTGCTTATATATTCTGGAAATTAAGCCCTTGTCAGTATCATCTTTTGCAAATATTTTTTTCCCATTCTGTAGGTTGTCTTTTTGTTTTGCTTATGGTTTCCTTTGCTGTGCAAAAGTTTATAAGTTAATTAGGTCCCATTTGTTTACTTTTGCTTTTATTTCTATTGCCTGGGTAGACTGCCCTTGGAGAACATTGCTATGATGTATGTCAGATAATGTTTTGCCTGTGTTTTCTTCTAAGAGGTTTATACTGTCTTGTCTTGTGTTTAAGTCTTTAAGCCAGTTTGAGTTTATTTTTGTGCATGGTGTGAGGGAGTGATCTAACTTCATTGATTTACATGTAGCTGTCCAGTTTTCCCATCACTGTTTGCTGAAGAGACTGTCTTTACTCCATTGTACATGCTAGCCTCCTTCATCAAAGAGTAATTGACCAAAAATTTGTGGGTTGTAGCCTTGGATGAGTACAAACACCCTGACATTTCCAGAGGGTTTTGAGGTTGCAGATATTTTGCTTCTGTTCTTAGATATCCAAGCATTTTATACAATATTATCTATTTTTATATTTTTCCCTCAATAGAAACTACTCACGTTGCAACCCATCATCCCAATTCAGTCATCAAGCATCTCCCAATTTTTATTTTGTTGTGTATGCTTTGTCTTTGGAATCTTAAGTGCAGATTGTTGAGTTAATCATTCTCCATTTATAACTCTGAGCACACTTCCTCTGTAAAACATTTGATTTTTTAATCCCCGTAGCTTTTTCTTCCCCACATTCTAATGTATTAATATGTTATCCTTCTGTGCGTTCTTATAAAATGTGGTATTGTGTAATGCATACAACTTTAATTTTCACAAATGCTATTATCCTGCATATGCATCACTTATTAATATATCTCATTCAGCACTCTTTCAGAGGCTTCCTATATTACTCTGCCTAGTCTGTTGTTTCTACCTGCCGCATAAAATCCCCTAGTGTGTATCTACCTCGTTTTACTTCTGTGTTCCCATTGAGATGAGCATCTAGCATGATTCCAGCACCTCACTGCCATAAAATCTCTGTGACAAGCATCCTTGTATGTGGTCCCTCCTGGATCTCGGTCAACATTTTCCATTACGCACATTCAGAAGTGGGATTGCAGGGTCAACGTGTACATCGTTAGACCAGTTACTACCACAAACTCTCCAGAATTACCTCAACACCATCAGCACATGGGGATCTCCATCTATTCCACATCCCTGCAAATGCTTTTTTTAAGGCCTAATACTTTATTTTATCTTTTTTTTTTTTATTGAAGTATAGTTAGTTTGCAATGTTGTGTCAGTTTCTGGTGTACTTCCACAGCTTTTTAACGCTGCCAATTCGGTGGTATAAAATGACATAATGTTTTAATTTGCATTTCTCAAATTACCAATGAGTTTGAGTGCAACTTTAATTTCAACAAAAGGGATTCTATGTGTTTTTCACTTACTAATGTATTTCATTCTGAGTTCTTTTCAAGACCTTCCCATATTACTCTGTGTATATAGGTATGAAATATGTTTTTATATATATGTATGAAATTTATTTTTAAAATTTCAAATACTTCCCTCAATTTTCTGCCCACTAATTTTGCTCAGTATAAACTTTATTGAAAAGAAAGCCATCCTTTTATAAAGTAAAATACAACAATTTTCACTTCTAAGAATTTTTTGCATAAAACACCAGTTTTATACAGTTTGTGGTACAGAAGCAACAATATACAAAACAATGGAACATCTCAGTGGCCTCTAGCCCTCCTGGACATGCCCATTCCTGTCCCCAAGGGGTGGGGAACCCAGGACTCCGGTCTGGCAGGACCTCAGTTAGTTACAGGTCCTGGGAGGGACCAAGCCCAAGGGGTCGAGGCTGGGAGGGAGGAACACCAGCACGTCTGGTCCCTCCAGGGCCCACTGGTTACTGGGACTGTGTATGTATCTATACGGGAGGTTGGGGGACGACCCACCATAAGCCATTTCTCCTAAGACTCTAGTGTTTCCCAGTGGGGAATTTAATCTATGAAATAATTCTGCAGCAATAGATCATAATAATATCTTGCTATATTATATACTAACTTTCTAGCATTGTCTTTTGCATTCAGGACTTTATCCCATTGTGAATAAACCTTTACTCCTCTCTTTCTAAAGTGATTTAGATCTATGTATTCATTTATTCTTCCATATAATACAAAAAGTAAGTTTACGCAGCACCTTGAAAAATTCAATCAGAATTGTCACTAAGAATTTTCTTAAGGAGAATCATAATTTATTATAATACTAATTTCTTCTGTATGACTGCTACTAATAAGAAATATTTCATGATCCCAATTGGTTTTAGAATTTCTCTGTAGAATATTTCTTTATTCTCTCTTTAGTCAATATTTAGCTGTATTACAGATTTTGTTAATATTATAAATGGTATCTTATTTTGTTTGTTACTTGTATTAAAAATAAAGGTGCTGATTTATAATACTTATTTTGCATCTAGAGACATTGTTAAATGTTCATCTTAGCTCTAATGGCTGAGTTTTTATTCTATTAGTTTTCTAGGTAGAAATCATAACATCTGAAAAGGTATGCCTATTCTCTTGAAGTCTCCAGAGTTTTCATTCATGTGTTACATTTTTATCTATATCATTCCTGAGCTCTCATATTATTCCCAACATTTTACTTATTCTTTCTTTTCTTACATACAATCATATGATCTCCAAATACTACTTTCTCTTTAATTTCTCTTTTGATTCCTCCTTATTTTTTTTGCCTCACGGGACTAACTAGGACTCTTAGTATTCTAAGGAAGAGAGAAGATCATACTAGGCAGACATCTTGTATTTGATTTGCACTGAGATGCTTTTAAACACACAATTAAATTAAATTAAACACACAATTAAAGCAGTTTGCAGCTGCTTTAGACCTTCCTCTCTTATGAAGACAATTTTTTAAGATTCCCACAAGCAATTAAAATAATTAATAACTGAAGAAGACATAATCAAATGATTATAAATACCAAATATAAATATTTATAAATGTGATGATGCCAAGATATGTTAAATCTTCTCTCATTTCCAAAGCTGAAACTATAGCCATCTGGCCACATGTCTGGATTTCCTTAAAAAAAAACCTCATACATGTCATCAAAAACAAATTTAAACTTGAATAACACAGGAGAACATCAAATACTAACTTACACACTTTAATTACTCAAAACAATTTCACACTTTAAAATATCTCCTCTTTCAACTTGATCTACCTACTTTTATATCAAGTGATCAGGAGGGGAGGTGGGGGAGCTATGAGCCACAATGCCCAGAACTTGACACATTTTCACAAAAGGAACAGCTTTCTCATCACTCACTTGCCCACTTCCCTGGTCTGCCTACTAATTCTGACGGTACAGTCGACTCCTCCCAATTGTGACATCCCAAGAGTTTATTTTTTAGCTTCTATTTTCTTCCCGGTGCAACTACAAACATGCCTCCCATGTTTCACTAGGGTCTTGATACATTTTTGAGATGATTCTCCATTAGCAGAAACTCTATCCCCTTGACGTGAGCCCATTGTGGCTGAGGCAGAGGGTTGGTTGAGGAAACCAACAGGAACATACGCCAGGAGGGAGGAGGGCTCTGTGTTCATCCTCTGTGAGGTTCAGATCGCCCGCTGATGGGAGAAGGGAGAAATCATTGTCAGAGGTTTTGTAGAGAATCACTTGGTCAACAAAAAAGCTGGGAAAGAAAATCTACAGGTTTCTGAAATTTGACTCTGGATAATTAAATATAGATGTCAAAATCAGAATGAGCTTGGAGGAAAGGGTTGTTCATTGTATTTTAAATACCTAGAGACACAGCTGCTTCTCAGACATTTTAGAATAACTCTCAGTGAATATATCTACCATAAAAATAGAAAAAGCTGTATATGTGATGAATGAATGAATGAACAAACTAATTGTGTCAGGAGGAAATCCAGGGAAAATATCTCGCATTTGGATCATTTAAGTGTCATTATCAAGGCATTTCATGGTTAATTCAATACAGATGCTATGAATCCTTATGAAAACCCTAAGAGTATATATTTTGTCCCCATTTAACTAAATAAAACAATGAGGATCGGGGAGCCTTTCCACAGTCCCTCACTTGCTCAGCAGCAGAACCCGCACTTTGATTTCCTGATCAGCGATTTGTTAGAAATACATGAGCAGAGGCCAGGACAGGGATTCATCAGGACGTCACAGTTAAGAAGACAGCAGAAGAGTTCAACAAGGTAAAAACACATCTGAGAAGAAAGCAAAAGGTCAAGAAACCAATTTTCGAAATAGAAGAAAAGGAAGAGGAAAGTGAAGAGGCATGTTTCCAGGCAGAGTCACAATCGCCCAGGGCCCCCTCTCTCTCAGCCCCTAAACAATTTGGAGCCAAGTCCCTGTCTCCTAGTTCAATCCAAGTAAGTTGCTGCACCAGGAAACTAAGATAGAAACAGCAAGGTAAACAGTAAATTGTAGAAGCACATTAGGAAGACAAAAATTTCCAGCTCAGAAGACAGTGGTGATGGTCTCTCCCCGACACCTTTAGGCTCAGCACGTCCCTGCCGCACGGTGTGCGCTGGAGAATGACTTGTTGAGTTAATTCGTGAATCCTTGAAGTCCATCTGTGCAGACCTCAACTCACACTGCCACTGGGGCCACTAGTCACAAAGAATCAACCTTCACTCTTCTCTGATTCTGCATCTGCTAATTTGCCGACTTGCTCACATTTCTCTGTAACCCTCACGTCAGTACTCACGGTGCTTGCACAGTCACTCATGGACGGGAGCAGAGAGGCACAAATTGTCACCTGGCTCCTGAGTTCCCAGCTGAGGCTGAACAAGGTGGTGCTCAGCCTCCTGGTTTCAGTTCTCAAACTGTAAACACGTCCTTCTCACGATCTACTTAGTGCCGCGTTGCCTGCGTTTCTGTGCTCTCTGTTGGTGCTTGGCTGTTTAGGGAGGCCCTGAAGCAGAGTGCTGAGGTGCTGTCCAGCGCTCCCCAGGCTCAGGAAGGCTGGGATGTGCCTTACGGAGAAAACACACTTGTAGATGCGCTTTGTTCAGGGGTGAGTCATAGGGCTGTGGGCCGTGAGTTCACTGTTAATGAATCAACGGGGCAGGAAACCCAGCAAAAGGAGAGGAAATTCACTGATCTCCATTTTCATAAAGTTTTCAGGACATGGGACATCCAGAAAGTGATAAGATCACATCCATAACGCTCTGCTGAAGCTATGGAAGAGGTGGCAAAGGAGCCAGACTGGTGGCTTCATGAGATGATGACTGGTTTTTCTTGTGTTTGATTTTTAATGCATAGAGGACAGCGCAGCTGTGGGGCTGAAGCCAAACACATTTACGATCCCGTTACCCAGGGTCGGGAACAGGGTAAACACTTCCTGGCAGGTGTTTTATTATTAAAAAATACTGTAAGTAATAAAGTAAACATTTTCAAATACATATAAACAGAAACACACATAAAACAAGGCTATGTGTTCATTAATTGACAAAAATCTGGTGACCAGAAGCTCACTGGAACCTAACCCTGTATGTCCCGTAGGAACAATGACAAGAGTTTCACTAAGTCGGTGTCTCCTGTGGCTTTAGCACAACATCCGTGAGTAGTGAGCATGTGCTGCATGTCATCTCTTGGCCTTGATCTCACTTCAGTGCTGAGCATCAGCACTCTTGTTCTCTTTTATCGCTCATCTTCTTTCAGGGACACACTCACACTACTGCCTCTCAGGCGTCAGCCCATTAGGGCCTCTCAGATGTTACTGCCTCTATGAAACCCCTGCTGATTTCATAAAATGCAGATTATGGTTTGGTAAGTCTAAGGTGAGGTCCAAGATTCTATATTTCTGACAAGCTCCCAGGTGATAACTCTGCTCCTTGTCCCTGAGCCACCCTGAATAATAAAGGACTGCATTCTGTCTTCCTCTTTTTCTTTACAATACTTGGAAAAATATTGTCACCTCAATAGTTCTCAAGAGTAAAATAATAAGAACAATCAGAGTCACAACTGTGTTTCTCCTTACAGAAATCACTAAGGAACTAGGAAAGTGCCAAGTCTCTTGGCTGAGTGACAACACATTTAACCAGAAGAGGAACAAATGTCTCAACTACTACAAAGATGACAGGAAGGAAAAGAATTTTCAAAGACTATAAATTCGGCATAAGTGCAGCACGGATTTTTATTGAGAACGTATTAAGTGCAGGGAAGACACATTGCCAAGGATACAAATGGTAAAAAGACATGCGCTCTGCTGTCAAGAAGCTTAAAAATTAGAAGGGGAAAACAGAGCTAAATAGACACAACAAAGGGTCTGAAGTGAGGAGATTTAGCAAGGTCCAGTCAAACTGTGATGGGAGTTCAACAAGGTAGAGACTGCCTCCACCTGTGAATCAGGGAAGGCTCTCTGGAGGAAGCGACATCTGAAATACGCCTGATAATCCTTTCATAATTGAACGTGTGAGTGTCCCTAGGGCCTCCTGCATTTAGAATTTAAATTTTGAATTTTAAAGCCCCATAACCCAGGCTACAACCACAAATCCTGCAAAATTACACTTCACTCACAGTGACAACAGATCATTAAGTAGAAATAAAAACAACAACAAGAAAAGCTGTTCACGGAGAGTTGAAGGCCAGCATCACCGGGCTGTGAGCTCCTAAGCTGCGGGGATCTCATTCCAAAGGGAGACGAGAGCTTGCGGGTTGACAGAGTGTCCTGGGAAGAACAGAGACGGAAGTCACTCGACATGGGGTGGAGGGGAGACCTGAGGGGGAAGAGGGAAGGGTGCTGGGGGAGGAGCACTGAGGAAAGAGAGAGAAAACAAAGATGGGCAGACAAGTGGGGAGTGGGGCAAAGAACAGGAAGGATGGACACGAAGAACTCACCGGCGCTTCCGAGCCCAAAATGTAAGACCTGCCAGGAGCAGCAGGGGCACCGTCACTGCCAAGAAGATCCAGCCCACGGAGCTGCGATGCCCTGTGGATCAGGGTGCACACAGTGGTGTCATTTCACTGCATGTCCCTGCTCATCATTCCAATGTCTGTCTCCCCAGTCTCCTTTCTCCCTATCTCTCCTCTCATCCTGCCCCACAGATGACTCCTTCATTAAGCGCAACATCTTCTTATGTCTGTGGGGCTCTCATTTTCAACTCCCGTATTTCTTCTTTTCATTTGTATTCCTCTGGGGTCTGGAGTTCCTAAAATTTCAATTTTTCATCTGGCTTTCCTGCTCAGCTCAAGGACCACCTACCCCCATTCCCAGCCGGGCCCCAGTCCCTGCTCACCCCAGTAGAGGACGATGTCCTGGTCCCCCAGACTGCTGTGTCTCACCCGGCAGCTCAGGCCAGGTGCCTCTCTGGCTTCCACTTCCAAGGACACCCGAAGATACCACGTCCCGTCGGCATGAGGCACGACGTCGCTTCTCTGAGTGCCCTGTTGCTCCCGTTCACCCCGCATCCACGTCACCCAAATAGGCTTTGGGTAGAAGCCAGAGGCGTGACAAACCAGCACCAGGCGGCCAGGACCAGGACTGGGGCCAGGGGACAGCCAGGCCTCTGGTCTTACTGCCGAGGACACGAGAGACACAGATGAGGACTCTGAGGCAGACTCTACGGTCACTTTAGACAGACACCCCTTTCCCACCTCTAGGAACCTGCCACCCATTATCCCCTCTCCCCCTTGCCTCCTTCTTGTCCTAAATTGGAAGGGCATGGTGGGAAGAGGTGGTTTTAGAACAGAAAGTTCTTGGAGGGCAGGTGCAGGACTGACCTTGTCGCTGGAGATATGCCTTCCCTGCATCAAGAAGACCCAGGTGGAAACGTGGGCAGGTGTCGGTGAGCAGCCTGTGTACTATTTCAAGGAAGCCTTTGTTCAAATTGAATAGACTGCTGACAAGCTTAGCCCTACCTCCACCCTTTGGAGAGGGCAACCATGAATTGTTCTGGAAGCTCAGGAACTCTGATCCTTGATAAGCAACCTGCATAAAGCCTGCTGAGGCTTCCCCAAAGTGCAGCTCACAGCCTCCTGCTACCTGTATATCAAAAGGATCTGGGGAAGAGGGGCTGTAAATTAGAGGAAAAGAGTGAAAAGATAAAATAAAATTTTAACATCAAAAAATTAAAGAAGCAGAAGGGAGGAGTTTAGAAAATTTGAACAAAAAGCAAAAATGTGTTTTATCAGAGGTTCAGAAAGGAGAACTGGTGGTAATTAGGGATACAGGAGATGAATGACAAAAAGGATGGCGCAAAGTGTTTGAAGAAGACAATGTAAACGGTGTGAGTGAGAGAATAAGGAAGGGCTCAGTGTGAGAGGGATGGGATTACAATAATCTAGGCTGTTTGGAATGCTCTAGGTTACACTGAATGTATAGACAGAGATTGTTGAAGAGATTAAATGGGGGAGGAAATCACACCTTAAGGCATCAGTCATAGAGTGAGGAAGCTGAGTGTATGTGCTTGGAGACCAGGGAGAGGGGCGGTCACAGGTGAGCACTCAGGGAAGGTGATAAAGCACAAGCCTGCGGTCAATGAGGGAGGTACGCTAGGGAGAGAGAAGGTTCAGAAATGAGTGGAGGCTGTTTCTCAGAGGAATAAGAAACTCATTGAGACACACACACACACATACACACACACACACACAGACACACACACCCCATATCCCCAATCCCCACTGAAGAACCTGAACTTACATTTAAGCTGCCATTGAATGATACGGTTGTGAAATGTCAGTGCAAAGTTAATGAAGAACGTACGAAACAGCGTTTCCAGCTCTGTCAACTCCTCGTTGCTGAAGTTGCCCCTGGACCAAGGCCACAGGTAAATGATAGTGCCAGAGCTGCTATTCCAGCCCTGAGTCTGCAACTCACCCAACCAACCCGAGCCCACATTTTGTTCCCAGGAACGGTTGTAAAAGGATAAGATCCCCATTACGTGGAAGGAGACTGGCTCCTGGAAGCCTGTGGGAAAAGAACAGAGAGATCAAAAAGAGCACTGAGAAGGAGAAAATGGAGAAAGAAAGGTGCCACAAAGGGGAAACTTCGTATCTAAAGAAGAGTGAAACCATAGACATTTGCCTGCCTCAGGGTCCCATCTGGTGTATACAACCTTCAAAAGAGCACAGGGACCTCAAGTCAGGGATGCTGGAGTGACACTTACCTGATCCTCTCAATCTCCAGGTTAGGGAAACCACCCCACACACACATGAGTGCACACACACACACACACACACACACCCTTTCTTGCACCCAACTGGGCAGTTGCCAGAGCTCTTACCATCCTTGCTGTCAGCACCTGGGAGGAGAGCCAGCAGCAATGGAAGCTGCAGAAACAGCATTTCATTTGCAGATGTTCTTTCTTTTGCTCAGGAAAATTGGTCTTTGGTTTCTGTTCTGAACAAACCTACCCCACAATACCTCTGTTCTGACTTCCTTCTGCTACCAACAGACAAACCTTCCCTTTAGTCAACATCTGAAAAAAAAAAAAAAAGAAAGCCTGCTCCTTCCCTAAACCCTGCACCACCTACTCAGATGCTCATTTCTGCTCCTGTCCTGAATCTCCTTTATGGCTTTAAGCTTCTCTTATTGTCATCAGCTTCCATCCTGTTCACCGTCCTCTAATTTAACTGCTATGGACCAAGTCTTAGGTGGTACTGAAAAGTCAATGTACCTTTAAGGCCTCTTTTCTCATTCATACAATACAGGCATGAAACTAAATGTCTCCCCAGCAGCCTGACTAAGGTTCTGAATCCCCTGCTCCTTTCTGTCCCTCTGTCTTTCTCTCTGCCTTTTTGATTATTTCCTCAGATATTCTCTTCCCTTTTCTCACCCCCTCCTCCTCTCATTCATATCTCTTACTCTCTTTTGTTTGCTTTATTAGCTTTTTCAGAATCCCTTATGATTGCCCTGAGAAACAGAATAATCCGTCACATATTCTCCATTAATTTTAGAGAAGGACCAGTAGCCATCACAGAGACCACAGGAACATTGGCACATACACAGGAAAATGCCCTGTCTTTGACTTGCATCGACAGATACTCACTCACCAAACAGCCACTTAGCCTGGACTCAAGCATCTTGTTACACTTGTGAACGTAAAGTGGTTGACAATGCAATCACTTTATTCAAAGAGCTTTTAGTCTACTTGGGAATAAAAACACGTAAAACAAGAAATATAAATCTTAGTGTGCTGAGACTTATTATAATGTTTAGACTCTAGACAAAAAATAAATAAATAAAAGCTTGCTCAAAACAATATTTTCTGAAGAGGTGACCCTTAACAGTTTTGTTTGCCCACTCAGGATCTTGACTTCAGATGTTGCCTTGGGGTGTTAGATCTATATCCTGTTAACAACAAAAAAAATCAACTGAGAAAACTAGGTGATCTAATTGGCTTTATTCGGGGATTCATGAATTGGGCATCCTATCCACCACACAGAGAAACAGTACAAAATGGAACGTTTTTATGGGACAAAGGAAGTGGAAAAGAAAAGAAAGGATAATTTTTTGGCCAGGACATCTTTTGAGGGGGAAGGGAGTGGCAAGGGCTTTATCATGCAGATTGCTTCTTCTTCCCCTGGGACAGGAGAGGGCCTCCCTGACAGATGACCTCCTTGATGCTGACCAGAACATCCAAGCTGGTTGATTAAGTTTACATTTCTGGGGAAGGTTGAAACTGCAGTTAAGTCATGTATTGAATCTAGGTTTGGTATCCTGGGCTTTAGCTCAAGTGATGCCATTTTGAGCTTGTGGCTTTCTCATTATTAACAGCCCTTGTTTTACTGGACCCCCAACACCTAACAGAGTACCTAGCAAGTGATATGTGCTCCATGAATATTTTTGAGTAATTGCATAATTCAGTAAAGGCATCCAATATTTTTTAAAATTAGGATGATCTCCAACATAAAAACATTTTAAAGACATCAGAAAGCATTATTTGTAACCTACTTGATAAAATGAGAAACTTATACACTTTTACTCAGGAGAAAGTATATGCTAGTAAGCATGAAGTTTACCCAAAGGGTCCTGCTGTAAATCACCTATTACTGATGTGAAAAATGAATAAACAAAAATCTCAATTAAGTAGAGTTGAGAAACCTGAAGGGAGAGCTCTCGAGCTTTCACGTGGCTCCCCGTGGTTGCAGACCCCAAACTGCAACTCTCTGCTGGTTTTGAATAAACCTGTCTTTGCTGGAGAAATATTTGTCAGTCCATTTGTTTTGGGTCAACGTCTATAGTGAAAAAACACTGATAATTGTAGGAAGTGAAGTTAATAGAATATTTGGAAACCATTTATCCAATATTCTCTTCTTACTGGTCTTGCTTGAAAGTTCCATGTTTGCCTTACCCCAAGCTGGTCTCTCCTGGACATGCTGGCCTTCCTCTTTCATGGTGTTTATAACTATTTAAAGGCTCTTAAATAATCGTTTGTGCTTTTTATCATCTGGATAAATGTATTTTGGCTATTTATTTTGTTATTTCTTGGTTTATAAGTAAAAGGAAATTATCTCATGCTTACTCAAGGAAGAAAACATTTTGGAAAGTTAACATTAGAACATAGAAAGCTACAAAGAGCTTCACTTGAATATTTGCAAATTTTACAAGCTGGGTTACCAAAATCACAACTTTCCTCGAACCCATCACAACAACTGAAGTATCAGGGAAACCAAATAACCCAAAATCTAGGGAAAGACAGACTCCTCCAAGGAAACGGAGGTTACAAACCCTTGCTTACTTGGGACAGATGCTCAATGTTATATAGGCCAGTAAGAATAATTCAGCTAAAACTGTTAACAAATTACTAAAGGAAACATGAGTATATAGAACCCCTGAGAGTCATAGACGCGAGAAACTCACTTGTATCTCTAGGTTTTTTTCCCATGGACCTCACCAGGGGCTCCTGTACAAGACAGAGAAATTCTCACGGCACAAGCGGGAGGTTTGAAAGCAGCTACTGCATGAGACAGGCAGGAAGCACCTACCAGATCTTTCTTCCCATCTCCTACATGGGGAAGACTTAACTTGGAGAGGGAGAGGGCGGGGAGGGGTGCAAGGGTTAAAAGCTCTATTTATTGCCTTCAGGACACAGGTGAAGACACACAGCAGCTGGAGGAAGAAGGTAAAACAGCCTCTCCTCAACTATTAGAGGCTGCACCTCAACTATTAAGGAACACTTAGATGGTCCAAACACCAAAACTCAAAGCCAATGCATCCGCCTAAATGAGACTGACCCAGAATACAGATAATGCTCCTACTCCTTCTCCCGAGCAGGTAGCAGGCATGGAGGAAGTGACCAAAAATTATTAAACACATACACAAAAAAAACAAAGGGAGTGGAGCCACCAGGTGCCTAAAAGGGTCAACACTTGCCCTATGAGACTCCCTTTGCCCGAGAGAGTGACATTAGCAAAATTAGAACAAATAAACATCTCTGACTAAGACATTGTGCTGTACACCAAAAATTGACACATCGTAACTGACTATACTTCAATTTAAAAAGAAACAAATAAACCAGAAAATTCCACCAGACAGATTGAGAAGAGAGAGGGAGAGAGAGAAAGAGAGAGAGGCTAAACTCAAAAAAGAAAAAAAAAAGAAAGGTTTCTATTTTAGGTTTGTATTTTAGAATCATTAAAAGCACTTTTTCCTCCTTCATAAGTATGAGGCCCAACATTTATATTTTGCACTGGGTCCCCTAAAATTATGTAATCACCAGGGCTTATGCCCTTCAGTGTGGACTGGGAAAAGCGAGGAGGAGGCAGTTTGAGTTTGAGTAGGGGGGAGAGGAGAGAGTTAAATGAGGAATGTAGGTCTGGGACCAATGGGTTGGGAGCTGGTCAGAGACACCAAGGGACATAACAGACGGAGGAGGGAGCAGAAGGGGAAGCAAAGAGGAGGAGGAGGGGAAGAGGAAGAGGAAGAGGAGGGAGGCAGAGGCGGGAGGGGAGGAGGAAGAGATTGGAAAGAGAAGTAGAGCAGAGCCACAAGCCTCGTGAGCGCAGCGCCTGTGGGCAGAGTTGCTCCCCATCGGGGAGGAGGAAGCAGCTGGTACTCGGGTTGTGGTCCCACTGCGGACCTTCGCTTTCCCAGCCAGCTCCACTCCTGACTGTGCACTCAGCTGTGGTGGATGAGGGCCAGCTTCAAAGGAGGAGAAAGGAGAGGGGCTTCCCAGGAACTGGCTGAGGGACACTGAGAACTGGGGTTGCTGAGAAAGGGCAGAACTGGAGGCTAACACTGAGAGATAAAATGGGGGCAGGGGGATGGGGGAGAAAAGTAAAGAATTGAGAGAGATGGAGATGGCTACACAGGTCACTGCTGATGTGTGCTCCCTGGACCAGAAAACCCCAGAGGAGAAGACTGGGATGGGTGGGACACACCCTGATTAGAACTCAGGCAGGCAGGCCATCTCAGCTATTCCCAGGAGTCCAGCTTTCCTCCCTGTGTCGCCAGACCTCCCTGGGGTCCTTCTTCTCCATTCACTGGTGCTCAGGCCACCAGCATGCTCTTGTTCTCTCTCACAGCTCTTACTTGATGCTCCTCCAAACACCCTCACAGCTCTTGAATTCCTCCCTCCCCTGGAAAGCCCTTCTCAGGACCCAGATGTGAGCGCCCCTCCCCACAGGGTCTGACACACTCACCAGACATCCCCCTTCCCCACCCACAGAAACCTCACCTCCCCTGCTGGAGAAATCCACTCTCTTCTACCGTCTGCCTTGCACAGACCTCGTTTCCCTACCACTCTGTGTCGAGCATGTCTCTCACCTTTCAGGCCTCCAGCAGCAATTCCTGCATCTAGTCTGTGCTTCTCTCACTCCCAGCAAATCTTTTCCACTAAAAAGAGCTCCTGACTGAGAGTGAAGGTGAACCGCCGGATGGATACGATGAATTGGAGAAATCACATCAGCATTCTGGCTTCAGTTTCCTTATCTGGAAAACGGCTGGGTTGAAGAACTGAATATTTTCCAATATGACTTTTGGCTCCAGCATTCTTGTGTCTCACTGTCCTGCGGCTCCTTCCCCCCCCCCCCCCCCGTGTGCTCTCCTCTTTCCCCACCCTGCTTCTCCCTCCTTCTTTCTCACTCCTCCATGTCTTCCCAGTCATCTCCACTTAGCCTCTATCTCAGCCCTCGGGACCTCCTCTCCGTCTTCTCATGGTCCCTACCCACTCAATCTAATCTCAGTCCTTCCTTTCTGACTCACTTGCGAACCTAAAGCATGGTCTTCTCATGCGATGCTTGAATTTCCGTGTGTAAAAATATAAAACACAGTTACAGATGCTATTTCTGGCTAGATGGCACACTGCGTAACTTGAAAAGACATGTAATACGAAGACCCCAAAATGCAAGATTTAATATGCCTTTCAACTCTTTTTTGAATACAGAGCTGCACTCATAATGAAATAAGGGGAACCCCCTAGGGAACCAAAGAAAGACGAAACAGGAAGCCAGAGAGGGAGACAGAAACTGACACTTGGCCACACACAGCGTTGTGTGGGTTTCCTAGGGGTCTGGTTATTGTGGTCACTTAGATCAAGAGATAAGGCCTTGAGACCAGGCAAACAAAGGGGAATTTGCAGCCAAGGTTTTTGTTATACTCTCATCTCAGTGACAAAATGGACTAGAAAAAAAATCCACCTAATTGTACATGGAAAGAAGTGCGCCTGTCTCTGTATTCGCTGAATATTGGCTTGTTTGTTTGTTTGTTTCTCATTCGAAGAATTACAATTAATCACAAGTCTGAGATTGGAGCTCAAAAATATTCTACTTGTGTGATCCTGGAATACACAATCCAATAAGTTAAAGTAAAAGGTGATTCCAAGTTTGTGATATCTCTGTGACACTTGGTGAAGTTTAAAGCAAAGAGAACCACCTCCAACACAAGCTGCAAAGGATTCCCACACAGAAAGTCTTTCCTAATATGAGGCCACAGTCCAAAATTAGAGAACACAGAAATGATTCATCATGAACGGAAGGAGGCAAGCAAACAAACGATAGCTTAGCTCTCTCAAGAAATCACACATAGAGGAAACGATATCTTAAAAGCTTAAAGATACAAAAAGAAGTAACACCAGAAGAGAAAGAGACATTATCAAAACTACCAGGCAGATGAAGCCTCTAGAAATAAATATTCTACATACTGTAATTAAAAACTCAATGCGTGGATTAAGCAACCAAACGAGATAGCAATTTTAAAATATATCTAAATTGGGAGATCTGAAGAATTTCCTATAGTGCAATTCAGAGCTACAGAGCTGTTGGATATGAAAAAAAGAAGTTGAGAAATGTGACGGCTAAAATGAAATCCAAAAGAAGCCTAATAAGAATTTCATTAGAAGACAAAACACATAATGAGACGAGGAAGTATTTGAAGAAGTAATGGCTGAGAATTTTCCAGAATTAATGAAAGCCATTAATCTTTAGGTTCAGGAAAGACAAAATCTCCAAAGAAAATTAATGAATTTGAGAAATAATCGTCATTCTTCACAGCAAAGAAAGCAGCTCAAAGATGCAGGTAACTTAGAATATAAATCAATTCTCTTAGATTTCAGTTCTCTCTTAATCATTCAATCAGTATTGAATAAATACCGAGGGGCATGCTAAATACTAAGATGAGAAAGAGTAGAAGACAAAAGCTCACACTCTAGAGAAAGAAACTTGTAAATCAACTGTAAATGTAGAGTATGATAATTCTCTTGGGAGAGAAACTACAGGGGCTCTGTGCCTCCTTTAATCTATTTTACCTGTATTTGCGCTGCTCAGCCCTGCTCACTTGGAGCTCCAAAATGTAGGCTGCAGTTCATGCAGGACTGAGGCAGTGAGACTGTGTACATCCAGGAGAAGACCTCACGTGGTTTTTAATTCGGAAATTTGTAAAGGTATCAAGAAGGTTTGAAATGGAACCTACGTGATGAGCCCCACACAGAACACGTTGTGTGTTAGATATCAGCTTCTAGCTCCTCTGTGAGATGCTGATGAGACTCCTGGGCAATCAGAGACCGTTTTCTTGGCCGTACTGCTTCATGGTTCTCACCTGTTTCAGGAATCACTAGGCAATAAGGATAATAGTTTACACAACAGTTAGGTGCCTCTTCTTTTACCAATTGCATTTAATACCCTTTTAATCTCAGTTTATTTTGTGAGGACCCTTATAATCAGGTAAAAAGTAGGCAAAGACATTCTTTGCTCTATGTTTACTCAAGGTTCTCCTTAAAAGCATCCCTTACGAAAACCATTTTAAGAGGACTTTGATTTTTCCCTATTATGTTCTGAAATGCTGCCTCAAAGTTTAATTACTATCCTGCACTGCTTTTGCCCTTGTTTACTTTGTTACCTTTGCCATCTAAAAATTGGCACTATTGCCATCTGCCTCTACAAGGGTTGAAGGACTGAATCACGTTGGCAATTGCCGTCTACCTCCGCTTGGATTAAATCACGAGCCACAGCAGCCGCTGACCTCCATCCCTCCCTGCAAGGCGCTCAGGGTGGAGATCAGGAATGTGGCGCTCTGTGCTCTGGCAAAACTGGCAGAACAGGCCCTCAGATAGTTAGATATTTTCAGGGGAAGATTTTATGAGCCCTAATTCTTGCACCTCTTCATATCTAAAAAAGCACTAAAATCATTAATAGTGACATCTGTTCCTCGTGACTAGCAGCAAGCCTCTGCCTCAATGTGTGCTTGACTGCACGTATCTCCTTCACTAAAATCGTATATAATACTGAGTTCCCACCTGCCTCTGGAAGCAGTTCCTCAGAGCTATCTGAGATGCTGTCTCCTGGCTCTAGTCTTCATTCTGTCCCAAGTAAAACTTAACTCACAGCTCTCACGGTGTGTGATTTTATTTCAGTCGACATCTTGCTTATTGATGAATCTTTCAGAAGAAAACTTTGCCAACACCAGATGTATTAGTTTGCTAGTGTTGCTGTAACAAGTACCACAGATGGAGAGACTCAAGCGACAAAAATTTACACAGTTCTAGAGGCCAGAAGTCCAAGATCCTTATAAGGATATCATTCAGATTAGATTAGGAGCCAGTCTAACAGCTTCATTTTAATTTAATTACCTTTTTAAAGGCCCTATCTCTAAATTCAGTTGCGTTCTGAGACACTGGGCATTAGGGCTTCAACATATGAATTTCATGGAGACACAATTCATCCCATAACACTGGAAATACTCCCTTTTCAAAATCTTCTTCATTTTACCTCTTTTACTTTTCAAAGTCTTACTGACTTTCAAATGTGTGTTCTTAACAGAGGACTTATAAATATCTAGACTTCAGAGACTCTTGCTATGGCTTATCAAAGTAACCTTTAACTTCCCAAAAGTCTATAATTCTGTACTGTTTTCTTATTAATGATCGTTGCCCCAGCGTATACATTTCAATAGACATCTCTGTTTTCTAAAATGTATAAATAATTCTGACCTTTCTTTATGAAGCCCAAAGATAAACATGTTTTTCCTCTTCTTTCACAGGATGCACTTAAAGAAGAAGAAGAAAGTGGTAAGAGTCACTTTAGTGGGTATCAAGATTTATTACAAACCTACAATAATTCAGATTACTTTGGTACATCAATTAGGCACAAAGATAGACTTACAGAAGAAAGGGTCAGGATAAGTACTCCAGAAACAGATCCATCCATATATATATATATATACATGGACACTTAAATTACAACATAATTGGTACTGCATATCAGTGTTATTAATCGATTAATTAACATTGGAAAGATAAAATTTTACCCCTTTTTCACACCATGCACAAAAATCAAGTCCAGGTAGATATAAATTTTGCAAGTAAAATAGTTAAGCTTCTCAAAGGAAAAACAGGACAACGGTTTATAAACTGTGATCCCCAGATCAGCAGCATCAGCACCATCTGGAAGTTGTAAGAAATGCAAATTCTTGGGCTTCTTCCCTGACCTAAATAATTAGAAAGCCTGGAGGTTTGTGTACCAACAGCAAGTGCTTTAAAAAGCCTTCCAGTTGATTCTAATGCCCGCTCAAGTTTAAGAATCAAGGAATAAGGAGAAAATCTCATGACTTTGGGGCAGGGGTAAATAATTTACAAGAGTATATAATAGTAGTCATAATGAAAAAATAATCAATAAACTGTATCCCATTAACAACAAATTCTTTGCATCAAAATGCCACTTTACGAGAGTGAAAAGTAAACCAAATACTGGTAGGAAATGTCCACAACGCATATCCAACAAGGGACTAGTGTATAGAAATTACAAAGGACTTCAGTTCAGTAAGAAAAAGATTGATCTCCCCTCCCTACCACAAACATACACCCACAAATAGCTAAAATCTTAAACTGGTACTACACAAAAGAGTGTATGTAAATGGCTAATAACATACAAAAGTATGTTAAGTATCATTAGTCAACAGAGAAACCCAAACCAAAATAACACTTGGATACACCACACCTCCGCCAGAATGGTTAAAATTAAAAGGGTTATAATATCAAACATAAGTAAGGATGTGGAGAAGATGTAAGGTAAACTGGTACAAATACTATGATAACTTATTTGACAGCATCTATTAAATGTAAAAAATATGTATAACCTGTGACCTGACAATTTCACTTATATGTATATTCCCAAGAGAAATGAGGGTTTATGTTCACAAAAGACATGCACAAAAAAATGTTCTAAACAGCATTATTCGGGGAGAAGGTATAGCTCAAGTGGTAAAGTATATGCTTAGCATGCACAAGGACCTGGGTTCAATCCCCAGGGCTTCCTCTAAAAATAAATAAACCTAATTACCTCCCCCACAAACAAACAAACAAACAAAAACTAAACAGCATTATTCAACATAGCTAAAACCTGGAAATAATTCCAATGTCCATCCACCATAGAATGGATAAGCTGTGATATATTCATACAATGGAATGCTACATGGCAATGAAAAATAATAAATTACTGCTACATGCCATAACATGAATAACACTCACAGAAATAATGTTGAGTGAAAGAAGGCAGACACAAAATTAGGTCTTATTGTATGATTCTAGTTACATAAAATTCAAAAACAGAATCAAAACTAAACTGATATATAAACAGTTCATACAACTTAATAACAACAAAAAAAATAACCCAATCCAAAAATAGGCAGAAGACCTAATCAAGCACTTTCCCAATGAAGACGTACAAATGGCCAACAGGCACATGAAAAATGCTCAGTATCACTAATTATCAGAGAAATGCAAATCAAAACTACAGTGAAGTATCACCTCACACCAGTCAGAATGGCCATCATTTAAAATTCCACAAACAAACAAACAAACAAACAAAAAGTCCACAAACAATACATGCTGCAGAGGGTGTGGAGAAAAGGGAACCCTCTTACACTGCTGGTTGGAATGTAATTTGGTTCAGCCAGTATGGAAAACAGTATGGAGAGTCACCAAAAAACTAAAAATAGACTTACCCTATGATTCAGCAATCCCAGTCCTGGGCATCTATCCAGAGGGAACTCTGATTCAAAAAGATACATGCACCTCAATGTTCATAGCAGCACTATTTACAACAGCCAAGACATGGAAGCAACCTAAATGTCCACTAACAGATGACTGGATAAAGAAGTTATGGTATATATATACAACTGAATACTAGTCAGCAATAAAAAAGAATGTAATAATGCCATTTGCATCAATGTGAATGGACCTGGAGATCATCATTCTAAGGGAAGTAAGCCAGAAAGAAAGAAAAATACTCATATGATATTACTCATATGTGGAACCTAAAAAAAAAAAAAGACACATGAACTTATTTACAAAACAGAAACAAACTCACAGACACAGAAAACAAACTTATGGTTACAACAGGGGAAGATGGGTGGGAAGGAATAAATTGGGGTTTCGAGATTTGCAGGTACTAACTATTCTATATAAAATAGATAAACAAGTGTCTACCATATAGCACAGGGAACTATATTCAATATCTTGTAGTAACCTTTAGTGAAAAATTATATGCAAAGGAATATATGTATGTATATGCATGACTGAAACATTATGCTGTACACCAGGAATTCACACAACACTGTAAACTGACTGTAATTTAAAAAAAAAACCTGAACTCTGGTCACAGAGATCAGAATATTTGTTATCTTTAAAAGGACGGACTGAGAAGTGGAGCTGTGAAGGAGACTTCTGGGTGCTGGAAATATTCTTTATCAGGGTTGTGGGTTATTCTTAGCTTCCTTCCAGAAAGCAGATCTAAAATAGGAAAGGAGAGAAAGTCAAAGCAAACTCTGACAAGGGGAGATTTATAGGTACGAGTTTATTCTGGGACACGATACCAGGTATTAGGAGTGGGACACTGGGTACAACAGGAAAGTAGAGAAAGCCAGCACAATGGTGTGTTATCAGAGGGACCTCCACTATGGAAAGCTAACATCTGATGCAATTAGAACCCTCGGACCAGTCACGTGGACTCAGTCCCGGTGTTGTCAGCCTGAGAGATATGAGGGGAGCCCATAGCCATGACCCCTGTCCCCTAACAATCAAGGATTGCCCCATGGTGTGTTAATTACCCTACACTTGCAGTTTTGAGCATCCAAATGTGATAAGCAGCTTCTCACAGGTGGCCCAACCACATCAGGAGAAAAGCCTTAGTGCAAAAATGCAAAAGATACGCAGCGCAGCTGAAGTTAGGTTCTATAACCAGCTGCCTTAGTAATGGCTAGAGGGAAAATAGTGGGCTGAGAAGATGTGAGGCAGGACACAAGAGGTGTCTGAAACCATCAGGTTTTATGAGCAATATGGAAATCTTCCAATATGCCACGGTCTGCTCAGTAATTGTTTAACTCCCAGTGACATCTAGTGGTGAAATATAGACATTGGCAGGCATCAAGTTACAGCCTTTTAAGGGTGTCTAAAAAGAAATTGCTCTGAAAACTCTACGTGGCTCAGCTTCACTCCATTCTGAATCAAAAACTCGGGGCATATACAGTCACCTGCAGTAACAGCTGTTCATCTGCTGGGCCCTTATCTTAACCTGTCACTTTAAGAAGAGCAGGCAAACTCACTTTGGTACCTTGTAAGTTAAACTACATTGATGTGGGCAGCTTTGTAATGAGACTTTGCTGTAAGTGGAGGATTTTATCTGACTCTGGGCTAATTCCCCCATATTTTTTCCCATAGTCACAGTCAGCCTTAAATAAGCTCCCTATGATGTCTTGGGAGTCTAAAAATCCTATTTATGCCAGCTTTTGGGAGTTCCTCTACTTAAATCTTCAAATTAAAATATCTGTGAGAAAATATACCAAGTAAATTCCATTAAACCAATTTAATTCCATTATTCTAAAAATACTATAAAGAAATTCTATTTTTCCCAATTTTATGTATATTTTATTAAAATCTTGTTCATTGGAATCAATTATTTTTCATGTGAAAAAATTATACATGTTAAATAAACTAATTGGGAGATCAAATGTTGAATTTTACCTCCAAATGTTCTACTTTTGTGAGTTTTCCTGTGTAGCCATTATTTCCACCAAAATGCAATTTTCTCAGATTGAATTGTACAAATCTAAATGTTACTATATGCAGTTTTCTCCACTATAAATTTTATTTTGTGTTGGTTTTGCTGCCTTTTGTATCTATTTTAAAATTTAGGCAAAGCAAAAATAGTTTAGTTCATTGATATAATTTAAATGAGATAGCTGATGATATTCCTTTGTTCCAGATTGGTTTATTTATATTTCTAGTTTGTTTCTCCCGCAAACTTTGCAAACTGTATACTAACTATTCAGACTTTGGACTCAGAAGTATATGTTCTCTATTACATAGGCTATCATATCACCTACAAAAAAAGCCGTCTTGTTTTACAGACTTTACAGCTTTAACTTCTTTCTTTTGCCTTACGAATTCTTTTATAAAGACACCTTTATTGTGGTATGGCTCCTGTACAGTAAACTACACATATTTCAGATGTACAATTTGATGAATTTTGATAGATGCATACACCCATGAAATCACCACCACAATCAAGATAGCTAACATTTCCATCACTCCCCAAGAGATGCAATTTTCAAAACTAATTTTTAATTAATAAGGCTGGAACATCCAGTACAATGTTGAATACAAACGGTGAGGACAGACATCCTTGCCTTGATCTCAATCTTTAGAAGAAAAGCATATAATGTCACCATTTAGTGTAATCTTAGTTGTAGGTTTTTGTTGATGTCCTTTATCAAATCGGGAAAGTTTTTTATCCTTGGTTTTTAGGGGGGAAAAAAACGGGGAGTTTTTGTCATAAAGAGGTATCGAATATTTCCAATTTTTCATTTGTATCTGTTGATTATTTTCCTATATTGTTAAACATGGTGAGGGGAATTATGTTTGATTTTCAAATATTAAGCCAATCTTCCTTACCTAGGATAAAACCCACATGGTGAACACATAATAACCTTTTTATAAAACTGCTAGATTTTGTTAAATTTTGTTAAAGATTTTTGTGTCAAAGTTCTTAAGAAATATTGGTGTGTAATTTTCTTTTCTTGTAATTTCTTCTTAAGGTTTTCATGTAGAGAGATGCTGGCCTCAGAGTAAATTGGGAAATTTTGTGTTCTCTGTTTTTCTGAAAGATTTTATGTAAGATTGGTAGGTCTTCTTTGAATGTTTAATTGAAGTCACCAAGGCTTGTGAGCCAGTTTTCCTGTGGCATGGTTTTTAATAACAAATTATTTTAATGTTTATTATATATTTTATAACTGTATTTTATTTTTAATATTTAACATTTATTATAATAAGTTACTAACACTGAGCTATTCATATGTTCTTTTTCTTCTTATCGCAAGAACAGATGAAGGATATCCTATCTCTTTATCTTCTTATCTCTTATCTCTTCTTAAAGCAAACTGTTTCTAAAGTTTTTGCTTTCAATCTACATTTTTAAATGTATTGGCATAAAATTTTTCATAGCAATCCCACTTTATCCCATTAATAATAGGATCTGTGACAATATCCTTTCTTTATTCTTTTTTTTCCAAGTACTTCATTTATTTTTTTATTTTGGTGGCATTCCTTTATAAAAGATCCCAAAGTCACATCACTAATTTGCATAACACATAGAGAAACTACAGTTTAATTTTATTTTCCAAAGTGTGACTATTTTCTTATAATTGAGAGTAGTAAAAATTCCAAAAGGAATTTTTTTTTATTTGTCTCAAAGCTGGAATATTATTTAAATATATTTTGTTTGGTGAATAGATATAAACTGACTGAACTCCTTCGCTCTGGGGCCTCGAGCTGCTTCCCCAATCAGAACCTGTCAAGGTGACTTCTCCTCCTGTTTCAGTTACTCAGCTTTGCCATCGTTTACCTATTACAGTCATCTGTGACCACCTGCAGACCTTAATGACCACGGAGGGGGAGTCATTACTGGAGCCCGGGATGAGAAGGAGTCCAGCAGAGTCAGCCTCTCTAAGAGGGACAGTGATCTTTACCTGAGGGACAGAGCCATCCCAAGGTAGTGCCACAAGCCAAATACATTTATAATCTCGTTTTAAGCTTCTTTTCTGCTAATTCTAGTATCTGGGTTTCTGTAGATTTGTTTCTTTTGATTTTTTTTTATTAGTAGACTTTATTTTTCAGAGCAGTCTTTTGATTTGTTTTTATGGGTTCCACTTTCTTCACATATCTCCCAATGTTTTATGATATATTGAATTGTATTGTATATAGATAACAGTGGAGATTTAATGATACAACTATTTTCTTTGTTTTTATTTACGAGAGTGTGCAATCTCTGTCCAATGAGTGGCTACTAAAGCGAGGAAGTGATTATACAGATGTCACCATGTTGCAAGTTAATCTGGGCTGAAGGCAGCAATTTTTAATATGGACCTTTTTCTGGTTAGCCTTCCTCCCAGCACCACAGTGGCTCCTGCCCAAGACTAATTTCTGTGATCCTGTCAAGGTTTAATCCCGGATCCTGGTGGGGGCTGGACTTCAGTTCCATCTTTTGAATCCATAGTAGAAAGGCCCCTTTTTTCTAGGCAACCGTGAGAATGCATGGGACTAGTCTTTTATATATATTTTATATATGTTCTCTAGGTCCACCATCACTGCCTTTTCCTCTGCCAAACAGGAGCAGGAAGCCACCAAGAATTATTAGTTTACATAAATCATTGCTGCCTTTAAGAGTCTCCTAGACGCCCATCTCTCCTGCCTGTCCCCACGTTGCCAGTCTTTCCTCCGTCTCGGTCTTGGCAGGCTTTCTTCTCCAACATCGCCTTCGGAAACTGCCACTGCTTGACAGTCATGTGTAAAAGGCTCCTCTCTCTGAAAAGCAGTCCATCTGGGATTTTCTCACATCCACCTCTCTTCAACGGTTTCATAGATAAGTACAAGTAATACCTAAATTTTGGGGCATTACCACGGAAACAAAGATTTTTCTACATCCTTTTATGTCCCAGCCAGAAAATCGCTTATTGTCTTTAAATTGTTGCCAAATTGCAAAGAAAATTATAGTTTGTTTTGTCTATAACTGATCTGGTTTCTCCCCTCCTCCTGCTCTCCATCTCCGCACAAGGTATTGGCACGCTGTCCCTCTGGGGGGTGGGTCCCCCATGGGGGGCTTCCAGTTTCTGATTGTTGGTCACATGGAGCTCTTACATTTAGTTTATCTGAATAATGAGTTGTTCTTGGGGGAGACAGCCTGTCTTCCCTTCCCCAAGACTATGCTCTGCTGTGGTGGCAGCCGAGGGTAGCTCGTGTGGGTGGGAGGGATGGGGCATCCCCACCTCCTCCCCCGGGTGGAAACAGGTCGCTGCTCTTCCAATGCCAAAGCGATTCATTTCCATGGCCATGCAACAAGAGAAGAGTAAATTAATTCCTATCTTGTAAGTGACCTGTGAAACATTTAGCCCACCTTGAGGCGGTCCACTCCAGATCTGTCAGTGATGGGGGCTCATTTGTGCTGCTGGTTTCACGCTCCAATTCCTAGTCTCTGCTGAATTGGGGGATGCTTGGCTATGCCCCTTGTCTTTAATCTCTTTTAATTTAATGCTCAGTATATTTGTGAGAAAATGGAGACCTAAAGATTATTACTTTTTTAAGGAGCTTTTATATGTTCTTGTCTGTAAAGGAACAAGTATGAGGATCTTCACTGTGGGGTATCAGTGGTAACTTGGTCCCTCAGCAGGAAAAGTGACAGATGCCATGTGGTGGACAGACACCTTCTTATGCAGCAGTTAGAAACAACAGATTAGATAAAGCTACAGCAATAGAGATAAATCTTTAATACATCTGGAATTTATTTATATTTATGCTATAAGGTGGAGTTCCAATATGATTTTTTTCTAGATGGACAGTCAGCCTACTCAGTAACAATTTTTTGGCAGTGATAAGAACAACATCTCAGATATTCCCGTATATTGAGCTCTATTCCTTGCTTTTCTATTCTAATCCTCTATTCAACTCTTTGTCAAGTTTATTACCATAGTATTTTCATGATAGTGACTCTGAATTTTAATATCTACAAGGGCAGATCCCTTACCCCCACCATTGTCTTTTTTTCAATTTAACCATTTTAATACTACTTAAAATTTCATTTAATTTATACATCTGGGGAGTTAATTGGTATTTAATTAAGTTAAATCTTCTAAAACAAGAATAGAGTGTATCTTTTCATTAACTCAGAACATGTCTTTTGTCACTCAGAGGACCCTACGTATAGGGTTTTCTTCAGATGGGGGTCTACACCATGCCTGTGAGATTCATTACTGAGTGTCTTCTATTTTTGTCACTTTTGGGGATGAATTCTGTATTTCTATTTCTAGCTGCTCATAGAAAGAATACCTTTGATCTTCATATATTTATCTTTTCTACATGACAAAATTTCCTTGTAAATTCAAGTTCTTTGTTTTTTCAAATAGGGCTGCTTGAGTTTTCTGGGTGTATGTTGTATCATCTGTGAAAAGATACAAGTTTATCTCTTCTTTTCACATGTGTAGGGGCCCTGAGGGTCCCTTTGCCTTCTCAGCTGCCTTTCAGGCCCAACAGAAGGATGCTTTTGCTCAGCTTTCCAAGGGCTGCAAGGTCAGTAGGACACTCAACCGCCACATCCCTGCCTCACTCACCCTGCCTGGGCTCATGCCGCTGGTCACGTTATCTGCGTTGGACTCCCCTTGATCATGGTGGTGAGACTCACCTCCACTTCCTGTCTCTCTTTTACCATCTTCAGTACTTGGAAAGTCAAAAAATGCTAACGGCACACGCAATTTTGCAGCTACCAGAAACTGTTCACCGTAAGTCACCTTCACAGTTTTGAGTTGCAGGTCAGTATCCTTCTCTCACAAAAAGATTGTCAGGCGGATGTTGCGGTGAGGACATTGATGCTGTTGAAATTTAGAATCTGAAATCCAGCCCATATTTGCAACTTTCCACTTTCTTCCATTTCTATCTATTCTGTTTGGAACTACGGTCATTAATCTAAGATTTTTTTTTTTTTTTTTTTTTTTTTTTTTGCTCTGTGTCTCTTCACTCTGCCAACAACTGTATGTTCACTTATGGATTTTGAACCATTTTCTAGTTATCTTTCCAGCTGAACTCATTATAGTCCATGGGATATCGGAGGTCAGTGTTAAATGTTAAATCCATTTCAAGATTTTAAATACATTTTCCAATATGGTCACAGCAAGTGCCTCAAAATGCATTGGCCCCAGTGCTAGGGCTTGCAGTTTATACAGGATGCAGGCATGGAGTGCAAGGCGATTCTCAGCCATCCCACACAAACATCACAGACTTCCTGCCTCATGCTTTCATTTGCAAATTGGATTGTTTTCTACTCGGCAGAAGAGCTTGCCGGTCCTGTTACCTGGCCCTTTTTCAGTTTTGGTTGACTGGCCTTGTCTAATGGCCCCTTACAACTGCTCTACATGTACTGGCAACAAACAGCAAGTTGTGTATTTGAATTGTTGCTTACCTCTGTTCTACTCCACCACAGCCCACAGCCCTTCAACTTCTAAAATAGCTTTTCACAAAGCCACTAGTTGATGTTCATCTGCCAAGCAGATCAAGGAAGCTGTAAATGTGTCCCTCAATTTCTGAAAACAAGCCACTAAAGATAAAAGGCACGGCCTCTCTCACATTCTTCCATCAGCGGATACCCTTCTGTAGCGAATGCCCTGGCTCACTGTTAACAACGGGGGACAATTTCACTTAATATAATCAGGAGAACTTTCTCTAGCTTATGGGAAAGTTGCACAACTTCCAGCTGGTTCTGCAACACAATAATGAGGGGATCAGATGGCAAGTCCCCAAGTCCCCTGCTCTCTCTCTGGTCCAGTGTCCAGCCTAGAAGGTGGAGGTGTGTGGTGGTCCTGGCAGCAAGTCTCTGCTCTTTGGGCTTCAAGTGCTTGTGGGGCCGCATTCCACCCAGCAGTAGCAGCTTCTCTGTTACCCGTTTGGGCCCAGAAGTGTTCATCTGCAAATGTGACTTATTATTCAATTAAACCTACGACTGTCCCCTTTCTTTCTGCTTAGAAGCAAATTTCAAATCACATCACAGGGAGGGAAAGCCTTAGCAGAGCATGGAAATCTCACTGAGTTGAGAACAGAGGTTGAAGTTCAAAGGGTCTTGGGGACTCCATGTAAAAAGGTCAAATGATCAAACACCTACAACTGGAGTCCCAAGTTCACGAAGTTCAACAAATCTTCAGTGTCTCTCTCTCGTGTCTCCCCCCACAACACACACACGCACACCCCAGGGCACATTAAATTCAAATTTCTAAACAAGACAGAGAAAGAAAAGAATTTAAAGCAAACAAGGGGAAAGCTCATCTTACATACGGGCTGAGAAATCAGAGTCACAATGCAAACCAGAAGGCAGCGGAACAGCATATTCATGGTGCTTAAAAAACTCATCAAATCAGAATTCTACATCCTGCAAATACCTTACAAAAATGAAAGCAAGGTAAAAGCTATTTCAGAAAATAGTAGCTGAGGAATCTGTCACCAAAAGATCGCATTATGAGAAATATGAAAGGAACTTCTTCTGGCTGAAGAAAATAAACAATAGAAAAAGCTTGGATCTATGGAAAAGAAAGAAGAGTGCTAGAAATAGTAAACACACCAGGAAATGTTCAATCATGATTCTTCTTTTTAGGATTTTGAAAAATTTTCCGAGGCAGAAGAGAGAGGTAATTAGGTTTATTTATTTACTTACAGAGGAGGTACTGGGGATTGAACCCAGGACCTTGTGCAAGCTAAGCACGCGCTCTACCACTTGAGCTATACCCTCCCCCTGTTTCTTCTTTTTAAAATCATTTTAAAGATAACTTTCAAACAAAAACAATGAACTGTAGAGTTAAACACATGTATAAAGTAAAATTTATGACAACAATACACAGAGAGGAAGAGCGGAGAAATGGAACTACATTGGGCATGTTTCTTATGATATGTGTAAAGTAACACAGCAGAGTGGGTCAACTTCATGCCACAGACTTGGGAATAAAATAAATTCAAGTAATAGCCTTGGAAAATTCACACAGATTCCTGTCAATGTTCAAAAGTAGGCACATGTATCCTCCTGGATCCAATCAGGAAATAGAAACCTCACAGAGAGCTAAACAGAGGAAGTTTGATAGAATTATTCAACTGTAATGGGGAAAGAACTATAAGGTATAAGAAAACTCTACATGGACCCCTAGGGCCAAAGGAGACTACCTGAGACAGAATAAAGTCGGAAGGGTCACCCCTCTCCAAGACTGGAGCACAGACCTCCTTGGAGAAGGTGTGCTTTAGCCCTTTGGGTAGCAGAGAAGTTCGTTGGTGTGTCCAGGTCAGAGCAGATCTTCAGTCACTGAGCAAGCTGGAAGCAACCCTCCAGACCTCAGGGAGGGGCTGTAGAGAGACTGAGACTCAGTGGAAACCTCCGGGTAGCAGATGGTCTAAGCATGGGGGGGTCTGCAGAGGGGATGGGGCACTGGGAGGGGCAGGAAGCCTCCGGTCTCCATGGGAAGGTTACTGCTGGGCTGAGGCTGCAAGGTTACCCAGTGTCCAGGAGCCTTGGGCACATGGCTGGGGCAGCATCCCACAGGAGGCCTTCCCGCCCACTCTGCTGACCCACCCTGCAGTAGCCAGAAGCTGTAGGAGAGCACCTTCCTTTGTCTTCTGTGCGCCTGCTTTAAGGAAGAAAAGGTTAGAAGAATTCCATCCATTATCACTGAGCACACAATGAAGGATGAATTTGGAGCTGAGTGGCAATAAGTTGACACTCAGAGAGCACTCAGTAAGGAACACGATATCCATAAAGAGACTATCAACACATTCTAAAATGAAATCTTAGGATTTTCTGAGATATCTTGAGCTGAGTATTTGAAGGAAGAAGACACAGTTTCCTGGAGAAATAGGCATTTATTTCCAAAATAAATAAAAGTTGTTTAAAATGCACCAGAGCTACTGTCAATTCATGCTGTAGCATTTCCCAAAAGATTTCAGGAAGGACTTGCCCTAAGAATGTGGGAGGCCAGTGGGACTGGTTCACAAGCTTGATACAGCTTGAGGAAGCTAAGCTGAAGAGCATCACCTGAGGGCAGTGTGGTACCCAGAACTGTAACAGGCCCCACACTTCTGAAGGCACTGGAGATTGCCACACATTTGTACACACTTGTTCCCCACAAGTTCATGACATAATCTTAATCCATTGAGGCTGTTATAACAAAATACCGTCAATTGGGTGGCTTAAAAAACAATAGAAATCTATTTCTCACAGTTCTGGAGGCTGGGAAGTCCAAGATCAAGGTGCCAGTAGATTCAGTGTTTGGTGAGGGTCCACTTTCTGTGAGGAAGCCTTCTTGCCATGTCTTCACTTGGTGGTGGAGGGGATAAGGGCCTCTTTTCATAAGGACACGAATCCCATTCATGAGCTCAGACCTCATGACTTAATCACCTCCCAAAGACCTCACCTTGTAGTATCATCAGCTAATGCCCAATTAGGTTTTCAACATATGAATTTGGAGGGGGGACACAGGACACAGACATTCCACCTGTAGCATAATCAAGACAGACATTATTATCTCCATTTGGCACAGGAAGAAAATGAGTCAGAGGAGACTCTGGTCCAGTGCACTTGCTGCTTCACCTCACTCCCTAATTCCTGCTTCAAATTGCCCTTCCTTCAGGAAGCCTTCCCTGATTAACCCTAGGCCAAGATTTTCAGTTAGCATTCTGAGGAATCTGTTGCATAGCATTGTACATGCCTATAAACAGTGGTTCTCTAACTTTAGCTCAATTTCAGAAGCCCCTGAGGGCTTCTTAAAACACAGATTACTGGGCTCCCCTCACAAGATTTCTCATTCAGTAGGTTGAGGGGGGTGGGTAAAATAGTTTGCAAGTTCCCAGGTGATGATGAGGCTACTGGTCAGGAAACCACAGTTTGAGAAGCACGGATTTGGAAACTAGCAGGCCCCACATCCTGAGTTCTACTTACAAGCCCAACATAGAAGATGCCAAATCTTAATTTTCTCAAGCAAAGACTTCGAAAGTTTAGATTCACTTTTTTGGGATTTTTGAGGGCCTTGAGTGCCAAAAGACTACTTCCCTGATAGCTAACAGGTGCTTTTAACTTTGCTTTCTCGTTTCTTGGTCGGCTGCTGTCTTTTCTCTAGGCTAAGAAAGACAGCTGGATGATGCAGACATCACCAGTACAGCTCCCGCCTGCCCAGAGGGGTCCAGCCCACTCCATACACTGCTTCACTTAACAGCTATTAAGAGGAGGGCCTATTCTGGGGGGATCCGGTCTCCTTCAAGACTGAAAAAAATGACTGGCCATTTGAGAGAAATATTCCTACCAAAAGTAGCTTTTTCTCCATAATACACATACACTGTCATTTTCCTCTTTTAATCAAGTTACTTCAAGTAAACAGCTTGAGATGCCTCTGTTTCTTACATCCTCATTTTCTTTTAATGAGAAAATATCCCTCTTTATAAATCCAAACTTACAATAGAAACTAGGTCCTGGAACTGGCATGCCAATACATCATTCAGGATAAACTTTTTATATCAGAGACACAAACTGGGAAACGCTGTGGTTGTCATCAGGCAGCAGCGGCATATTTCATAAAACTTTCAGTCGACCCATTAATATCAGGCATGTTCACATTTAAACCTAGACTTCCACTTTTCTTGAAAAAAAAAATGTGGGTTACAGTCAAGCGAGGGTCTTACTTTGTACTTGACAACGAACAACTGGACCTGCTTCCTTTGCACGGGAGAAGTGCTTTCCAGGGCACTGCAGAGGCCATCATTCAGACAAGGACCACACACACACTTCCACCGCAGTCCTTATCTGCTTGTGCCTGAGAGGTATCTGAGTTTGCTCTTCTCTTTTTACAGGACCACTTGGGCTTACAAACTTGTAGTATACTGAAAAAGAACTTCAATCCTCTTAGATAAAGTGTTCAAAGAGTGTGACCAGAGCTGCCTTATGACCGTTCTCTGCTTCTTCAAAGTAACTCTCTTTCACCCTCAATTTCGGAGCACTGAAGTCCTGAGAGCCTGAGTTCCAGGTCACATGATGCCATGATAGCGGCTGTGAGAGAATACAGAGATCATTAAGGAAAGGGGGAGAGGAGAAGTGATGGGGAAAGAGGTTGAGGGAAGGAAGAGATGGAAAGAAGAGACTTACCGGCGCCGCTGACAGCAGAAGGCTAAGCCGACACAAGTCAGAATCAGGAGGAACGCCACCACCAGCCCAGCGATCAAGCCCGGGGAGGCCTGGCCCCGCCCTGCTTGGGGGGAAAACAGGGCATCTCTCAACCCAGGACCCCGCCCCATCTCACGTGCCCTGGCATGAGCACATGTGAGGGTGCTGGGGACTTCTTACTTCCTCCCTGGCTTACACTGGCCACTCCTATTCCTCTGAAGTCTGCCCGCCCCACCTTTTCTGGGGTCTGGGCATTCGCAATTCAGTTCACCTCAGCAGAGGCTAGCACAGCCTACGGGGGAAGGCAGCCGTTTTCTAGGGAAGCAGACCTGAGTCTAAATCCAGCTCTTCCACTTTCTAATGAGGAGACCCTGGCCAACTTGCTTGCTTAGCCTCAATCTCTCATCTCTAAAGCAAAAACAATAGCACCCGCTTCGAGGGAGATTGGGGTGATTAGTGGAAACGCTGCATGCAGAGTGCTGGCTGGCACAGAAGAAGCGCTCTGCAAACCACAGCTGTCTTTGTTATCCTGCCTTTTGCAAGTCCCCAGTTCCCTCTTCTGGGGAATGAATCCTCCTGGGATTCTGTACTGGTCCATTTCTGGATCTGTGGGGTTCCCCCAAGTCTTCTTTTTCTTTTTATATGGAATATCTTATCTCACTCCTTTTTGAGTTCAAATCTTTATTCCTCTCCTTCCTATATCCAGAATCCCCTCCGTCTATACTCCTGGTGTGGGGCCTCAGCTCCAAAACTCCTCCATCCTGGGTGTGTCACCTCCCTCCCCTTCCCCAGCCCTCCCATCCCCAGCTGGGCCCCCGTTCTTTCTCACCCCAGTACAGGATGATGTCCTGGTCTCCGAGACTGCTGTGTCTCACCCGGCAACTCAGGCCGGCCGCCTCCCCGGCTGCCACATCCAGGGTCACTCGGAGGTACCACGTCCCGTCAGCCTGGGGCAGGACATCACCTCGCCGAGTGCCTGGCTGCTCCTGCTCACCCCGCATCCACATCGCCCACACGGGGTTCGGGTAGAATCCTGACACGTGGCACCCCAGCAGCAGACGGCCGGGCCCGGGGGCGGGGCCGCTGGACAGCCAGGCCTCGGGCTGCACTGCATCCGACAAGGGATGAGAGATCTTTAGGTGAAGACTCTGCACTGGAGGCTCCAGGCCTGACAGCAGGCTCCTGGGTCCTTCACGTCCCCCTCTGGAGATGAAGTCTCTCACAACTTCCATCCCTTTGTGTTAGCTTCTCCGAGAAAGCCTTCCCTGACCCTCATTCCCTGACCCAGCCCCATGGAAGTGTTCCTGCTCTGTGCTCCTATAGCACCCTGTGTTCAGCTGGAACATAGGGCCGTGTTTCAAACGCTGCTTTAATTGTTCATCTGACTTCTCTGCCTCCTCCTGAAGCAGAGATCCTGTTTGACCCTCAGTGTTTATTTCATTCAGCTCACAGCCCCCCAAGGGCACTCAGTTAAGGTCTGTGGAGGGAAGAAATACCCTCACACCTTATCCATCCCCACCTGAGTCTTTCTCTTGCCCTGATGCTCAGAGGGAGGGGCACCCTGGGATAGAAAAGCCTGGATGGAGCCTGAGAGTGGAGTGGAGGGCGGGCGGTGGAGGGGCAGGCTGACCTGGCTTCTCCAGCTCCGACTTCCCTGTCTCCAGGAGGCCTCTGACAAGACCAGGGCAGATGGAGTCCAGGAGCCACTGTACTGTTTCCCTGGTCCCTCGGTCCTGGTTGGCCACTTTGCAGGCCTTCTGCACCCAGGGTGGGGAATCTGGATCTGGCACCCAAAAAGTTCCTTGGAAACTCACGACAGCTTTTCCTTGAAATGCAATGTCCAAGAAGCTTTTTGAGGTGTTCCCCAGGAGCACCTCGCATCCACCAGATATCTGGATGTCAAAGGGATCTGAGGAGAGGAATGGACAGAGATCAACGAAGAGCTCAAAAGACTGGAAGGGGGCGAGGAGAAGACGTTGGTGTGAGGGTTACACTGCACCCAGAGTCCAGGTAATTGAGAGCAGGCGACAGGCAGCAGGAGGAACTGAGGGGTGTTTTGAGGCATCGAGCTGAGACCTCTCAGGCAGAAGAGGAAATCAGAAGAGTGTGGAGTTTGGAAGGGTAGAGCTCAAGTGGTAGAGCGCATGCTTAGCATGCGCCACGTCCTGAGTTCAATCCCTGGTATCGCCATTAAACAAATAAATAAACCTAATTGTCTCCCTCCCCACCCAAAATAACAATAAAATAAATAAATTAAAAAATAAAAATGAAAAGCAGCCTTCTCTTTAAAATACTGCCCCAAAAAAGTGTGAAGAGATGGAAGAATTTTATCAGCGGTGGGGCGGGGGTTGGGGATTGGGGGTGGGGGTGCGGCGGCGGCCAGAATCCCATCCCTCAGCTCACAGTCTACGTGCAGCATTGTGACGAATTCCTGGATGTCCCTGGTGAAGCTGATTCGATAAACCAGAAATATATGCTGCAGGTTCTCCCACTGCTGATCACTGAATCTGCCCTGCGACCAGGGCTTCAGGAAGCGGATGGTGTCCGAGTCATTGCGCCAAGTGTAGGCCTGCAGCTCCCCCAGCCAGGCCAGGCCGTCCGTGCGCGACCAGCTGCTATTGGCAAAGGACGAGATCTGCAGGCACCGGAGGGGGAAATGTCTTTGCGGGCCTAGAGAGATCGCAGACAGGAGGGGCACAGCGAGGGGGTGGGGGGCAAAGAATGGGAGGAAAAGGAAGGAAGAAAGAAACAAATAAACAGATGGGCTTGGGAAGGAGGGGTGAGGTCTACCACCCCTGAGCCGATCTCCCCCTTCTGGGGGCCCGGGAGCCGGAGCGGAGAGCAGCAGTTTCTCTGGCTGGTGGATCGAGCCTCCTCCCGACTTTCCGAGGTGCATCGGTCTCCGCCGCCCGCAGCCGGCCTTGGACCCTTTCCCAGCCCGTCTCCCTTCCGCCGCCCTCCACCCGGGCGCCCAGGTTCCACTCACCTTCAGAACTTCCCCTAATCTGGGGGAACCCCCAGAGCAACAGAAACAGCAAGCAGCCCATGCCGCTGGGGGTGGGATCCTCTCGGAGCTGCCGGCGCTGCGCTGGAACTTGAGATGTCCTCTCCCCGGCCCGTGCCTCCACCCCGCGCCACGCCCACCCATCCAACCCACCCGAAGCTACGCCCTGGACTCCGTGGCTGCCAATTTCCAAGCCTGAACGCAGGCAGAACTCCCGTCTGGCTTGCTTCCAGTCCAGTTCAGTCGAGTCCAGGGATTCCCTTTTTCGTCTGCCAGATGGTCTGCCTCCCCGTTAGGTGTTTGCGCTGCGAAGAGCCCAGGTCGGTGTCCCGGGAATCCTGACTCAGCCGCGCACGTGGGTTTGTCTCACCGCCCGCTTGCCGAACTCCCCTGTTTCATCGAAGCGTTAGGGATAAGGTGTGGGACACTTTACAACTGCTATTTAAGGTTTTAAAACAGGACATAAAGTTGCATCCATGGTGTAACTCCCACCGTTTTAAAACTGCAAAACGAAACCAAAAATGTTTAAAGTGGGAGGAAATTCAATGTCTTAGCAGTGGATTCTCTAGGCAGAGAGACAATGGGTGATTTTACTTTGCTTACCTTTTTTGTGGGTTCCAAAAGTTCTACAAGTGCAGACATCACAAGAATAATAAACTTATAACATTAAAACTAATTTTCTCTGTTCTACACTGAGAGGATTGGACGGGGTTTGCTAAGATAATTTGCAGGTTTACTAGGCCGAGATTCTTCCATCTAAGTGTCTCCAGCCCCTCTTTCCTCCTATCAGCATGCCACCTCTCCTGCCCGACCCCCCACCCCCCACCCCACCCCCAAACCTGCCCCCAGCCACCCTCCACTCCTCCCTGGCTGTCCTCCTGCTCTCCTTCTGCTGGAGTATCCCCAGACTCCCCTCTTCCTCCTCTCACCTCTGCTGCCTGGGGTCTCCCTGCTCACTTTCTCCTCTGACTCCTCACTCATTCACTCTTCAAATAGGAGCTTCTGTTTTACAGAACAGAGACAAGATTGTGGTGCGTACCTGGACTGCCACCTTCCCACTTCTCACACTGAAAATAAGAGCAATGGACAGAGGGGTTCAGCACTTCAGATCGCGGTGCGGAAGGCCCCCTCTTTGGCAAGTCAGAGCCTGGGAAGCACCCTAGCACCTCCCCCCACCCTCACTTCTTTCATCCTGTCCATCAGCAACTCTCCTCTTTTGAAATGTCTCCTGGGTGTGTCCCTCTATGGACGTTTCCCCTGCACCATCACCCTGTGCTTCTGCCCCGTATCCTGAAATAGCTTTCTTAGGATATGGCCTCCAGGACTGTGTGCTCTGCCCTGGGTCTGCTCTCTAAGAGCATCTCTCTCCCTAACCTCACTTGCTCAGCTGATAGCTTTCAGTCCCTCTAATAGGAAAGCTTCTTTGCACAAGCAGTCCCCTCTGTTTGGAAAGCTCTGGGCCCTCTCCTCCCCTCATCCCCTTTCCATGCCTGGTTATTTCCCACTCAGACCTCAGCTCAAAAGTCATTTTCTCAGGAGCATCTTCCCAGACCTCCCAGACTGTGTGAACAAAGGCAGAAGAATTAGGTCAGCCCCACGTCTGCTCCTTGTACGCCAGCTGGCGAGGTAAACCTTTCCTCGTTCCACGTATCAGAGCTTGTAATGATGGAAACGTTTCTGCGTCTGTCTCTTTGTGTCCTTCTTCAATGTGCTGGAGAGTGACCAGAATTCAAGGATCCTGTTTTCTTCCCATTCTGCCAACTCTGCTGTAAAGGGCACCCCAGAGAGAGCAGCCTTCTGCTCCTGCTTCTGCTTCTAGGCTGGCCTCTTGGAGATAGCCCTTACCCAGCCTATCTTACGGTGGTTAGTATGGCCCCAGAATTGTTTGAGATAACATAGAAAAATTATTTTTGCTACAAATAAGGTGTTGAGTGATTAAATCAGGATACAAATTGCCCAAATACTAGATAGACACCTGGAGAGGAAGGAAGCTGTGAGGATGTACTTAAAAAAAAAAAAAAAAAGTGGTTATCTGAATCATGAAACAGTATCTAACTTTGCACTCTTCAAATTTCCCTTTAAAACTTGAACAGTTCTGTTTAGTTTATCTGTATCTTAAAATTTGCAAATGCTATCATGCTTTCAGACATAAAGATAAGAACAGTTTTTTAACAGTTTTTTTGTAATAGAAATTACTTTTTCTTTTTTTTTACTTTTTTTTTTTTAATGTAGTACTGGGGATTGAACCCAGGACTTTGTGCATGCTAAGCACGTGCTCTGCCACTGAGCTACACCCACTCACACCCCAAAACTGTTTTTTATCAAAGGCAAGAAACCCCAGAAAGTATAGCTTTCCAAAGTTAGGATTACCTGAAGATAAATATATTTTTCCCAAGATCAGTTGAGCCAGATGCTTTTTAGCTATTCCAACTTTCACTGCTCTCTTACGGGAAGAGATTCACTGAATCATGGAAGAAACTTTTGGGGCGAGACTACCTCCCACATACTGGGGGGTCACAAAACCAAAGCACAGAGCTTTGGCTCATTGGCCCGAGGCCTCAAAATCAGCCCATGGTGGGGAGAAGTCAGGCACAGTACTTTCCAGTTTGCCCAGGAACGGGCTGAGATCCATGCCCCTAGATTGATCATGTCCTTGGCTTCTAGAGTATTTCTGGTTTCCAAAGAGCTTTCACATATGCCATTTTGTTTTAATCCCCGTTACAGCTGTGAGAGACAAGGACCATTATTCTTACTTTGTCAATGAGAAAACCAAATCAGAGCATATGGGGCTCTCCAGTGCAACACACAGTGATGATGATTCAGAGCCCTGACTGAATCTGATCTTCTAGCTCCTGGTCCAGACAACTTCCTTTTCTCTCATGGCTGCATTCTGAGATTGTACTTCCTACTCTAAGGAGGTGGTCGAGTGATAGGATTAGGGTGGTCTATAATCCTAGGTCATCACAGCTAGAAAACCCAGTAGGAACTGCTTGGATGGGAGTGAGGTTGTCCTGGAGCCCAAGAATCACAGTTGATTTGACTACACATAGCCACAAATACAGTTGGCTATGGAATCCTTATCGGAAGCCCACTTATCATGAAAGCTTCGTGAGTATTCCCGCCTCCCAACCTCTCACCCCTCTTCCCAGTGGGACAGACAATGGGCACTTCCTGCTTATTGTTGGTTTTCCCAAGCTGGCTTCAGAGTCACCTGTCTCTCTCTGCTGTTCTCTCATTGGTTCTGATCACATGCGTTGATTTGCCCAATTTTCTTTTTACTCCTGGCAATACTTCTTGATTCTCTTTTCACTCCTAACATGACTGTTCAGTTGGCCGCCTTGGTTTAATTTTCTGAAATAAAATGTTCCCATTGATCTCCATAGTACTTTGGTTCACTCTTCCTGATTTACGTGAATCATACACACCACTATCTGAAACCAAATGACTCATTTGTCCTGCCTGTTTCTTTTCTGATCTGCTTCCCTGGTCTTTTTCAATACTATATCCCGAGTGGGTACAACATTGATTAGAATATTGTAGGTACTAAGTAAATATCTGTTGAGCAAAAAAAAATTACCAAGCACATTCTCTAGGTCTGCAGCTATTTTAAGCACTTTACAGCCATTGTCTTGTTTAATCCTGGTAAATACCCACAAGATAGCTTACTGATTTTGTTGACTGCTGTCTGCAGTACCTAGGATGGTCCCTGGGACAGTTTAGTCACTGAAATATTTTTTTCCAAAAAACTGAAGATAGGTAGTATTAATCCACATTTTATTTCTGGGGAAAATACTGAGTAAAGAGATTCTACATAACTTTTCACCAGCTTGTGAATATTGACTGTAGGATAATGTAGGCATTCTTCTCAGATGCCACGTTCTTTGCACTGCACTTTGCATCTTCCCTCATACTGCCCTCAGGGAACACCTGCATATGCTGAAGGGTGCAGGGGGGTGGTGAGGCTCAGAACTGAAGATGCCTGGGAAACCTCCTCTCGAGAGAGAGTCAAACCTAAACCATGTAAAGACAGACTATTGTCGACTGAAGGAAAATGCACAACCTAAAAGTTGCACGTTTTATTCAGGGACCTTATTGAAGGCAATAGCCTAGGAGACAGCATTTCAAGTAGCTTTGAGGAATTGCTTCAGAGGGGTAAGAAGGCAGGCTATATAGGAGTTTTTGCTCAAAACAAACAAACAAACAAACAAACAAACAAAAAAACACAACCATGTGGTCAAACATCAAAAGATTACAGCTAATCCCAAAAAACAGACATCTCCGCTTAATGACTTTCGTGCTTTTCTGTGGATGGGAAGATGCAAGAGTTTGGGCGCTAAGAGCTGCCACTCTGTCACCTCACTCTTACTATGATGGATTGAACGCTTCTCTTTGTTACAGGCAGGCTTGAGCTTGACTATGTTGTTTAGAATCTTTAGGTTACATTTCACTCAGCATTTACAAATCTTTGAAGTGTGTGTTTAGAGGAGTGGGCAGTCTCTACTGCCTTGCTCTGCCTTGTTACCAGAAATTGTGCACTATGATGTTTAATTAATTGATCTGAGCACCATGGTGGGAGAGGAACATTTACAATCGCATCTTGTCCAGAAGAGGTCATTCAAAATGGGGAAGGGCCTGAAATCATCAAATGAAGAACAATTTAAGAGACTGTGGATGTCCAGCCAGTGTTTAAAGATCTTTCTTAAAGAAATGGGAACTCACTCACTTCTCATTTGCTTTGGCTGGTGGCATTAGGTCTAGTGTGTGAAAGTTACCAAAAGACAAAATGGAGCTCAGCACAAGAGTGAACAAAATTTACAGCTGTTAAAGTTATCCAATAAGGATGGTCTGATTTTTTTTTTTAAATAGCTCTGCCAATAAAGATGCCCCTACTGGACCTGGATGGCCATCTGCCAAATATACCGACTATGCTGAAGGGATTACTGCAAGGAGCGGTGTCTTGTAATTCAAACATTCTTTGCTTTTGTGACAAAATTCTAATCCTGTGGGCTCACCTTTCATTGTCTGTGATTCAAGTAGCCTGGTTATCTAAGCTTATAGCTTAGATGTATCAGGGAGACATTAACCACCAGTGAAATGGAGCAAGGTTCATAGAGTAACCAAAAGATGGAGGACAAGACATCTTCATGGCTGCTGTCTCCCAATCCCCAACTTGACTTCAAAGAGAGAAAAGGACACCAACCCTTTTGTGATGGTCCCTCTGTGACTCACAATTTTCAAAGCCGATGCCTTTGAAGAGTAAACATGTAACAGACACATAGCTACATCTGCCAGAGTTTATTTCTTATACCTTATGTTGCCACATCTCTTGAATCTTTCATTACTCTTGTTTCCTTCTTCCCCTATCTCTCTCCCTTCTCCTCCCCCTCTCCCTCTACCACTCTCATCCTTCACCCTCTTTCTCTTCCTGGATGCCCAACATCTATACCCACATCCAGCCAAATCATCTCCTTCCTCCTTGCCTTTCCTGCTTTCTCCTCCCCTCCTCTTCCTCACTCCGTTATCCCAGCCTTCCCTTCTGCTTCAGGCCCGTGGGGAACTCGCCCACACTGCAAATCTAAATGTGTCTGTAGTATCCTAGGGATTCAAAGCACCATCCAGGGCATAAAAATTGGGTTTCCACCATGACTGCCCTGGCCGTGACCCCTTTGGTTAGTTTCTGTTTCACCCACGGGCTTTAGGGAAGGTGACATGTCAACCAAGGTTCAAAGCGATGAGTGAAACTTGAGTTTAGGGAAGTGAACTTGCCTCTCCTTAGCATAATGCTCCAAGTGCAAACTTTCTTGAGCAATTTCTACATGCCAGCCCTACACTACTTTTCTCTTTGGAATCGCACAGCAGCCTGATAAATCAGGTACCCTGATTAACAAGATGGTACAGATGAGAAAACCAAGAGTTAAAAATGCAAAGTAACTTGTTGAAGGTTATGCAGTTTGAGGGGGGCAGAGATGAGATTTGAGCCCAGAGCCGGGTTCTTAACTACTCAAGAGTTCAGTCTCCCCCCAGAGCAGGGAAAGGGAGGGAAGGCTCCAGCTCCTTTGTCCCTGTCCAGTGCTATGCTTGAAGCAGAATGGTTTGGAGTGTTCAGAGGACGGCCAGCTTTCCCTGCATGCAATAATGTACTTTTTAGCCCAGAGTTTCATTTTTCATAATGACACTAAGAGAAATTGGGCAGGAAGATCTGATTTGCTTTCCCTACATCACTTT
The DNA here is from genome assembly GCF_036321535.1 of Camelus dromedarius. Classification (NCBI taxonomy): domain Eukaryota; kingdom Metazoa; phylum Chordata; class Mammalia; order Artiodactyla; family Camelidae; genus Camelus; species Camelus dromedarius. The sequence goes on along the minus strand of NC_087458.1, from coordinate 8,902,032 downwards.
TAAATGTAGAGTCACAGAGGATTAAGAGAGTCTAAAAAGAGAAGTTCAAATCCAGCTTCCTCACTTTAGGGCAAGTCATTTAACCTCTCTGAGTCCCACGAGTTTATTTAGGAAATGAGAATCCTCTATGAGGCTTCTGTAGGCGATTAGATAATGTGTTTAAATTGTGTGGCACATAGTAGATAGTTGTTATCTTTTAGTTGAATTTAATCCAACTTCTTTTAGTAACACTTTCCCTTCCCCAACCTACCCAGTCCCGTCTCCAGGCGAATTCCAACTCATCCATCAATTCTGATGCCGTTTCACCCAGAAATGCCTCTCACCAGCACCCCTCACCACCCAATCTCAGCTAATGGCGGTTCTGCTTTCCCTGCAGACCCTTGTGCATACCTTTATTATAGTTCTTATCACAGAACCACTGTCTACCTAGCAGTCTCCCCACCTAGGCTGTGAGTTCCTGGAGGAAGGGGATTTTCCATTTATCTCAGTATTCCCAAAGCCAACCACAGGGTCAGACACATCACAGGTGCTCAGTAAATGTTTTTTGATCAAGTTTCTATTTTTAACATATGCCGACTGTGAATTTAACTGAACATACTTTGTTTTGGTTTTGTGTTTTAATACTTTATTCTTTTAGAGTATTTTTATATTTTAATCTTTTTTTTAATACTTTATTCTTTTAGAGTATTTTTATATTTTAATCTTTTTTTTTTTTACTGGGGATTGAAACCAGGACCTCGTGTGCTAAGCAGGTTCTCTACTACTGAGCTATATGCTCCACCTCCAGAGTAGTTTTACGTTCACAGTCAAATTGAGAGACAGTTACAGAGATTTCCCGTACACCCTCTCCCCCCACATATATATATAGCCATTATCAACTTCCCTCATCAGATTGGTACATTTCTTACAATTGCGGAACCTACTTTGACAAGTTATTATCATTCAGAGTCTATAGTTTACCTTAGGGTTCACTCTTGATGGTGTACAGTCTCTGGGTTTGGACAAATATATGACATGCATCCATCATTATGTTATCATAGAGTATTTTCACTGCCCTAAACATCTTCTGTGCTCTGCCTATGCACTGCTTTCTCCATCTCCAACCCCTGGTAACCACTGATCTTTTTAATATCTCCACAGTTTTGCCTTTTCCAGAATGTCATATAGTTGGAATCACATCGTATGTAACCTCTTCAGGTTGGCTTCTTTCACTTAGTAACATGAACTTAAGGTTCCTCCATGTCTTTTCATGACTTGGTAGGTCATTTTTGGTGCCGTATAATATTCCACTGTCTGGATGAACCACAGTTTATGTATCCATTCACCACCTAGGGACATCTTAATTGCTTTAAAGTTTTGACAATTACAAATAAAACTGCCATAATGATCCATGTGAAGAGTTTTGTATGACAATCAATTTTAAGCTCCTTTGGGTAAATTCCAGGGGGCACAACTGCTGGGTCATATGGTACGAGTATGTTTAATTTTGAAAGAAACCTACACACTGTCCTCCAAAGCAGCTGTACCATTTTTCATTCCCATCAGTAATGAGTGAGCAAATCTGCTGATCCACATTCTCACCAGCATTTGGCCTTACCAGTGTTCCACATTTTGGCCATTCTACTCGGTACGTACATCTATTTTGTTTTCAGTGGTAACGTGAAAGGAGTTGCTCAGGTGACTCAGTTGCTTTTGTGGGCTAGAGATCTAGTCACATGGTTCTCACTCAGCCTGAAAGTCTTCAGGATGCAAATATTTGTTCTGCCCAGATTTCCTCCAAAACAGTATTTTGCAGCTAGAATGACAGGCTCATGAAAAGCTGTCACATTAATTTCATTACATCACTACAAGTATTTCTGTTTGAATGAAACAGAATAGACTGGGATACGCAGGACGGAAACCATCAGAGTGACTCACAAATAAAAAGGGTAAATATTGTTTTGTGAAACAATTGTATGTATGAGGTCAAGACGGAAAACGTGTTGTTTAGCGTGAATCCCAGGCAAAAGTTTGAAAGGCACCTGCAGTAAAAGCCTGGCTGTTGAGAGAAGGGGCCATAAGGAAGTAATAGTCCTGTCACTAAGGGTCTGTTTTGGGGTGGGAAACTGGCCAAAACAAGTGAGCTGGATGATTTGGGGAAGTAAACTGGTCTCTCTTTACTCTATTAACTGTAATTGTTAATAGTTCCTGGGCAGTTTTCACATGCCAGGATTGTATTAAGCCTTTCACATGCATTTTTCATGTGGATTCTTACAACAGTCCTACAAAATTAGGTAAATTAGGTATCATCCCCATTGCCTGTACCAGTTTGCCCTACACCTATACCTTGCCGTAAGAGAATAAAATACCACAGCATAGAAGCCATGACTGCACGATCTTTGTAAGATTCTGGCTTCTTTGGAACTTTCCCATATATCCACGCAGTGATTAGGAGTAAATTCTTGGGACTAGAAAAATAGAGGGTTCACTGTTCTTGTCTTTGGGAGTGGAAAGGAAACAAGAAATTGCATTAATCTCACCCATATGGGTAGCCAGGCTTCCTGGGAGGGAAGGTCAAAGGATACAGCAATCAGAGGCAACTCTTAAACACAAAAAAGTAGGCTGGGGGGCTGCACCCTGGGGCCATGAAAGGAAAGGGGACATCCACCTGTCCCGTCATCCTGAGAAAAAAAGCCCAGGTTTTGTACAAAGCCTCCTATGGCTCTCTATTCCCTATATTGACTCTTCTCAATTGAAAGTAGCAATGCCTCCTTTTGTCTCCTTTTCCTTTCTCAATTTCCTTTAAAAGTATTTCAGACTTGGCCCATATTTTTCTTGGTTTTATACATTAATAGCTTGAATCCCAATCTTGAATCCCAATAATATTCTTCTTCAGAGGCTAGGGATTTAGAAAGTTTTTCATCTGTTCTCATGAGGTCAGTTTCCTTTATTTAGTTCCCCAAATGAATATAACTAGTTTCCTTCCCCTCTCTTGGGATTACCCACTCTCCCACCCAGATCCTGCTGCCCCTCTCTCCCTGGCTCTCCCACCCCCTGATCTGGCTAAGCGTGAGACTGCCCAAGAATAGACCTCCGTTTACTGTTTCACTTCCAAGGCGTGGTATTCCTAATGGTTCCTGGCATTGTTTCAGCTGCAGCAGCAGAAAATTAAGTATCTTCAGAAAATCAGCTCTGATGAATCCGAGATCTATTGCTTTCCCTGCCATGTGGCTGGTCATTTTGAAGAAGGTAACCCGTGAACCTCTGCATCGCTCCCGACCCTGAACCTGTATATGGCTATTGCATAGCTGTCAGCTTGTCTGTGTGTCACTAGCTTGGGAAGTTTCTTTTTTTAATGTAGAGTTTTCTATTTAAATTTTCTTAGTAAATCTTCAAGTGTCATTTTTGAGATGTCTGGTGTTCACAATGCTTTGCATTATTTTCTTCTTAAGTGTGCCACCTTTATGTTTCTCCACTTAATGGAGAACTTCATTTCCACTTCATTTCCCACTGTGTAACCTATAAACTTTTTGCAAGGTTTTCCTTCTGTTTGGAAGCCCTTACTTTGCCAGCTGAACACTGGACAGTTTGTGTAATCTATGAACTCAGGAACCCGACAAGATATTGATGAAGAGCTGACATGACACCAATGCCTCCCGTGTCATGGCTTCCCCACCACATCTTTTGCAACCTCCATCAGAGGAAGAAGGTCATAGTCTGAAAATCTTGTGTTCTTCTGCCACTAGGAGAACTCGAAGTCCATTCTTCTCCGTCCAAAAAAGTGTGCATCTATCCACACCCTATATTTGCTGTCTCTAAACACCTCCCCCCCATGCCATATCTAGCTCTCAATATTTCTGATTCAATGTTTCAGCAGCCTTTGATAGACAATTCTATTTAGGTCTTTAACAAAATAAAAATCTGCATAAAATAAGTTATCTGGATATAGAGAATCAGATAATTTTTTTCAGTTCAACAAATACTCAAAGATCACTGAGCAGACCTTAAGTTCTATTTCCCACTAGACAAAGCTTTTACACTATGTTCTTCCTCTCCCCACTCCTAGAGGCTGGCTCCCCTCCAACTTGACATCCTGTCTCACCCCCAGAACTCTCATTTTAACTCCCTCCCTGTCTTTCACCATGTCTTTAAACTCTCCACCATGGAATCCCAACAACAGTCAGACAAGCCTCACTCTTGACTCTAAACCTTTTCACTGAACACATCTCTCCTCATTAGAAATTAAGTTCCACGAAGACAGAGGTTTTTTTTTTTTATCAGTTTTGCTCCCTTCTATACATCCCAGCACTCAAAACAATGTCTGGCATTACTGGTTTAAAAAAAATAGTTGAATGCAATTACTATTTGATATTTAAAAACACATGGACCTCACTGACCAAAAAAGTATATTCCCAGACAGCTTAGTGAAAAGTAAATTAATGAATATTAAGTGTTAGTTTCACTTTGTCTGATGTTGCTATTTCAAGATGGTGGGACTTTCAGATTGACCTTGAGTTGAAAAGTTTCATTTTCTCTTTAGGTTATAATGCCTTATATAGTTTCTCTACTGAGTTGCTAATGATCTGGAAGCAAACACTTATATTTAGAGGAAAAAATTGTATAAAAGAGGAGGACAGGGATAAGTTAGGAGTTTGAGATTAACAGATACGCACTACTATATATAAAAGAGATAAACAACAAGGACCTACTGTACAGCACAGGGGACTATATTCAACTTCTTATAATAAGCTATAATGGAAAAGAATCTGAAAATAAAAGTGTATGTGTGTATATATATACATATATATATAATGTATATATATATGAAATGCTTTGCTATATACCTGAAACTAATATTGTAAATCAACTGCACGTCAATAAAAAATAAAATAAAAATTGTATAAAGGAACCTAGTGATTCATCCACTTTGGAAAAGTAGAGAATGATCACCTAATATAATTGTTTGGTAACTGCCTGAAATTTTAAGCTTCCTAATGTCTGGTTAAATTTAGGGGAAGTTAAAATGATCACAACAAAGTTAACATTCCCATCCAAAGCACAAATCCAGCAAAATGGATCTAGGATAAAACATGTATAAAAGTTAACCTTTTATTTTTGCTTTTTCCAAAGCTACCTATAAATATTTTAAAACCCAGAGTTGCGTTATACATGCAAATTGTGAAAATGGAGACATGTATTCCATATTAAAAAGGGTATTAAGTTTGTGTTTTAAGATTTCCAGTTACCAATCAAAAAGCTACAGTGGATTAAGAAGGAACACAGTCTATAAGAAGCTATGATGAGGTAAAAAATTATTATCTGAAAAGTGCTGCCCAGAATCAAGTCAGCGGGGAAGAAGGGACAAAACACAAGGTGAGAAAGAGAGGAGACTCGAGAGCAAATTGGGACATGTGGGAGGGGCTAAAGTCTGGGATTCAGGTCACGAGCACCAGGACTGTCTGTCGTGTGGCTGTTTTGCTTTATTGTTGTGTTGCAAAGTGTGAGAAGCTCAGGCAAACATGACAGCTTAAGAGAACATATGAGACCACACAGGAAATGCTCGTCTCAACACCAGATCTAACTTGTAACAGCTGTGTCACCTTGGACAAGACTTAGCTTCCCTGAATCCCAGTTTCCTGATCTGGAAAGCAGGGGCAATGAAAGCCCCCGCACAGAGTTGCGATGTTGGGATTGATCAAGATGGTGCACGTACTTGGTACATTATCATCAGCCAGACAAAAATACCTAACCTGCCCGAGGCAAGGTCCTGATTCTTGCCCTCTCCCCAGAACTAACCTATACCAGTTTTCTCATCCTTGTACAGTGGCAATTTGGTTCATAAAGTTGTGCAGGCAAAACAAAAAACAAAACAAAAAAACCCTTAGAATTATCCTTTTACTCCTTTCTTTTTTCCAGCCCATCAGGAAATCCATCAACTCCACCTTTAAAATATATTTAACACCCTGCCACTTCTCACCACCTCCATTACAACTACCCTGGTGCATATCACCATTTTTTTTTTCCCCTAGGACTGTTGCAATAGCCTCTTCACTGGTCTCTCTGCCCCACCTTTGCATCCTAAAGTTCTAAACTTAGCCAGAGAGAGCCTTTTAAAGTATGTCAGATCACATTACTCATCTGCTCAGCACGCTCCAATGGCTGTAATTTCACTCAGAGTAAAATAGAAAGCCTGGATCATGGCTTGTAAGGGCCTGAAGGATCTGGTTCCCTATCATACCTCTCTGGCTCCATTTCCTGCCCCTTTTCTCCCCCCTCACTTGGCAATAGCCACACATGGGCCTCTTGACTGTTCCCGAAAAACCATCAATCGAATTCTCACCCCAGGACTTTTGCACTGTGTTGCCCTCTGCCTGTAAGACTCATCCCCCTGATAAAAAAAATATAGATAGATAGATAGATAGATAGAGATAGAGATATATCCATATATATATATATGAGTAAATTTGAAGATCTAATTAGCTTTATTCAACAGTTCGTGAATCACGCAGCATCCCACCAGTAAATAGAAAGGCATTCCAAGGAGTTGTGCTGCAAAAATGGAAGGTTTCTATAGGCAGAAAAAATAGGGGCAAGAAAGTTATTGGCAAAAGAAAAGAAAGTCGTCCTCTTCAGGAGGTTAGGGAAGGTCAGGGGTCTTATTATGCAGATCACCTCATGCTGACTTAAAGAAATATGCGTAACATGACAGTTGTGAGTTTCAGTTTTATTCAGGGTCTTACCAGAATAAAATATCACCTGGGAGATAGCTCAGTAGCTCTGAGGAAACTGCTCCAAAGAGGTAGGGGAGGAGATAAATACATATTATTTCTGACTAGTGAATATGTCTAGTCAAAAATACATCTTGGTAACAGATTATGACTAGTCACAAAGATCAGATATCTCAAATTAATGATTTTAGAGCTTTCCTGTGTATGTATCAAAGAAAATTCAATTAACAATCAAGAAGAAAGAAGGGAATTTTACTTGAGCCAAACTGAGGATTACAACCTGGGAGACAGACTCTCAGAAGCTCTGAGAACTGTCTCACCTGTTAGAAGTTGAAGGCACAGTCAGATACACTTCTGAGGCAAAGGATTGTACATCAGAATGACACAGTGATATTTTACATACAGTTCAGCATATATATAAAGTCCAGGTAAGTGCAGACAAGGCAAGCAGCAAGTCACTATGACCCCCTGCAGAGTTGGGAAAGAATGCCATTCTTTGAAGAACTTACATTGTTAGCATCAGAAGAAAGGAAAAAAAAATGGATCCTTACAGTGGAGCACGCTCTCTCATCTTTGAAGAGGTCCAGCTAACGTGTAATGCAGACACACACTGCACATTAGGGAGGGAGGGAGGTGACCCAAAAGGACACAGAGGATTTTCCATTTAAATGTTTTTGCCCTGCCTGAAAATACAAATTGTATTTCATCATATGGGAGGTGCAAGCATCTGGATTCATTCAAATTCATCCTGAGCTTTACATCTAACTATCTAAGAAGCCTGCTTGTCCAAAGTACACATCCTGTATCATCTTAATTTCCTCTCAAAGTGCACTGTTGGTCAGCGACGGCAGCAGGTTATGACTTAATTCTTTAGAGCTAGTGGTGGGCAACAAAACTCTTGGCTCCTCTTTGTTCATATTCACTCATGCTGATTAGGAAATTTCAGATTGTCCGTTTAAAGATAACATTCCTGAGAGAGGCAGTTAAATCTTGCTTCGCTGTTGCGGGGACAAATGACTTCACTTGGGGTCTATGGTTTCTTTTTTTTAACACCCAAATATCAGCAATTATTAACACCACATTACAGGGAGCACCCCTCCTCCCTGCCACTGTCTGTCTCCCAACACTGCTTCATTTTCTTCCGAATATCTTTAACTACCTGATGTCATAGTCCATATTTACTTTTCTGTCACTCTGCGTGAGAATGTCCACAACTTGAGGTTAGGAATTCTGCTGCGTTCACTCTTGTCCACTTAACACTCAGAACATTACAAAGCATGTCTTGAGCAGTCAATAAGCTATCTGTCAAATAAACTTACTGAATGAAATGTGAGATTTTTTTTCCCTTGATTAACTGTAAATAATAGTTAAAATGCTGAAAATAAAAGCTGTCACTTTGTGAAATGTGAAATAAGATGGAGCCACATATGTCAAAAGATTTTAAACAGAAGCCAGGAGGCCATTAAGGAGGGGGACCTTAAGCACATTCTCACCAGCAGGAAGGAACCATGAACTTTTGAACTGGGCCAAACCACAAATATTCAAAGGACTCTGCAAGAACCCCTGCAACCTGCCACAAAAATGAACTTTTACCTCCCGCCTGTGACAGTCTTAGCAATCCATCATGTTTAGCCAAGACTAGCTTCTGCCTCCAACTCCAATTAAAATTCTTTGTAATGCACACTTCCCTTCTTTGCTTTTAAAAACCTCTGACTTACTCCCTTGCAGGACAGTTTGGGTTGCTGCCCGAATCTCTGCACCCTGAATTGCAATTCTTTGTTCCTAAATAAATGTGCTGTCCTTGATTATTGCTTCCTAGGCTTATTTAGGTTCACAGCATTAAGTAAATGTGAAAAATTAACAAACAGAAACTTTAATTAAATAGAGACAAGAGATCTGGATGGGGAGGTCTCAAGTCCTGCAAGGACAGCAGAGCCCAACAGGAAGAGGAAAGATCCATCTTCTTTCCTGACAAAAGGACTCGGCCAATGAAAAGCCATGGACTCTTTGTTTACTTTAGCCTCCCCCCAACTTCCTTTTCCCCTCTATAAAAGCATTCCCTTTCTCTGCCATGGGGCATTTGCACATGGGTTGCAGACCCCAAACTGCAATTCTCGGCTGATCCTGAATAAACCCATCTTTACTGGAGAAACATCTGGCGATCTATGGTTTTAGGTCAAGATAATTAAACACATGGTTAAAATGGATATGACAACCCGTATGATGTGTGTTTGCAATAGCATGTCACGCCAGTCATAGTTTACTGCCTGACAGCAACATAATGAATAAGAGTACGGGTGAGGGTGAGGACCTGGCTAGTGATCAGGACACAAAATGTCCAGTTGAATTATGCAAACGTTTTCAGTTTGGTGACTTTTGAGTTCCTAAAAGATCAATTTTTAAAATTTGGCTTTACAAAGATAAACAGATCAACCTCCTATTTAAATTGGTCATTAACTTTCATTAACTTTGTTTTTCTGCCAGAAACATAAACAGAACTAGATAATCGAGAAAGCTTAGTTAATTTTATTGGGTCTCAGTTTCCCCACCTGTAAAGTGGAAAGATTTTTTTTTTTGCATTGGAAAATAGTTGGGTTTTTTGTTTGTTTGTTTTTGTTGTTGTTATTTTGGGTTTTTAAAATTTTTTTTGAAGTATAGTCAGTTTATAACGTTGTATCAATTTCTGGTGTACAGCACAATACTTCAGTCATAAAGGAACATACATATATTTGTTTTCATATTCTTTTTAGCCGTAAGTTACTACAAGATAGTGAATATAGTTCCCTGTGCTATACAGTAGAAACTTGTTCATCTATTTTATACATAGTAGTTAGTTTCTGCAAATCTCAACCTCCCAATTTATCCCTTCCCACCCTCTGCCTCCCCTGGTAACCATAAATTTGTTTTCTATGTCTGTGAGTCTGTTTCTTTTTTGCAGATGTCTTTTTTTTTTTTATTAAAGTGGAAGGATTTTTGTGAATATTTTAAAATGTGAATATATATAAAGTGCTTAACACAAAGTCTGGTACAAATTAAACACCAGCAATAGCTATTTTATTATTATATCCCTTGGCATAAGAGAGACATTTGGTTTTTGTCCCCAGCTCCTGGCACTGAGTTCCTAAACCCTTGGTATTTCCTGAGTGACAGAGTGATGGGAGACTCTTGTTCTAATGAGGCGACGCCTGACAAGTTCCTAGATAGCTTTAAAATGGGAGGCTGGCTGCCAGAAAGGCCAAGCCTTGATAAGAAGCTTAGAACTTCCAGCCCCACTCCCAACCTCTGGGGAAGTTCCAACCTCTGCGAGGGGAAAGGGACTGGAAACTGAGCCAACCGCCAATGGCCAATAATTTTATCAATCCTGACTGTTATGAAACCTCCATAAAAACCCCTAAATGGCTGCGTTCAGGGAACTTTCGAGTTTGCAAGCACACCCACACGCCGGGAGGGTGGCACACCCCAAATCTATGGGGACAGAAGCTCCTGCCCTTGGGACCCTTCCAAGTCTTGCTTTATGTATCTTCTAATTGTTCATTTGTAAGCTTTATAATAAACAGTAATTATAAGCATAGCATTTCCTGAGTTCTGTAAATTATTCTGGCAAACTATCAAATCTGAAAGGGGGAGAGGGTGTGGGAACCCCTGACTTTGTATCCAAGTAGGACAGAAGTGGGAAGTAACCAAAGGACCTGATACTTGCAAATGATATCTGAAGTGAGGACGTTTTGGGAGACTGAGTCCTTAAACTCCAGGTAATTAGTGTCAAAACTGAATTGAATTGTGGGACACCTTGTTGGTATCAGAGTTGGAGATGTGGTGTTGGAAAAACACCATGTAGTTGGTTGGTATGAGAAAAAAATCCAGACATAAGCATTGTATTATCGTATGCATGAAACTTGTGGTCATGGGGAGTTTATAGAAATCTGAGAAACTTAGGTTTAGTTTCCAGAGCCAGCCAATGGCCCTCCAAAGACATCTATGTCCTAGTCCCAAGAATCTGTGATTATGTTAGGTTTTATGGCTAAGAGGAATTAAAGTTGCAGATAAAATTAAGGTTCCTAATCACCTGGCCTTAAAATAAAGAGATTATCCTGGATTATCCAGATAGGCCCAAGGTAATCACAAGAATGCTTAAAAGTAATTGGGAGGCAGAGAAAACATCAGAGAAAACAGATAAACAACAAGTTCCTATGGTATAGCACACAAAACTATATTCCTTATCTTGAAATAGCCCATAATAAGGACATAAAAAGGAATATATATATGTGTACAAATGAATCACTATGCTGTACACCAGAAATTAACACAACATTGTAAATCGACTATACTTCAAATTTCAAAAAAAGAAAAAAGTCAAGAGAGGTGGCAGCACGAGGATTCAGCCCACCATTGCTGGCTTTGGAGCTGGAGTGAGCGGTCATGAGCCAAGGCTTGTAGACAACCTTAGATACTGAAAAGGGCAAATCTCTCCTAGAGCCTCCAGAAGGCACACAGCCCTGCTGACACCTGGACTTCAGCCCAGCGAGACTCATTTCAGACTTAAGACCTCCGGAATTGTAAGCTGATAAATGTGGTTGTTTTGAGCCACTCAGTTTGAGCCTACCTTCAGCATTGCCTCATGTTGTCCATCCCTGTAACTTACAGTCCTTTTAAAGTCATGAACCCAACTCATGCCTCATAGCTCAACAGCACATTAAAACAGACCTTCAATACCTTCACATTATGTCTGACGTTAGTCCCAAACCACTTACACTACCCCCTTCCCACTACAAAACTCCAACATTCTCTAGCTTTACCAAATCCAATATGGTGGCCATTACCTCCACGTGGCTACTGAGCATGTGAAACAGACCAGTTGCATTGAGATGTGTTGTCAGTGCAAAATGCAAACTAGATTTCAAAAACTTGAACGTACAAAATAATGTAAGAATCTCACTGTCAATTTTTTAAATATTGATTGCTTGCTGAAATGTTCATATTTTAGATACATTGGGGTAAATATGTAAAAATTAACTGTACTTTGTTCTTTTTACCTTTTTAACATGACTACTAGAAAATGTTCAGTGATGTACATGGCTTCCATTACATTTTTATTAGACAATGCTGTTCTGGACCCATTCTAACTTGTACATTTGTGGTTAGTCATACTGTGTATGGCCTCACTCAATCCTCAGGCCTGAAGCAATAATGTGCTTCTTCTTCCCTTGACTGCTGTTGTCCACCCTGTGTCTGATTTTTAGACATTCTTGGCCCTCCCATAAACTAGGCGACGATGGGCACAGAACACCTAACCATGGGCAGCAACACTGCTTCAAGGTAACTGTGCTCCTTACTCAAGCCTTCTTATTCTATCTATAACACAGTCTCACAATTTTGGCAATTCTGCTCTGTTTTACCAGTTGTGTCTGGTATTATTCTCTAAGAATTCATAAAAGAAGAAAAGCACTAAACAAAAATTTTGCTCACTTGCCAACTAAAGTATTACAAACACTTTGATTCCTCCTCCATAGCCTTGTTTATAAACTTTTAAGTTTACAATCAAAAAACATTTTAATTAAAAATAGGTGTGCATATTATTTTTAAGTTTTTATACATGTGCAGATAAAACTATTGGAAATCTCTAAAACGTTAAGTGTTTTCTCTGAGTACATACATAAACAGGTGATGCTTGTTTTATTTTTCAATTTCATGATTTTTCTGAAATATATACAATATACATATGTTACTTTTATAATCAAAGGGAGGGAAAAAAAACTTCAATTTATAATCAAACAGCCAAGCCTGATAAAGCACAGAAAGCAATGTTTATTTCCTGTATTTATGAAGAGAAGAGTGGACTTCCTGTGGGTTTTGCTAAACCAAGAACCAAATGAAATGAGCCAAGCTGTTGGCTGATTCTCTTTAAGCATCTTTAGGAGACCCACCTGCAAAGGCTCCTAGTGGGAAGAGAAGGAGATAGCTTAGGACTCTTGAAGATGGAAATACAGATTCAATAAACAGAGAAGGCAGGAGAGGATTTCCTGGGTAGGTCTGCCTGCACTGAGTAGCAGATAAAGTCATAGATCCCAGAACACCATATCCCTTCCTCTATAGGCACCAGTCACTCCATCCCTGACACACACGACCAGATCAAAAAAAAAAAAGGGGGGGGGGGGTGGTATTTGCGAAAGAGTAACAAGAGTCCTCAAAAACACCTAAGGACCAAGATACTCCTACTCTGCCCCAAATGCGCTTCCCTTGCCTTGGTGTCTCTCCCTTTGGTCAAGGCGCTGCAGTGAGTCTATCACCACTGGGGGGGGGGGGCGGTCAGAGTGATCACAAGTCACAGCATAAGGGGAGGACAGGAGACAGCAGCACATGGTGTCCTCACTGAGCAGGTATGTCCCCCATGTCCATGTTCACTTCTGCATCCCAACAGCCCTTCCCTATGGAGTTCAGGGAACACACCAGAAATGCCAAGGACTCTACTCCAGGGTCACCCCCACTACCAAACAGTCATGCAGACCTCGGTTCTTTACTCTGCTCTTCACTTACAAGGGTGAGATTTTAGACACGTTATTTGTTTCAGAATCTGTAAAGCTGCAGTCAAGGTGCATCAAGGGGGAGGGAGACCAGTCAGGACCCCTTCCCTAAGAGGCAGCTTTGTACTTTCCAGGAATGCTTCCTAGGTAGGGAAGGGCATATTCTAGGTGAGGCGGGTCTCCCAGGGGTCCCTCTGATCTCTCCCTCACTTCCCTCGTCCCTGTTCTCTCTGGAGTCCCCTAATGGACTAAAATTCCCGCTAATATTCATTTGGTCAGGAAAAAGAGGGGGGCCTACATTTATGGTAGTTACTCTCCTGACCTTCTACATCTCTCTCCACACACACACACACACACACACACACACACTGCCTCTGCCGAGCCTTGCTCGTGACACTCCCTAATCATATCATTGTGTCTTATTATAGTTCTTTGCATGGACTTATGTTTGAAACACACAGGTCACCCAGGGAAAACTTTCAAGGGGCCTAAAAAGAATCCTGGGGTCTAAAAGAAGAGAGGATAAAATGATTCCATTTGCAACAGGAAAAAATTACATTAGACTCCATAAGAACTCTTTTAAAATAAAACTAACTCAAGAAGTACCACCTCCTCTTTTGAGTAAAATTGTCTCCCTTTCTTGCTTTCCCTTCCACTATACAGTGTCTTTCCCCAACAATCCTTCCCTCAATAGGTTTATGAGTCACCTGGGGAGACAGTGTGTAACCCCAGGGAACTGCCAGTATGAGGCAGGCAGCAAGACTTAAGCCCAGTTAAGAGATGAGTAAGATTAGATCATTTTACTGAAGAGGACGGAGGCCCAGTGAGTTCTGTGACGTACAGCCACCAAGTGTCAGAGCTGGAATTCAAACCTGGGTCTGACTGACTCCAAGGCCCGTACTCTCAAACGCCAGGCAGACAGCCCTTTCCATAACCAGCTTCAAAGGACCTACGGTCTGGTAGGTAGAGATTCATACATACAAAAATACGTTTTGTTTTGATAGAAGGAGTGGGCATAGGAGAAGAAACCCATCTACCCTGGGCAGAAGAGAGCTGTTAGAGCTTCTTGGAAGACGTGTTCCTCTGGCCGAGTTGTGAAAGATCAGCAAATGTAGAAAGGCAAGGATTAAGGGAAAGAGCATTCTGGACAAAGAAAACAACAGAGAGAAAAATAAAATAGTAATATAGTCAGGGGATTGCAAATTTCGTATTTCTGAATCATTAAGTCAGGAAGAGTATAGAGAAGATAAAGATGTTGAGATAAAGTGGAATGAAAGTCGGGAGCGGAGAAGGGGTGCCTGGAATGCCAACTAGGGAGCTGCCAACTGAACGGCTTTACGTGGGAGACACGCTCAGCTTTGTGGTTGGTGACAGTCCCTCTGTGGCAGTGAAGTGGATGCCCTGGAAGGGGAGTGAGACTGGCAGCCAGGAGACCAGGATAGAGGCAAAAGCAATAGGTCAGTCTCATCCTTCCGCACAAGAAGGTGGGAAGTGGTCCCAGAGATAACAGAGCAGTACTGAAGCCAGTTCAAAAGTGGGGAAAATGGTTCTATGTCCCCGAAACACCACAGTGGACCCTGGTTCTTCAGACTTAGGGAATTTGCTTAGCCACAACTTACTGAGATAACCCTTGATTATTCTAGTTTTTCTATATTGCAGATTGCTCACAGTTAAGGACTGTATCTTATTTGTCTCTGTAGATCCCACACTATTCACTATACACAGTGTCTTGCACACAGAAAGCGCTCTGTAAATGCTTTTTAAAAAAATCCTTTCATTCTGCAAATGAGTGCTTTCCATACACCACGTCCTAGGGACTGAGGAAACAGATTAAGACCATACTCTCATGAGGCTCATTTTCTAGTTTGGGAAACAAGACAATAAGCAAGTCAACAAATGTATATTTTCAAGAAGTCATACTACTTGACATGGCTGGAGTGATAAAAGCTCTATTTTAAATAAGGTGGTCAGAGAGGCCTCTTTGATGGATGAGTATTTGCGTGAGGCCCTGAAAAAGGGTACCTGAAGAAGGGTATTCCAGGCAGAGGGAGTGTACATGGCATGTTCACAAAACAGCAATAAAGCCAGGTAGCCAGAGCAGAGTGACCACAAGGAAGAGGGTAGGAGGTGAGATTAGAGAGGTAAGAAGGGATCAAATCATGTAGGGGTTTGGAGACGATCCATTTAAGCATCGAAGATGAAATTTCACCTCTTTAATGGTAGGCCCCATTCTCAAGGGATGCAAATGAAGTAGTATTAGTCATAAACAACCTCAGAGGTAAATCTACTGCCCAAAGGCATTGCAAAGCATTCTTAAACTAAATAAGCACGGTTATTAGATTATTTATTATTTGGAAACCTATCAACC
This sequence comes from Camelus dromedarius, assembly GCF_036321535.1. Lineage (NCBI taxonomy): Eukaryota > Metazoa > Chordata > Mammalia > Artiodactyla > Camelidae > Camelus > Camelus dromedarius. The sequence goes on along the minus strand of NC_087458.1, from coordinate 8,886,436 downwards.
CCCACCCACCTACTGCATGGCCTCCAATAAGACAATTTAGAATAGACTAGGGGAAGAAAAAGATCTGATTTAACAGTTCAAAAATATCTTTTGAAAAGGTAATATTCCCACTCTAGCCTAGCCAATCCATTAAGGCACTCTTGAAAAAAAAAAAAAAAAAAACAGATGCTAAGGCTTATCTTCCCCAGTTACACAAGGTTCTATGTCACATCACACATCAGTGGGTCCCTCCTGTCTACTGTTTTCATGAAATTATTATTTTTTTAATGGAAGTACTGGGGATTGAACCCAGGACCTCATACATGCACTCTACCATTGAGCCAACCATGAGATTAACTTCTCAAATCTCAGATTCCTCCCATCACTCAATAGGCAGCAGAATAATTAAGACAGTTGGAGCTGCATGGCGCGTCACGATCCTGAAGCACTGCAAGTGACTGCGGCACAAGCAGTGGGTATAAGCGCTGAGAGACCGCGGAGCCCTGCAACAAGACGACAATTAACAGGCATTTCTTCACACAAGGATGAAGGCCAGGCATGGGGCATTCTGTGTCACTAAATCCCCTGCGAACGTGGCTTTCCCTGCAACACTATCCGGTGGCCAAGTAACAAAACAGCAAGATACAAAGGAAACAGCTTGGGTCAGAACAAGGGGAGAAGGGAGCCTGGGAATGGTAAGAAGAGTACGGAACAGAAGGAGAGGTGAAGAGGCAAAGTACTCTGGAATGAGCTGAAGGAGGGATGAGAATAAGCAGAGGAACACAGAGGAAGGTGGGATAGAGGCTGACGTCATCCTGCCCTGTTGCTTACCTGTACATCTGTGTCATCCCAGACTGGCTCCCCCAGCATCTAGACGGTTTTTGGCTAGGGCATCCCCAGCACGGAGCCCACAGAGCCCTGCTCACAGCCAGCACCAAACTGTTTGCTGAGGTACACAAAGAAAAGGATTGCTCTCTCTTCCCCCTCTTTCACCATATAGCCTCCTGACTTCTATAAAACCTAGTTCTGCACTTTCTTCTTTTTTTTCTATCCAGTTTCTTTCATTCCCCCTCTCTGGCCTACAAGTCAACCCAGGTGTGCACCCACTGTTGTATTATCAAAATGTGGAGGACAGAGACAAACTGTCAGGACCAAAAGGGGGCCGTCTGTGACCAAGGCTGCCCACCAGGCTTAAGCAGAGACTACGGAGAGGTGGAACCAGAAAAGAGGCAATGACTAGAAGAGAAACAAAAAGAAGTGAGCTGCAAGTCTACGTAACTGGAAGGCTCAGATCTGCTTATGCCTACAAACATGCTGTGAGAGCCTTTTCTTGGGGCCCTTGGCATGCCTCCTGCGCTAAAGGCAAAGTGTTAAGAAGAGTTCTGTCTGTCTAGGACAGAGACAAGAAAGGGTACTCGCGAGAGAAAGAAGGATGGAGGTGGATTCCAGGGACCGAGTGTGAAGATCACAGAGAGACGAGGAACTTAAGGCCAGTCGGAGCCAGCTTAGAAGCATAAAGGGGATCTGTAGGTAACTGGGGCTTATAAAGAGGGAAGCCTCAAGTCTGGGACGAACTGAAGGCCCCTGAAGGAGAGACAGAAAGAGCAAGGTCTCACCCGAAAGAGAACTAGCAGAGCAAAACCACACCCACGCAGCTCCTCCACACCCGATTCTCCCGTGCAAGCAGCTTCTCCGCACCAGCTCGGACCCACTGGCCTCCAAGACTTCTCTCCGAAAGACGGGACCACGGTCCCCTGAACTACAACGCCCACACTGCCCCACGGGCAGGCCGAGTGACCCAGCCTCTTCTGATGCCCACTAGCCAATGGGCTTCGCCAATTTCCTCCGTCCCCCGAAAAGTCACGGGAGGAGTGGGAGCTTCCGGCCCCCTGACTTGTCCTCTTGCCCCTCGGGGACTCCAAAGGTGCAGCGCTTACGACAAGACGGTAAGCCAGCGTTTCCAGGCGTAAGGAAGGGAACGTCCACTGCTCTGGTTCTGCTTGTTAAGCGTGGGCTGCTTCCGCTGATAGTTAGTCCCAACCCACTCCTTTTAGGCTCCTTCCCCACCTCTTCCGGGGCGGGGCCGCGGGCCTGCGGCGCATGCGCACTGTCTCCCCCGTTCCGGGGCGGGCCTCGGATCTCCAGCACATGCGCACTTCCCCACCACTTGGGGCGGGCTACGGCTTGGGACGCATGCGCATCTCGAAAAAGACGCAACAGCGCGTCCCGGGTCTGCGGTTGTTTCCGTTGCTATGCTCAGGGCAATGCATTTTGGGGAAACTGCCCTTTTTTCCTTCATTTTCTTTCTCTTGTTTAACATCGGGAAGCAGCAGTGAAGCGTTCTTAAAAGACCCCTAAAGCTGGAGTTGAAATTTAGACTCTAACAAACCAGCTGTGGCGTGTTGGGCAAGGCAGGACCTCTGCCTCCTGGTGTGTGAAAGCCGACGACAGTAGAGGCGCAGCCGGCGTCCTCGCGCTGCTGGGACGGCTGTGTGCAAGGGGTACTCGTGGTGCCCACGGCCCTCCAGGCCCCCGTGGGGCAGCAGTTTCCAGGCCAAGCGGCCTTCTGAGCGCCGTGCCCCAGGTAGAACTAGGCATGGGTCCAGCATTGAATGCAGAGAAAGAAAGGAATTGGATAGGGGAGAGCATTTTGGGCACTTAGTCCCCTGGCTGGTGATAGACACGTGACTCCATCAATCTTTCTCTTTTCACCTCCAGACCATCTCCTATTTATTTCCTGCGGAAGTGGAGGATGGGGTACTGGGGTATGGTTTGGGATAGCAGAACTGACTTGCCACCTCGTGATGGTACCTCTCAATTTGACATCGTAACTTGACAATTCTAAAGTGCCAAAGGGGTCCTACCTAACATCCTGCAACACAAACGCCATCTCCTTTACCGAGAACACTTGTTACACACCTTCTCTTTCTTCCTCTTGTTTCTGTGACTAGCTCCTTCTCATCTTTTATGTATCAGCGTAGATAGACATCATCACTGCCAGGGAGAAATGCCAAAACTGCCCAGCCTAGGCAGGGGACTGACCTATCACTTCCCAAGTTCCCCATGCCTCCCTCATAGCGGTTACCACGCTATGTTCTAAATGACTCTTTTATATATATATATAAAATGTCTGTCTCTCCCTCTCTACATCTGTTGTCACATTGCCTTTCTGTCTGACTCCTAAAAGGTGACTTGTGATTACATCTGGCCCACCCAGATAATCACGGATAACTTCCCCATTTCGAAATTCTTCACTTAATCGAATCTTCATAGTCCCCTTTACCATGTAAGACAATATGTCCACATGTTCTTGGGGATTAGGGTGGGACATCTTTGGGGAGACATTACACAACCTGCCACTTAGGGTATCTGCCTGGCACATAGTAAGTGCTCAAAATACTGTTACTAATAATAATATTTATACTTATATGCTGAGGGGAAAGAGCCATCAGAAAGACATTACAAACGTAGGAAAGAGAGACTCTGAGAGAGAGAAAGCAAGAACCCTTAAGCCAAAAGGAATGTGTCCAGAACACAGCTGGAGGGAGGAACATTGTGGTCCTGCACAGTGAGGTAATATACACACACCTGGCAAAAGTGTTTTAATATGTCATTCAATGCATTTTTGTTTTTTTCCTTTATTCCTTCAAGTGTGCCTACACTAGTGAAGGAACATGGTATTGTCACTATCTCAGCCTGACAACCTCACCACATGTGATCACAGAAGCTCCCCAAAATTTCACCTCTGATTTATCGCTGTTTCTCCCAGAGCTTCTGGCTCGGTCTCTTTCACAAAATAGATGCTCAATAAATGTGTTTTTTTGGTGGGGAGGGTATAGCTTAGTGGTAGAGCACATGCTTACCATGCACGAGGTCCTGGGTTCAATCTCCAGTACCTCCATCAAAATAATACATAAATAAACCAACGTAATTACCTCCCCACAAAAAAACAAAACCCAAAAGAATTATCTAGGAGTCTGAAAGATGTAGTAACAGCACTACAATAGGAAGAACATTGGGATTTAAAAAAGCACTAGGTTGGACTTTTTTTTTTTTTTAATCTAAAGGTAAATGCCTGGTTCTAGAACCAATTTCTGCATGGCTTTGAGCAAATTACTCAATCTCTCTGAGCCTCGGTTCCCTGAGAGGATTAAGCCAGCTGCTGCAGCCACTGAGCCCAGTAGCTGGTGTAAAGAAACAAATAATGCAATAAATGCAAAGATTACTGTGTCTCAGAATTATGGTTTTCAATAAAATAATGTGTCAGAGCACCAAGGACAGTGTCTTAACAGAGACTCAGTGAACTTTAATTTCCTCTCTTCCATGTTAGAAATTTAAAATAGATCTGCATAAAAAATTTAAACTTAACACTCTCCGTAAAGAGGGCATGAGAAACACTGGAAACTGGGAAACTCATGAGATTCTATTACCATCACCTAGGTAAGAAGACTTAGATAGTGGGCAGGGTTTTCCAGAGAAACAGAAGCAACAGGGGTGTGTGTGTGTGTGTGTGTGTGTGTGTGTTAGAGGAACAGGCTCACACAGTTATGGAGGCCAAGAAGTCTCATGATCTGCCATCCACAAGCCGGAGACCCAGGGAAGCCAGTGGTTTAATCCAGCCTGAGTCCAAAGGCCTGAGAACCAGGAGCAGTGATGTCCATGGGCAGGAGAAGATGGATGTCCCAACTTAAACCAAGAGTAAGGTCTCCCTTACTCCGCCTTTTTGTTCTGTCCAGACCCCAAGTGGATTGATGAGCCCGCCTGCTTTGGTGAAGGCAATCTTCTTTATTTAGTCTACCAGTTCAAGTGTTAATCTCTTCTGCAAACACCCTCACAGACTTACTCAGAAAAACTGTTTGCCAGTTACCGAGGTGTCCCTTAGTGTAGCCAGCTGGCACAAAAAGAACCATCACAGTGGGGATGGTATAGCTCAAGTGGCTTAGCATGCATGAGGTCTTGGGTTCAATCCCCAGTACCTCCGTTAAGAATAAATAAACCTAATTACCTCCCCTCCCCACCAAAATAAAAAATAATTAAATAATACAATAATAAAAGAACCATCACAACTCAGAACCTTCAGGGTTCATGGAGGACCCACGTGTTGGGATCTCAGTGGTCAATACATTTAGAAAGGAGCAGACCCAAATGGGTGCTCTCCGCACCTGGCGAGAGGGGGTGAAAGCCAGGTGGAGAGAAGCCAGGAGTGCTGGTAATAGAGGGTTTCTGCCCTAAGAAAGAAGACATCAAGAATGTGGGGAAAGTGCCCCCCAATACCACATTCTACTTCATTTCTTCCCCTTAGGCTTCCAGGTGCCACCATCCACGTCATCAGGTGCTGGCCCCAGCCAGTGGTGAACTCTTCCTCGACACCGTGGAGGGTAACTCAGAGGGGTCTCCCCTGGAGATACTGGAGGGAGCTCAAACCACCTGGCCTCTCAGCATGACTCGTTTCTGGGCCCTGCCTCTCAGGAAATACATGAAGGACAATTCACCCTGAATATCTCTGGCAGCTGGTTCAGAGGATGATGAGTTGCTTGACCGTTTCCTGTAAGTCAGCAACATCACCAGGGAACATAAAGGAAACTGTCAGGCCCAGAGCCCCACCAAAGACTCCTCAGTACCCCGTCTGAAGTGAGTTCGGGGTAGTCAAGCAAACCACAGCCCCATGTGAAGCATCAGACTAGAGAACGAGAAAAGAGTAGAGAAGATAAGAGCTTGCGAAGTCCCGTCTGGTTGGGGAGGTACGACCAACGTGCCTGAAACAAGGAGCCATAAAGATCCAGACAAGAATGCTAGTGGACTTGGGGTTTCTTTTGGGAGGGATGAAAATATCCTCAGATTAGATTGTGGATTGTGATGTTTGAACAACCCTGTGAATCTACAAAGACATTGAACCATATGATTTAAATGGGCAAATTGCATGGTATGTGAATTACATTTCAATACAGATGTTTAAACATGTTGTGGTGAACCAGGAGAGGAGCAACCAGACTCCCGGTCCTTGACTCAGTGTGCCAGTAACTGTGTGACCCTGGTCACTGTTCCTTTTCATTCCTCAGTTTCCTCACCTGTTAGGTGAAGGAGTTGGACTAGTCTACCTGTAAGGTTCCTGTGTTAGTTTCCTGGAGCTGTTGTGACAAGTTACCACAACCTTGGTGACTTAACACGACAGTGATTCTCTCACAATTCTGGAGGCCAGAGGGCTGAAATCAAGGTGTTGTCAGCACCATGCTCCCCGCAGGGGCTCTGGGGGAGAATCCATTCCTTGTCTCTTCTAGCTTTATTCCTGTGCTTGTGGCCACGTCTCTCTCTGCTCTGTCTTTCCACTTGGATAATCTAAATTAAACTCCCCGTCTTGAGATCCTTAATTTAATCACATCTTTTGCCATATAAGGTAACATCCACATGTTCCAGGGAATTGAGGGGGGTAATTCTTATACAGATCTTTGCAAGTTTATAGGAGAGTTGGGAGAACCACCTTGAGAAAATACGAAATGCCTTATATCTTGTAGACCCCCCTTCCCTTCCCTTCCAACCTAGTCATATTTAAAACAACTTCCATTTGTATGGAATTTTATGGTTTGAAAAGTTATTATGCATTTATCAGCTCACTGCAGTCCCATAAAAAACTATGAATTTGGTACTATCACTATAATTTCATTTCTGATGAATAAATGGAGGCTCAGAGAGATTAAGTGACCTAACCAAGGTCATGCACACTAGGAAGTCCTAGTGCTGGACTCTAGTTTTAGTCCTTGCCTTCCAAATCCTTTGGTACCCACTCTGCCATCACCTGCCTGAATCTTGGTATAGCATTAAGAGGTTCCAGAGCAGGTTGGGGTAGATGCACTTGGAGCTAATTCAGTTCTCATTATTCCTCCTGCCAAGTACAGCTGAAAACCCCAGCTATAAAACCAAACTAAGAGGATTCTGAAAGTTGGGAAGAAGGCAGGCTGACTAGGGTTCTTGGGACCCAGAGCTCAACATAACAGTACATTCCATGGTTGGGTTTTTGTTTTTTTGGTGTTGTTGTTGTTGTTGTTTTCCCTCATATGTCCTAGACGGGGTGCTGGAGAAGCAACCTGGAAATGCCAATGGGCACAGACAAAAAGAAGTCCAAGAAAAGCCTACTTGCTTTCTCTAGCTGAAGTACTAGGGAAAAGGCAATCAAGCAAGATGAAAACCTTCAGATAATTCCTTTCTCGAGCCAAACACTGTGGAAAACTCATGGTCCCACCTCCAACCCTACAGGGAGGTGGAGACCCTAGGCTTCCAGCCTTGTCCAGCTGGAATGAAGTCCCGTTCTCCATTCTTCGCCCCTGGCCATAAGCTTCTTCATTTCTTCATCCCTTGCCAGGGTGGTATCAGAGAAGACAGAGTGGGGAGCTGGGGCTTTCTTTCCTGCCCAGAGGTCGTGAACTCCCCATCCAGAGATGATAAGACGCCCCTCTCCCTCCCTGTCAAAGTGTCAGAGGAGGCCACCTGGGGAGTCTGAAACCCCACACCCATCCTGCAATGGGGTGTAACCTCTCCCCACTAGCCTGGGTTGGCAAAGGAGGCTGAGTGGAGAAGCTGAACCTTCACTCCTGACTGGCATTCGTGAGGTGATGCTCCTTACCCACAGCTAGCATGATATCAGAGGAATCCTGCTAAAACAGAAAATTTAAATAAGATCTAGAGTCTCAAAACACCCAATATGTCCGGCAATCGGGATCACAAATCATCCCAAGAACCAGGAAATTCTCATCTTAAATTTAACAAGACACCAGATGCCAATACCAAGATGATGCAGGTATGGGAATTACCTGACAAGGATTTTAAAGAATCATAAAAATGCTTCAGCAAACAATTATGAATGCACTGGAAACAGATTTTCTTAAAAAATAGAATATCTCAGTGAAATAACTGAAGATATAAAGAAGAACCACATGGCAATTTAAGAACTGAAAAATATAATTACCAAAATCTTAAACTCAATGGATATGCCCATCAGCAGAATGGAAGGGACAGAAGAAAAGAATCAATGAACCTGAAGACCAAACAATATAAATGACCCAAGTTGAAAAAGAGTCATTTGGATAAATACAGTAGACTTTTTTTCTCCTCTTGTGTTTTCTAAATTGTTTGACAATCAAACCAAAAAGTATAACATTGTTCATTTCAATGTGTATAGAAGAAATACTTAATAAAATTATATTATAATGGAGGAAGTAAAGGGACTTAAAAGGAGGTGACTTTTCTACACTTGTCTCCAACTGACAGACTGTGAACACCGATAGCTCTCCATTCTGTAGCTTGATTTCAGCGGTGATCACTAGAATCCACCCATATGATGAAATGCCATGTAACTGTATGCGCACATTGGTTTCAATGTCCTTTCACTGGTTTCAATTTTGTACTATAATTACACAAGATTAGCCACTGGGGGACACTGGATGAAGGATCCATGGAACCTCCCTGTATTATCTTTGTAACTTCCTATATATTTAAAATAATTTCAAAATGCAAAGTAAAAAAAATAAGCAAATAAAATAGGATTGAAGGGGCAATTTCACAGGCAATTGGGGAACTCCCTTTTCAATCTGGAGCCCGGATGTGAAGGGAGGTGGTGCCCAGAAGGTGGCGGCTTCTGGACTAGAAACTTCAGTTCAGACCCTGGCCTCATCCTCCCGTGACTTCACAAAGCCTCAGGAGCCCCGCCTACCACTAGGAAGTTTTGCCAGTTGAACCATTGTTTCAGGACTGTGTTTGCATTGGAAGCAGTTGTTCAATCTTCCTGAGCAAAGTGCTCTGCCTGCTCAGTTACACCCAAAGGAAGATGGCCCCATGTGAGCAACAGGATCCGTAGACGTGTGGCCGCGGCTTCACACCCATTCCTAGGCTGTCACAAAGGACAAGACCAATCCTCGTGGCTTTCGTGGTTGTGCGAGCAGTCGGCTTCTGCCACGTATCTCAGCTCTTTGAGAAACCTATGTCTTCCCCACAACTTCCAGCCTTCTTATGGGACAAGGGTGCACTCAGCGTTGCCTTACCTGCTCCTGCTCACCTAGTGAAAGCTCTCTTCTTCTTTGCGCTCCTGATGGCTCTCGTCACGCTCCTCATCCTGGTCTGGACAGTAGCCAAAGTCAAAAGCAACAAGAGCAGAGAATCAGTCCAAAGCAAGGAGGCAACACCTCTGGCATGAAGATCTGCATTCTTGGTGGAGATGCCCCTGCAGGGAAGATCTGGAGGCCCCAGAGGCAGGGCCATCTTGGAGCTGACTTGGAGGGAGAGCCTGGGGAGGAAGACCTGCTTCAGCCACCCAGTCCCCCAGTGCCAGCTGTTCCCCGCCACCAGGCCTCCTTTCCCTCCTCTGCCACCGCCTCCGATAGAATTCTCACTCACCCTGCTGCTCTTTGGCTGGTCCAGGCTTCTGAGTTTAAATGTCTTCTCTCTCTGGATCTTCCACACTGAAATTATAAATGGTTCTTGATTTCTGTGTTAACAGAAGAAAGGAATAAATACAAGGAGAATTAAAAATTGATGACAAAGCCCAAATTTCCCTTTTTAAATTGGGTATATGTTGGCTCTGGGATATCAAAATTATTGGGCGCTCACAGCATCTCAGACTACGCAATGAAACTACACTGGAAGCTCAGTTCCAGAAGATCCTTGAAATGGAACAGCTCACCTACCCTGAATTCTAGGTAAAATTCTCCCTCCTCTTCACCTAATTCTAGGAATAGAGTATTTCTTCTCAAAAAAAATTTTTTTGCCGCACCAACTACTTTTCTCTCTTCTTCCCCATCATCCAACTTTGTGGGTTGGCAAATTTTTTTAATATTGTATTCTTGTCTGATTATTAACATCTTTTCTGAATTTGGAACAAATTAACTTCTTTTTCAAATGAAACCCACATTAAAGAGACGGTGTTTTGAAAAAAAAATCCATACTCTCATCCAATTACCCTCAGGAGCATTTGACATTTGCCTGGAAGAAATCAGCATTTTTTTTAGGAGAAAAACCTCTGTGTCCAACCCCACGGTTAACTGTTCCTCCTAAAAGCATCCTGTCCGGTGTCCCTTGTCTCCCTTCCCACATGCACTTGACTCCAGAGTCTTGAGCCAAGAGCCCCTCCCTCAAAAATCTTTTTCATTGCTTAGAGTCATGGGACTGTGTCTGTTCCTCCCTGGTACCTGGGCTGTGTACTTTCTATCTGAACCCATTGCAGTCCACTCTAATCCATAGAAATTAAGGAGCTTGGTCACTTGGTGCTGAGGAGAGGCTAATATTGCCGCCAGATCCAAGGGAAGCCCTCCTTCCCCCCCATGCCTGCTTCCTCCAGCCTGTCAATGGTGGTGGTATTTTTGTGGTTGACCAGCTTCAGCGTAAACAGATTACAGGTGACTTGAGGCAGAACCAAAAGCCTCATGGCCAAGGAAGAGGTAGCCCTCGCCCCTCTGGTAGAGTGGGCCCCCTTTATCGGAGACCCGCTAGGGTTCCCTTCCAGCCACACCTCTTCTGAGTCCAGCATGCCTGCTCGAGAAGTCGGTGATGGGAAATAGTGTGTGTGTTTCCCACGCATCTCTCTTTGACGGGGAGTTCCACACAAGGCCTGTCAAGCTTCAGAGTTGGCAGAAAAGATCCTCAGCTCTGCTTACTCTCCAGATCTTTCTCTCCTATCCCGCAAATGCCTCTTCATCCATCAGACGTTTATTGAGTTCTTGCTACGTATCAGGCTCTGTCCAGGGTGCTAGAGAGACGAGAGAAAGAGGTCCCGTCTGCTCTCTCCTAGAGCCTACACAGCAGAGTGGGAGATAGGTGTCAATGAACTAATCCCAGGGATGGATGCTTAATTATCAACTCAGAAAAGTGCCCTGAAAAAACGCAGCTTTGTGAGAGCGAGCATCAGAAGGAGCTGACGTGGACTGGAGAAGGCTTACCTGAGGAATCACACTTGAGCTGAGAGCTGAGGCATAAGTGGAAGTTAGACACGGGACGGGTCGGGGCAGAAGGGCACAAGATCAGCCCATGCAAAGGTCTGTAATGGGAGGAGTCTGTTGTTAATGGGCTAGAAAGACGGTGGTTCCAGAGCACAGAAGATGAGCATGAGAATGGAACCACGTGGAGCTGGAGACGTCTGTGGGTCTCACAAAAGCCCGGTGAGCAATACTAGTCTGGACGCCCGTGGAGGTGGGCGGGGGCCAGCCTCTAAGGTTCCTTGATTTAACAGTGCTATGCGTGATGATAAAACTCTAGGCCAGTTTGATCCATGCTCCCCAGGGGCTCTAAGTCACCCTCTTTCCATTTTCTTCAGTCTTCCAGGATCTCCCCTCTCCCCAGACTCCTCATGCACCCAAGTCTCAGTTGTATCCTCATTTGAAACTTTCTGACCAATCAGCCAGGCTGCATTGTTAGGCTATGGCCACCTGATGGCAGCAAAGGGTCAGCAAATCAGCTCCCAGGCAGAGGACGCCTCTCTCCTTCACACTCTGAGAGCTGGGTAGTTAGTCTCCAAAAGACTATAATCACATTATCCACAATGATGGGACTCACTTATCCAGGAGATCTCCTGAGCTGGAAAGTTCATCATTTTTGATCATCAATTATATGCTGGCTCAACATGTACTATCTTTATTCTGCTTAACTACCCTATGAAAAGGACACCATCACTCCTACAGGTGGGAAGTTGAGGCTCACAGACTCAAACAGAGAGGCTGATTCTCTGCCCAAAGCCTCACAGCAGAGCCAGATTATCTTTCCTCTCCCATGTGCCTCCTGCATTCATTGAAAAATAAGACATCTCCTGTTTGAGGCAGCTCTTCTTTCCCTATCAGAAGTCTCTTTGCTCTTAAAATGCCACTAGCATGAGTTAGTATGGGCGCCCTGCATCTGCCTCTGTTCTCTCCTCCTCTGGCTTCTCCCCGGCACTTCAGAGAGATCTGTCTGCAGCTCTGGGTCCTGCACCTGTAGGAATGAAGCCAACAAGTACCAACCACCGTAACACTTCAAGGGGTCACGGGGACCAAAAGGAAAAGGCAGTGAAAACAATGGTAAGATGCTGCTCCCTTTTGCAGGGAGCTTCTGGGCCAGATGTGGCTAGGGCTTCCCCAGTCACAGTGCCAGGTGGTTTCTGAGAAAGGTGAAAGGTGGGTACCAATGGAACGCTCTAGGCATTCTGAAGCCTGGGGTGCCCTGTGGGCTGCATCCGTCAGGGAAGCAGCTGAAATGTTAGCAAAATGGACAACCTAAATTTAAGAGTAGATGGGAGCATGTGACAGACATGCGGGACAGGATGCATGTAGGGAAACAATGAAAAATCAGGTTGAAAAAAAAGGAGGAGGGTGTAGCTCATTGGTACAGCATGTGCTTAGCATGCATGAGGTCCTGGGTTCAACCTCCAGTACCTCCATTACATAAGTAAATAAACCCAGTTACCCCTCAAAATAAAAATCAGGTTGAGAAAAGAGTACCAGCCAGTGGGAAAGGGCCTTGAATGCCAGACTAAGGTGTTCGATTTCAATTAAGAGGAACCTGGGGAAGGTTTTCAACTAGGGGAGTAGCAAGTGAAATAAACATTCAAGATTAATTTGACATAGTCAACGTGCAGGATGAGTGGGAGTGGGAGAAGGGAGAGACTGAGTCAAGAAGACCAGTTAAGATGCTAGTTGAGGGAGGGAGTGTATAGCTTAGCGGTAGAGTGTGGCCGTCAGTTCAATCCCCAGTACCTCTGTTAAAATAAGTAAACAAGATGCTTGTTGAATAACAATACTTTCTGAAGTGTTACTTTCCCATTTCTGTGACTTTGCCCCATTCTATTCCTTCCACTTGAAATACTCTTTTGTAAGCATTTCTCTGCTCAGTAGTTTTTTAAGGGTGTGTGTGAGGAGGGAGGGTGAGTGGCATTCAGAGGGGTGCATGCTCAGAACTTGGTCCGAGAGCGGGCCATAGGAAAGGCCCCATCCTCCTGGCCCCAAGGGCTGAGTGGCTGCGTAATGGGCTGGAAAAGGTGGTGCCTCAAGTTGCGATGAGACATCTATTTTCTTAGAAAACTTTAGACACACAGAGCTGCCTTCTCAAGAGGATGTGCAAGTGGGAGGAGAATGGTTTGTAGAACCAGCACTTTCTCCAGTGTCACCTCAGAGCTTTTCCTGGCTTTCTCTGGAGGCCCAGAGAGCCAAGAGTCTGCGGTCTGGGGAATGAAGCATTATGGAGTAGGAAGATGCTTTGCCACTGGAAGCCAATGTCTGCATGCACAAAGACCCCATCTGTGCCTGAAGCAGATCCCTGCATCCGACCACCGAACAGTGGGTGACAATTTCATTAGATGGCCCTGTGCCACTGTGAGAGCCCAGAAACGTGTGTGCACTTGTAGTTCCCCGCTTTCACCACCTGAGGGCAGCATGCCTCCATAAGTAGAACGGCAGCGCCGGCTCAAGACAAAAAGTAAGCTTGGCGCTTCCAGAACAGAAAAAGTCACTTCAGAGAGTCTCCCCGAAGCCTCTGGAACATTCCCCAACAGTGAGTAAGTAAGGGCAGCCGACCTGGCAACAGGGATGATAAACCAGAAATTTGGGAAACAAACCCTGAGGAGTCCCAGTTACCAGTTTTCCTTCGAGTAGAAAGATTTCGAGGTTGTGTTACCTCCCCAGGTCCTTTTCATCACGGCTGCCTCCAGCCGCCAGTGAGCCTGTCTTGAGTCCAATGAAAGCAAATGCTGGAAGGAGTCGTGAGCTGGATTCCTGGACCCAGCCGGCCACGAATTCCCTATATGAATGAGCCTCAGTTTCCTCATCAGGAAAGTGGGAAATACACATATATACCCAACTCATAGGATTGTGAGGGAGCGATAAAGGGTCTTTGTGGGATCCACGGTGCTAGAAGCCCTTTAATAGTTTAGTGTCTTAGATAGGAAGAGCCAAATAGGAAATCCTGTGATGATAGACAGACAGACAGACAGACAGAGAGATACAAATCTTTATCAATGCAGGCCAAAAAATATATATGCCTGGCTTGGGTCACTAAGGTGCAGTGACTGAGCAGGATCAAGTTCCTTAGAGTTTTATGGGTCTCCTGAATTAATTTAAGCTCAGTCCAGATAAGATGACCCCAGAAGACAACCACACAAATGGGACCTGGGAAAAAGCATACTTTTCTGTTAATAACAATTAACACCTAGATAACACTTTAGAGCTTAAAGGTGATTTTGCCCACATTCCCCCTGACCCCTGAGAGCGGAGAGGGAGATGCTCTCATCAGTGTTCTTTCACACTTGAGAAAAAGGGCTCAAAGAAGTGAAGCCACTTGCTCAAATTCTCAAAGACAGTCAGGGGTCCAGGCAGACCCTCTGAATCCAGGGTTTGCATTCTTTCCATGATGCAGCCCCAGAAGACTGGGACGGTAAAGGAATCTCCTCCATCTTAAATCCCAGGGAGTCGCGTGGGCAGCTCCACCACCGGAGGCTTTGCACGGTCCAGTCTACCCAGCCTGCTGATGGAGGGTCAAGAGGGCTCCCGGCCCCCCTTCCTCATCCCCAGTAAATGCCAGCGACTTTTTTTTGTCCCATCTGAATGGCAGACTGGATACCACTGGCTGCTCTGAGCTTGGGTCTCTTCTGCCACCAAACTGCTTGTTTCTTCATAGAAGTTTCTTCATAGCTGTGCAGCAGCGAGCCACGTGGAGCCACGTGGAGCCACACGAGCCACGTGGTAGCCTAGGGCACAGTGCAGTACTGGGAGAGGGGGCGGAGCCCTATAGAGGGGGCTGTGATCCCCACAGCAGCAGAAGGCAGAGGAAAAGGGGGCCGCGGTGAGGTGGGGACCACCTAGGATCGGAGTCAGGGGCTCTGAAGAATTGGAGCTTGCTTCCGCTGCTTACTCCTTAGGGCTCTCAGACTTTATTGGATCTCCCCAATTATCTACCCCTAAATTGTACTTTTTAATTCACTGTAACATGTATTTCAGCCCATTGCTTCTACTCTTAGCCTGGGACCCATGGATAGATGGGGGCAGGGTGTTTCTGGGAACTTGGATTGAGGAGGGGGACACATTTTCACTAACCTAAGTGAATTCAGTATTCCTCTGCTACAAGCCCCAGTAGAATGAGGGATACCGGTGCTTCTGTCGCCAACAGACATCAAGATGCTTTCATATTCTGAGTCACCACAGATCTCTTGAAATGCCATTTACACTCATCACAGCTTGGAAATTATGGTAGTTATTTGATCTGCTGCTCGGCCTGGTGATTGAATGCCTTGTTAAAGAAGGTGCTAGGTTACTGTGTCACAAATTTGGAGGCTTTTTTTGACTCTTTCAATAACGGTGTTTCAATAAAATTGGCTTCCCTTGTAGTCCTCTGTACTTCAGTGTGTGCATTTGGGAACACTGAGAGCCCCCAGGTCTCCCCAGGCCACCAGAGGGGTCCTGTGCACAGGAAGGATCAGGACCCCTGAACCAAAATGCTCCTCAGAGTCCTTAAAGGGGTCTGCGTCTGACCAGGCTCCTGGCACGGAGCTCCCTGAGTGCAGAGAGACAGAAGGGTGAGGCACCTCGTTTCTGGAGCCCCTACAAATACCAAGGCATGCCATCTTGTTCAGCTCTCACAAGGATTCAGAGACAATGACCACATTAGGCACAGTTGAAAGAGGAAGAAACAAAAACTCCCACAGGAAGCGAGCAGCAGCGTTCCCCCTGCTCCCCTGCTTTCGAGGACTAGAGCCCCCTGGAGCCCCAACCCACGCCAGCGAGGAGCTGGGCCTCAAGTCAGGTGCCACCATCAGCTGTGTGACCGAGGGCTAGTCGCTGGACTGCTCTGAGTCTCAGTCCTAATCTCCACAGCGAGGATAAAAACACCCCTTCCATAGGGTCTCCTTGTGGGGCTTGATGAAATAACGTGTGTAAGGAGCTTAGCACGGCGCCTGGACCTGCTGGCGGCGCTGTGACTGCCATCACTGTCACAGAGAAGGGACCCGGGACGGTGCCCTGCCGTGGCCCGACAGCCCGTTTTGGACATTACAGGAGACTCTGAGGCCTCTCTCCCACCTCCAACTCCTCTCATCAGAAACAGCCAAGAATGTGTTTGTTTCCTTTCTTCCTCAGCATCCTGACTTCTCAGAGGCCAAACGGACCTCCCCGTTCTCGCCAGCGAGGAACTCGGGCTGGAAAGATGAAAGCCAACGTGCCAGGGCCGGGAGGCGGGAGGCGGGGTGCCCGCGGGCCGCGGTGCAGGTGTCGGCAGCCCCGGGCTCGCCCGAGCAGCGCTCTCCTGCCGGAGCGGAGCCCGCTGGGGGCGGAGGGCGCGAGGGCGCCGTCCGTGTCCCCGCGTGCATGTGTGCAATTTATGTTCTTGCAGGGTTGCGGGGAGGCGGCTGAGGTTTCACAAGCTGGACCTGACAGATAATTACACAAAGACAAATTGTGCCCTGCCTTACCCTTCTCCCCGTAAGGCAACCTCCAGACGCCGCGTGCGGTGGAGGGGAGGGGGATGCGGGGGGCGGAGCAGCGGGACGGGGAGGCGCTGGGCCCGGCGGACCCATTACTCATCTCCAGCCCGGGCGGGCCGCGGCGCCGGGAGGGCCAGGGGCGGGCTCTCGCTACCACGCAAACGCTTCCCGGGACTGGAGTGGCTCTCCTTGACGATGACAGACGCAGGGAGAGTCAGTGCCCTCCCCGTGCCTGGACCAAAGCTAGTTACTCTGTGGGAGGCCAGAAGCCAGCCCCCCAGGGATGCTGCCGACCAGACACAGGGTGCTCGGCTGCGTTCCCCGGAGGAGAAGCCGCCCTGAGCCTGGAGGGGCCCCAACCCGAGCTCCGGGTCCTGCTCTGGGAGCTGATGGGAAATCCCGTTTCTCACGCAGGTGTCTCCCCATCTCCTACATTCCTGCCCGCATTCTCCCCACTCCCACTATCTTCTCCTTTTTCCTTTTCTTTCCCATTAAAATCTTTCCTATTGCATGAGAGGATTTTTTTTTATGTTCCCATGAGAAAACCTGGAAGACAGGGTATGTAGCCTAGGAATCGCCTACACTTTTTTTTTTAGTGAAAACGATAGTAATTTTCACTGTAATCTTGAATTTATAATTATTTTATGTTGACCAGCATGGAAGCTAATAAAAATAAATCAAACCTATGAACGTATTAAACTTTTTTTTTTTCAAAGAGAGAGAAAACAGACTGCTCAAGCTAGTTTTAGTTTTAAATTCTCTCAAAGCTGAGGGAGAGCCGCAACTCCTTCATCAATAAAATTGGGGAAAAAATGATCTTCCTTGCTTGGTGGAAGGCACGCTACTTTGTTCAGTTATTCATTCGTGGCGCATCTTCTGAGCACCCGTGGAGTGGCCAGCACTGGGTGTGATGTAGTTTGGTCTGTATCATCAGAAAGCAGAGTTACATAGGAGGGGCCTATGTAAGGGTCCCCGGGGGCCGGCCCACCCAGGCAGTGATCGACGTCCTCCACCGAGGGCCAGAGAGGCCGCCGTGAGGAGGCTTCTGTGATCAATGATTCTCTCCTGGGCCATGTTTTTTCCCCCCCGCACAGAGCTCGGCCTCCCTGGCCCTCCAAACAGATTGCTACCTGTCACACCCCTCCTCTCTACGTATCTATATAGAAGAGCTCAGTCTTTCCTGCAGCCTCCCCTGAAACCCCAGGCGAGATTAGCATCCCCACCCCTGCATCCCTAGT
Source organism: Camelus dromedarius (assembly GCF_036321535.1). Classification (NCBI taxonomy): domain Eukaryota; kingdom Metazoa; phylum Chordata; class Mammalia; order Artiodactyla; family Camelidae; genus Camelus; species Camelus dromedarius. Next base: position 8,868,799 of record NC_087458.1, on the reverse strand, counting down.
GAAATTACCTGTGGTGGCGTCTCCTCCTCCACCCTGAAGGCCAGGGCCACCTCTTCCTTCCCCAGCCGCCGGCCCCACGACGCCCAGAGCAGGTGCACAACTATTCCTGAGCTGAACGGGCCTCTCCTTCCCAGATCAGTCTCTGTCTGGCTCTGTCATTCTCCCACGTGCCTTCCCTCCTCCCTCCTCCTCCTCCATTTGGCTTCTACTCACTCTTCTCTCTCCCTCCGTGCCGGGCCTCCTCCCTACTCCTTTGTTCTCTTTCATAAGATCTGTAACTGGGGAAAGATTCCTCCTCCTTGTCAGGCCCATTCATTCTCCTGCCTTCGCGCACGCAGCCTGGACCGGCTGGATTTGTACCTTCTCTCCCTGGTTCTCTGCCTTCCCGTGGCTCCTCCCTCTTTCCCTGGAGCTGTGGCTGAGCTCTGGCAGGTGCTCCCAGGTCACAGCAGCAACCCCATTCTTGCACAGCACCCCCCCATCCCAGCACACTCCAGTCCACACATCCATCCCCATCCCCTACACAGACCTCACTGTGCACACACGCGCCCCCACACAAACACACCCCCGGAGGTCTTCCGCCTTTCAATGATAAGCCACTCTGCCTTTCCTGGGAAGGAGGAGGCCATGCCTCGAGCATAAACCCAGAAGTTCCTTGGAGGAGGTGCCCCTGCACTGTTGGAAAGTCCAGCAAACCGCAGGAGACAGGGTCCTCAGATGACAACAGGCTTGGAGGAGATTCAGCAAGGAAGGTCCAGGTCCCCCACAACACAACACCTCCTCGCTCTCCAAGCCACATGTCCTCGAGGCTCTTGGACCACTGGCCCTGGTCAGTTCCTGGCCTGAGCACCTCTCTTGTTCCCCTCCCAGCCTGCTGCGGCCCTTCTGGCTCCTCCTGCCACTCCCTCCTTGCTCCCTGAGAGACTTTCAATTTCCTCCACCCAGAGGACATCACCTGAGGTGTCCTGAAGCTCTGGACTTCAACCCCCACCCCTTTACTTTCTAATCACATTCTCATCCTGTGGCCACACTTGCATCCCAGCCCCGCCCCTCTCCCTTTGCTGCTTCTTTCAGACACACACCTACCCCAAATCCCTCCTGCTCCTCCTTCCCTGCCCCAGCCTACCCCCGCCACTCCCATCCACTCGTTCTCATTACTCATGGACTCCCCCTTGCATAGGGAACCTTCCAGAATCCATCAGCACAGAAGACATCTCCCTGCCTGGGATACTGTGGGACAGTCTCTACCTCTAACATAAGTTCACACGTTAGCACAGTTTGTAGATCTGAGTCCATCGAATGCAACCGCCTTATTTTACAGATGAGAGAACCGAGATTCAGGGCAGGGTGTGTGTGGGGGGGTGCGGTGTAAGGCATCAGGAGCGCACAGCTCACTCACCTGAGTGTAATCAGCATGCACTCACCGTTGGCTCAGTGTTCTCACCCTGCTATGCAGATGTGTGCATAGAGGCCAGTTCCACTGCCTGACCTGGTGAAGTTTGTGGTGAGGGTAAGGGGTTGGGGGGAACGAAAGCTGGGAGTAATTCTGTATGGGGACCCCTGGGACAGGCAGCTTCTGGCTTCATTCTGAGCCAGTGGAAGAACCATACAGCTGAGGAGACGGTCAACTGGCTGATTTAAACACCCACCGCAGGAGATCACCCCAGGAGATGCCAGCCTGGACTTTCTCCCTTCTCTCTCTCTCTCTCCTGGGATCCCGTGGGCTTCAGGAGGGAGACACCGCTGGTGAATGAGGAGACGATGGGAAGACCTCAGGAGAAACGGGCGCTTATTCTTCGGATCAGCTTCGAGTTTCCTCCACCTGGAAGCGATGGGCAGGGTGCTGGGGTGTCTTCCTGTGGGCATAGGGACAGAGGTGAGGGTCGGCTAAGTAACTGATAGGACTACTACAAAGGGGAAAGAGAGCCCGAGGTGGCCTGGAACGGGAAGCAGTGAGCCGAGGTTCCCTGCGGGGAGGATGGCTGCTTTAATCATCCCTGTATCCCTCCTGCCCCTCTCCCTCCCGGTCCCAGCACAAAGACGAGGGTGCTGGGGAGGAAACGAGGGAGAGGGAAGGAAACACTAAGTAAGGCTCAAAGAATATGGAGCAGAAAAATAGAGGGAAATGGGAGAAACAAAGGAAACCGCTGAAGAAGCAAAGAAGGCCACAGAAAGAAGGGTGAGGAAAGGAGTCGGCCTCCTCCGCGAGGGCCTCTGGCTCCGGGCGGCCACTAGGGGGCGCCGGGCGCATCCCTCCCCCCGCGCCCCGCTCCCCGGCCCCCAGTTCCCTGCTCGCGCCCCGGCCCTGCCACACTCCAGCAGAAGCCATTACACAGAACAAACTACCTTCTTGTCTCCGAGATGGGTCCCCGGGGCGCAAGGCAAATTGCCTGCCTCGTGCATAATAAACCAAGCGTGGAGAGCAGCGCGGAGGAGGTCCGGGCTGCCAGCGGGCAGAGGCAGCGCCGCCCACCCCGGCCGCCCTGGCTCCCGGAGCCCCTGCCCGGGGCGCGGGTGGCTGCACCGGGTGCCCGAGGGGGTCAAGGGTGCGGGGGGATGACATAGATCCGGGAGAATCTCAATAATGCTTCAAACACCAGCTTGCCCCCGGTACACCCATCCTGCACCCCAACACAAGTTTGTGACTGTTGGCTTATCCCAAGGAAGCCACTCCAAGTGCTCTGCTCCTTGTCTTTATTAGGCCGCCTGCCTCTGCCTGGAATGCCTTTCTTCATGTGAAAAAGTAGGCTGCCTTTCTCATCTGTCAAGTCCCTGCTCAGAGGTTACATTCTCACTTTGAACTCTCAACAGTTGTAAGCGATGGCTTTCTCTTTCTGCTAAGTCTGCACTGTGTTCAAATTCCTAGTATCCCGCGGTTACATCACATATTACATTTATTTGGATACAGGTATGTCTCTGCTACCGGACTGCACATTTCTGAAAGATAGAAAGCATTATCTACTGATCTCCATATCCCGGAGACTTAGCACAGTGTTCAGTACTGAGTGACTGACTGACTGAATGAATGAATGAATGTTTTTAAAAGGTGAAACTAGAGGTCTGGACCACCAGTTCCTCACAGGTCCTTCTCCTCCACTTACAGCTGGCTTCCTGCAATCCTGCTCTGCCCTCTCTGAGATTCTGTATGAGGGGGAGGGGTTATATAAGGAGTGAAGCCTCCCCAGGGGAGATTAGCCATCCTCAGGAACGATGTAAGAGGAAGACATAGGGGTCGGGGGTGGTGTGTGTTGAGCCCAGTCCCTGCCTGCAAGGAGCACCCAGTCTCACGAGAAAGCCACGCCCATGAACGATGACGACTCAGTATGCCAAGTGCGTAGAAAGAGAAAAGCAGGAGAGCCACACCTTTTCCTGAGATAACCCAACAGTCACAAACTTGTCTGTGACCTTGAGTCCAAGGAGCACCTAGAAGAAGCCCATAATCCAGACAGGGGCAGGAAGTGAGGAAATCTCCAGGTAGAAGGCAAAGCCCAATATAGGTTTTGTAGGGTGACTAGGAGTTCGCTAGGAAAAGGTAAAAAGGGGAGGGACAAGTATTTCAAGGAGAGAACAGCCCATGCCAAGGAGGGAAGCAATGGCGTGGCCCCCATCATGGGGAGCTGTGAGTAGAGGCACAGGGGGTACCCTAGAACCCCAGGAAGGAACTCAGCAAGAGGTGAGGCTGGGCAGAGGGGGTCAGTTCACAGAAGCTCTCAACTGACTTTTAATGGGCTTAATTTTTTCCCGACCTTGACAGGGAGCCTTGGGATGATTTCAAGGCTGAGGTATCACATCAGATTTGCATTTTTGGAAGCATTATTTCAGCAGCAGAGTCAAGTATGGGTTAGATGGGGTCAGGGTGGAGACAGAAAGATCAACCAGGAGGCTCTCGTACTAACCCAGATAGGAAGTGAAGAAAGCCTGAACCAAGGCAAGTGTGATGGAAATGGGGAGGAGCGGACAGGCTGGAGCAGGAGCAAGGAGGCAGAATGAGCAGGTCTTGGTGACTGACTGGATGTAAGGAAGGGAGCAAAGAGTAGCTTGAGTCCCAAAGGTTTTTAGATTAAGCAGCTGGATAAAAGGTGACAACAACCAAAGAAGAAAAGGTGGGTTTTGTAGGTAGGGCATGTTGTATTTGAGGTGCTGGAAGGACATTTTTTTTAAATGCAGGTCTGCAACTGAGAAGGAAGCTGAGCTGGAAATGGAGGTTTGAGAGTCATCAGCATAACCTTTTCGGTTTAAAGACAAAAGAATAGATGAGATTGTTCTCAAAACTGTGGGAGGGGGAGGGCGTCCAGGACAAAACACTGGAGGTGACCTACCTACATTTAAGGAACAAACAGAGGAAGAGGAGCCCACTTCTGCTGAGAAGGAGTAGTCAGAGAGATGGGGGAAAATTGGAGGTGACACCACGGAGCAAAAGGAAGAGTTTTAGAACAGTCATTAGTGTTCAATGCTGCAGACAGGTCAAGGAAGCGTCAGGAAGGATTTTAAAAAGGACAAAAGGAGTTATTGGATGCCCGTCTAACTTACCCATCAAGGTTATCTCTGCCTTTCATTGTCTACTGGCAATTTTACAACCTTGTAAATTGCAGAAAACTGATAATGCAAATGATTCTTGTCCAGAGAAATGCAAATCAGTTGCGTATGGTAGAGTGCAATTGATTAGTGCCTTGTGGACAAAGTAGTTTTACATCTATTTGTAAATTCATTTCAGAATCCCTGGCTGACCTATATAAGTGTGGTATTTTGAATTTTCCTTTGAACCAGTTGAAATATCTTACTGGATCTCTCATTAATTAATGTATTAAATACAGTTTTTGACACATGTTCATTTTATATTTATGCGAAAATCATGATTTAACCTTGGTTTAAAAACTGATCCTGTATCAGAAGAAAATAACTGAAACGTGAGCGCAGGGTTTGATGACTAGAGCAGGATCTGTCTAGGAGGTTTGGCAGGATCAGAAGATAGTAGTGTGTTTGGGTGGAGAAGTGATAAAAGTGCAGAAGTTTGGACAATGGATTTCCGGAAACTTGGCTGGGAATGATGGAAGGAGAGAGATTGAGTGTTAGCTGGAGGGCACCGTATTGTGGAAAGAAAGAAGTATTTGTTTTACAACTGGCACCACAATTCCTCTTTAAAATGTCAATGCCTTGATTAGCTGTGTTGGGTATAAAAACAGTGACAGAGGCACAAATGGAAGGGGACCAGAAGGGGGCGCTATGAGATGACAAATATGGGGCTCTTAATCTGGCCTGGATACTATATATAAAATAGATAAACAGCAACGTCCTACTGTTAGCACAAAGAACTATATTCAATACCATGTAATAGCCTATAATGAAGAAGAATATGAAAAGGAATATATATATATATATATTTATATAAAAAACTAAATCACTATACTGTATACCAGAAATTAACACAACATTGTAAATTGACTATACTTCAATTAAAAAAAGAAAAAAGCATAAAAATAAAATTTAAAAAATTACTAGATAATTTTGTATGCACACCAACAGAGGCTATAAAAAACTTGTTTTTTTTTCTCTTGGGTTTTTTTTTTTTTTTTTTTTTGGCGTAGAGATGGAGGTCTTCCCTGAAGAGAGAACTCCTGGTTTAAGTTTTTAAATAACAGGAGTGAGTTAAGCCTTTTTTTTTTTTTTTTCTTTTTCTTTGCTACTATTATGGAGGCCCAGAAGGAGTCAGAGATGCTGCAGTGAGTCCATGCCAAGTATGCAGGAAACAAGCTGTGGTGGGAAAGCCTTAGGATCAAAAATCTTAGATCCTGGCTCTTCCCACTGGTCTGCTGTAAACATTATACCGAAGCCACATGTTCTGAATGGAAACTAGGCGCAGAGTATTTGGAAGTGCCCTGTCCTGAAAAGCCAGGTTGCTTCATTCCTGCCCATGCGAGGACCGGAAAAGACGTCAGAATCCAGAGTGCTACTTGTTAGTGCCTAGAGGGAGGCTCAGAGCTCAGCGGTCCAATTCTTCAGCCTTTAAAAAAATGGCAATCTATTTGCATAAATTCCTTGATTTTTTGACAGATAGAAATGTGAAGATGTTTCTCATTATTGGCAGACCCTGTCTCTGTGAATCAGACCTGCTCGTCCAGCCCACTGGCCTGAACTCAAATATTAGGCTTTTTGTCCTCAATCTACCAGAATCCCAATGCTTCTCCATTCACCTTGAAGGTCTTTTATCCCCATGGAATTTCTAAATCCAAGAGGAACCCATGCCCAGCCCTGAGGGTCTGTGTCCCCCCATCAGAAAGGGGCCGTTCTCACCCTGGTGAGAGGCTGCCCTTTCAAAGAGGAATCTGGGATTCCAGCTTCTTTCTGTGGCATGTAGTCAGGGCCAGAGGGACAGGCATCCAAAAAAAAAATTGTTTTAATAAGTGAAGAGGCTGTTAATAGCCCTTTAGTTATTAGAGGGAGAGAACTGGAGCCCAGAAGGCTCTGAGGCCGGAATCTTCTCGGGTTTATTTGCTGAGCTGGCCCACTGGGTGCTGGGATGGAGGACAGAGGAGTTCCCTCCAAGGTCTAGCTTCAGAGGCCTATTCTTCTGAACATTGCATGCAATCACAATTATGAAAGGGCCTGGCACATTTACTTAATGCATGTTAGCTTCTTCCCTATATCCTGAGCATCCCCAAAACTTCAAGTAGTTCCCCTGAAGGAAGGGGTCCAGACAGCAAGAGGGCAAGGTCAGTGGAACCAGAGCGGTAAGTGACAAAGTGAGGGCAGGGGCCAGCTTAGGTGGGGTCTGTCCGAAGTGAAAAGAGTGTGAATTTTATTCTAAGTGCACTAGGAAGCCATAAGTCCTGGAGCAAAGGAGTGCTGTGATGTGATTTACGTTTTAAAAGGATTACTCAGGTTGTGTTGTTTTAGTTAAAGACAGTTTTCTAGTATGAATGGTAAAACTAAGAACAGATTCTTTTTTTCCCAAGTAGGGTAACAATCCCTTAAGGAATCACTACTAATGCCCTGCTGTGGAGAACAGACTTTAGGGACACAAAGAATGGACGCAGGGAGACCACGTAGCCACTGCGGGAGTCTGGACAGTGCTGGAGGACGCTGGGCCAGGGGATGGCGCTGGAGGCAATGCAGAGTGGTGGCTTTTGGGATGCATGCTCATGTAATACTCAATGGTGCTAGCTCTTCCCTTGGCTAAGGGACTAGCATCAATTATTCCCATTTTATGGATAAGAAAACTGAGACTCAGAAAGTTTCAGTGACTTGTCTAAGGTCACATGGTAAATCAATGGAGCTTGGACTAAAGCCCGTATCTCCAGATTCTCAAACCAGAGAGTTAACAGATCTGGATGCCAGGAGCCATGCTTTTAGAAAATTCCAAGTAGGCCCACCACACAGAGCACTCCAAGTCTTGGGACACCCGGAAGGACACAGGTCGTGATGCCAGGCATGGCCTTGGCCGAGCTGCTGGACCTGAGAATCCCTCTTATTCCATCTCCTGGGAGTTTTTATCGGAGGATCTGGCACCGTCTCCTGCTGCAGTGCACACAGTGCTTCTCACGGCCGCTGGAAGGTGAAGGGGCCACCACTCCCTCATGGGGGGCAGCCGGAAGACAGCTTCCATACTTACTGAAGGTTAGGAAGTGAAGCCACCCAGAGAACCTTAGCGGGTGGAGGTGGGGAGCTCTCCCTCCGACTAGCAGGGTGCAGTGGGAAAGGTGGCTTCCTACCCATTGTTCAAAATTCACTCAGAAGGCAAGAGGAGGCAAGGTGGGGAAACCTTATCATAAGAGAAATGGTTTGAAGAATCAGAAATATTAAACTCGGAAAAGCAGCATCTCAGAAGAGACAGGACATCATGGCAACTATGTTTCAATCTGAAAAGGGTCATTTGGGCTGGGGGGTGGCGACTGCAGACAGCACTGCCCTGAGAGCAGAATTACAGCCAGTGGAATAAGCTTACAAGGAGGCAGACTCAGGCTCAGTAGAAGGAAGAGATATCTTCCAATTAATCCTGCCAAATAATAGAAAAGCCTGTTGTTGTTGTTTAAGAGGTAATAATAAATGAACAGTGCTGCGCGTTTACGTCTATTAGGCTGAACCGTATAAAACCGCTGATGTTCAGCCATTCCTGACCTACAGAAACAGCAGTTTCATAGGGCTTGATTTGCTAAATTTTCCCATCTCAGAATAATTTCCAAAGTTGTTTAACGGCCTGCAAGTCCTCACGGAATCTGTTCGACCCCACCTTTCTTTCTAACGGGATTTCCTAGCAGGTGTCTCTACTCCCTTTGGACAGAAGACTCGCTGGGCCTTGACCCCGCCCCCAGACTAATTTCTTGCCTCGGGGCCTTTGCAGTTGCTGTTCCGTATGCGTAGAATATTCTTTTTCCAAGTCCACCTGTCCTCTTATCTTAGAGGCTGTCTCTGACCACCCAACACGAAGTCGTCCACCTCCTCTTCCTACGCTCCCTCACTGTCCGCCCTCCCTGCTCTGTGTCTCCTCAGAGCACTTACCACAATCTGACAGACGGGTGTTTATGGTCTACCTCCCGCCGTTATAATGTAAGTGCCATGAGAGCAGGGACTTGCGTTGTTCCCTGCCTCAGCCCCAGGGTTTGGAATAGTGCCAGATACATGGTGAATGTTCAATAAATATTTTTTATATGAATGAAGGAATGATTTTTATCAACGAGGAAACCAAGGCTTGACGAGGTCAAATGATTTTCCCGAAGGCACAGAGCGGGTGCCTGGAAAACCCGGAGGCAAGTCCAAGCTTTTGGGTTCCAGCATCCAGATCCCATGAAAAGCCACTCTGCTTCCCAGTCCCCTCGTGGTCTCGATGCAGCGCCCCCTCGTCTCTGAGGCCAAATCGCGCCTCCTCCTTTGGGTCTGTAGTTGGACCAGATGGCCCCAGAGATGCCTTCAAAATTTGAGCTTCTCATATCCACAGTTAAGTGTCTGTTTTAGTGTGGACCCTGAGGTCCATGCCATCCCTCGGGCTATGGCATATCTGAGGAACCAGACCAGGAGTGTTGACCTGACACTGTTTGCAAAGAGGTCCCAACCAGTATCTTTTTGAGGGAGATGGACCATTAATCTGAGCTTCAAAATATGAAATATTCCCCAGTTTGCAAATGAATGCAGGATGTGTTTGCATAGCGACCACCAAGAGAGCAGTATTATGTGGAGAGGAACAAAGGGACAAACCTCCCCAGTACAATTCAGGGAGCTGATGGCTCCGCTCTCCCCGGGAGGTTGCCTCTGTGTAGCTAATTACAATGAGTAAAGGAAATGGGAAAGTGAGTACCGATGAAGTGATCTTTCTCCTCCCCCAGGTTCCTGCTTTGCAAAGAGCTGGTCTTTTGGTTTTTGAACCCTGGGGGCCAGGAAGATGGGTTCTGTCGTCCCAGCTGGATGGGCACAGTCTCTCAATATCAGGTCGCTGTTGGAGCTGCCAGTACGTCCTGTGCAGGTGCAGGGGTGGGGAGTGTGTTTGCAGGGGCGAAGTGTGCGGCGAGGGATGCTGCGGAGAATGGGGATGGGGTGGGGGCCGGATGCTACAGAGCATTCATAGACCCAAGAAATCAACTCGTGTTTGAATAGCTTTTGGCAATTTACAAAGGGCTTTTGTGCATCTCATCTCATGGAGGGTTCACAACATTTTACAGATAAAGAAAAGTCAGCTCAGAGAGGTATGCTGACCTGCCCTGAATCAGAGTTCCAGGGGGCACTGCTGTGATTTTAACCTAAATCGTCTCATTCCAGATTCCACACTCTTTTCATAACCCCTGGGCAATTGTTGACATCTTTTGTGATGTCTCTAAGGAAAGGGGCAAAGGGGAAGGGGGCAGGTCCTCAGTACTCCCCTTTCTCCAGGGTAACACAAGCTGACGCTTACCGAGACCCACGTGCTAGGAACGCTGCTGAGCACTTAATATGGAATTCGCACTATTGATCCATTTCACAGAGAGGAAAGAGAAATGCAAAGAGGTCAAGTAACTTACTGTAGGGGAGCAGAATTGGCCAGCCTAAAATACGTTTCTTTGGCACATTGTTTTAATTTGGTTATTTTCTGTGGAATGGTAGACTGGAAAAGGGCTCAGAAAACCAAGTAGGAGTTACCCTTTTGTAAGAAATATTTACATTCGTAAGGGAAATCTCCATTTTTAAGGGTGTCTCTCTCTCTGTACCTGGAAGAGGAGGATGACCAAACCTCTAGAAATTCTTACCAATGGGGAAGGCAATGACTTAAGTCTTTATCATAGTCACCTTAGTTTGCTGGGTGATTATAACCTCTCATAACTGACTCTACCCACCCTCAACAGCCTCTTCTGTCTTTAGCTGAGGACGGTGTGTAAGGACAGGGCTTTTGCCATTTTTTGGTGAGTTACTCAGTTTTCCTGGGTCTCTTCTCTGTGTACCTGTTACTAAATTTTTACTGGATTTTCTCCTGTTAATCTGCCTCATGTCAATTTAATTCTTAGACTGACCAGAGGAACTTAGAAGGGTAGAGGAAAATTTCTTCCTCCCCCACATTATTTCCAAGATCAAGCAGGAGCAAACGGTGAAGCTGTGTTATTAATCAGGATGGGATACACTGTGTTGCAGTAACAAACAACTCCAACATCTCTATATCTTAACAAAGCAAAGATTCACTTCTCCCTCAAACTACACGTTCATCGTGGCTTGGCAAAAGGACTCTTTTTCACATCATCGCTCAGGGTCCCAGGGGGAGAGGGACTCCATTATTACAAAGGTGCACCATCTGGAATAAATGAGCTCTTGTCGCTATGGTAGGCAAAGAAAGAGCTGGAGGGGGGGTCTCACTAGCAATTAAATGCTTTGGTCTGGAAGTGACATGTCACTTCTGTTTATAGAACACTGGCCAAAACTAGTCAGGTTGGCCCTGACCAATAGCCAGGGGACTCAAAGAAAGAGCTCAATATTAGTGAGTACTGATAATGCCCATCAGCTTGGCAGACTGACTTGACTCTCCCACTTCATCAAGGATGGACTCTGCAAGGTTAAATTCCCTTTATGTATTACGTTTATGGGTTTGGCTCCCTGCCCGCCATCCCTGCATTCCTTCAGCACATACTGAACAAGTACATGCCAGGGACTCTGCTGGGCGACGACGGTACTAAAATAAATTCTATATTAACAGACATGCATTACCGTATATAAAACAGATAAGCAACAAGGCCCTACTGCACAGCACAGGGAACTATATTCAATTTCTTGTAATACCATATAATGGAAAAGAATCTGGAAAGAAAAAATATATATGTATGTATATGTATAACTGAATCACTTCACTATACAACTGAAACTAACATTGTAAATCAACTACACGTCAATAAAAATTTTTTTAAAAAAATGATACATGATCACTGCCTTCCAGGGCCCTTATTTTAAGAGGGAAGTACTAATGTCTTCTACACAAAACCCTGTGCTCAAAGCAGACAGTTGTAAATGAGGTGAGTGAGGCGCAGCTCACCTGTCCTGAGACTTCCCAGGAGGGAGAGAAGGTGAGTCCATGATGAGACTCAGGCAAGGCTTCCTGGAAGAGGTGGCCTGTGAGCTGATTCCTACAGATAAATAAAACTTGGAAATAGAAAGGTCAAGGGTCATGGGCATTCCAGGCAGAGAAAAGAGCTTGGGCAAAAAAGCACAGGGGCAGCAAAGTGCAAGCCTGAGCTTCAAACAAGGCCGGATTCCGCTGGACTGTGTTGAAACACTGGGTGAGTGAAAGGGAGGGCTGAATGATCCGATCCTCTGGGAAAGTGAACTTGGGTAGGTCTTGGAGGACTTTGAACCTCTGAACATCACACTTGGGTGTGAAGGTGCAGACAGGAGCACATTTGCAAGGGCAAGGCTCTTACTGTGAGGAAGGAGACTTCCCGAGGAGGGAGCAGCTTTTCAGACTCTGTGAAGAGTGATAAAGAGGCTGTCGGTGTCATTCTTATCTGTCCTCTGGCTGGGGGGGGGGGGGGGCTTAAGGGAGGGGCTTGGGCCCCAACACAGGAGACCTATTACCTGGGACAGGATTCTGAGTCCTGTCGCGTGCCTACAGAAGGGAGTGGGTTCCCCCTAAAACCGAGTCCTCCTGCCACATTTATGATAAATCTCTCCATCCAAAATTCTACTCCCTTTCTTGTCCCACCCTCTTCCTCTTAGGATTGAGGAATAGCAAAGAAAAGAGGGGATTGAAACCGAGCAGGACTTTATGGGGCCCTTCCAGGTACAAAACACGTTCTGTGCCCCTCATTTCTTTTTTGTAGAAAAAGGCTTTAGTCTCCTAGGCCTTCCCTGAGTTCCAAAGAACAGACTTCAGCAGTTACTAAGTAGGGACATGAAGGAATACAGAAGCAAAGGAAAAGCAATCAAGAAACAACAGGTCAGTGATGAAACAGAGTCCTAGAGGGGGAGGGTAATAGTTCAATGGTAGAGTGCGTGCTTAGCATGTGCCAGGTCCTGGGTTCAACCCTCAGCACCTCCATTAAAAAAAAAAAAATTTGGAAAGACAAACAGTCTTAGTTCCCTCAAGGGATATATCTAACAATCTGACATGTATCTTGGAGTTGTTCTGCAGAAACTAAGACCCCCTCCCTGGTGGAGGATGGTGATTACATGCTGATCACAAGCAAGTAGACCCCAGACTGGTTGGAACCAGAAGATTGATGATTAAGATTCCTGAAACATCACCTTGTTACCTCGCCACCAATCAATCAAGAGAAAGTCATGTCCCCTGCATCCCTCATCCCAAATACTGCCTTTAAAATTTTTATAACTCGGCCAGCCAGTAAGATGGATCTGAGACAAACCTACATCTCCCATCTTCTTGGTCCATGCGCTCTTGATCGATAAACTTTCCTCTGCTCCAAACTCCGACATTTCGGTTTGTTTGGCCTCACTGTGTGTCGAGCACATGAACTTGGGCTCGACAGCCAGCATTGTGTGGTGCTCTAGACAGCTCACTGGCTAGTCCCGAAGTGCCTGCTGGCCCTGCGCTGGGCTCTGGGGATGCAGAGAGGAATCAAATGCAGCCCCAGCAGACACAGAGCACAGGCTGCAGCCCACTGAACACTGCGTGGCCTCACAGAGTTCACCTGGGCCTCCATGTTTGCATAAACTTGGTTCTTCTCTGTTTTTTTTTTTTGTTTTTTTGTTTTCAAACTTTCTTCTGTTTGCATCTGGATCCCAACAACCATGTCCTGTTTTACCTGTGCCAGTTCAACTTACCTGGCTGTAGCCTCGAGATGCAGGGGCCTCTCATTCACATCCAGGTCGGACGCCCCTGGGGCTACCTACGTTCTCTCGTCCCAGATTGCAGCCCCCACGGCGTCCTGCCCCTCCCTCCATGGTAGCTCTGGGCTGGGACCTCCGACCTTCTTGGAAATGGGTTGCATTTTCTCTTAAGTACTTTTTCAGCTTTTACATCCCTATCTTTGACTGTGTCCTGTGACCCTTGTGTACAAAAAGGCTAGTGTGGCCCATCTTCAGTTTGCCTGGCTGTTAACTGGACAAGGGAAACGATAAACCCTTGTATTCTCTAGTGATTTATAGCTTTCAAAAACATTATCTGAAAACACTTTTTTTTTTTTTCAGTGACCCTCAGACACTCCTGTGAAAAGAGCAAAGTAAAATCCTTGCAAATTCTACTAAACTTGGAGAACTTAGAATTTCTCGCCAGGATGGCCTCTGTGTGGGGGTACTGCTGCTCTGTCTGCTGTCTTAGTCTGTCTCAGTCCAAGTTCAAAAGGTGGGCAACCTGGTAACTTTGCTTTTTACCCAAACCACTGCATTTCAAATAAACTAAACCAGTCCGAACAGGTCCCTCACATTCCCAAATCCTTTGGGATTTGGATCCCCTGTCCAGTCTCCCCCTTTCCTATCCCCACAGTCAGATTCGGCACAGAATGTCCGGATGCTGTGTTTCAAAAACATGGACTTCCAGCCGTCTGTCCCTGGACTGGCATACCTGGCCTCAGGCTTCTGCGACCGTCACAAACTGGTGAACGAAATGCGTTTGCCCCGTGGCCTGGAGGTGACACAAAAACATAGCCTCTGCAGCCTTGACCCAAAAATCCACCTTTTCCTCCCATTTAGGTCATTTCACCCCAAATCTGGCAAGCTTCTGAGTGATGAGCACTGCTTGTGCATTAAACAACACAAACCACGGTACTTTTTAAAACATTTATATTTATATATATAAAAAAATTAAATATATATAATATATAGTGTGTTTGAGACTAAAAATATAGTACATAATATTTAAAAAAAAGGAAAATGAAAAAAGGCAGAATAGGAAAAGGTGTGAGGGACACACAGATACACATTGCTAAAAATCTACGATGGTCTGTCCTAACAAAAATAATATTTTTTTTTCCTCTTCTCTTAATGATCATCATGGATCCATTTGTTATCGGGGTTTGGGTGGAGAAAATTCAACTGGAGTCAGAAGTGGAGGCTGTAATTCCAAGAACGGTTGGGGTAGAAAACATGACCACAGGGCCCTGGGCCTCTTTCTGGTGTAACTGGAGGTCACTCAGCCTCTGGGTCACTATTGCTGACAAGATTGTGTCGCGAGTTTGATTGTGTTGGCAACCTGACTGCTGTCTCCCCAGAGTCAGGGGAGCAGCACCTGCAGACCCCCACAAGTGAACAGAAGAACCCACGGCCCACCAACACTTGCAAAGGCCAGTGGTGGGGCCAGCAAAAAGCCGGGACTGGGGGACAGGAGGCTGGTAGGAATGAGTGACAGCGCTATGCAAATGGAGTTATTATTATTATTACTGTTATCATTTCTGAGGGCGAGCTTGTACCCGGACCGCCCAGTATGGCCTGTGACTTCTGCGCAGCAATTATGTCTCCAGGGACAGGGCCTGGAGCTCCCTCACAGTGATGCAGGAAAGTGGGATTCTGCCCTCTCCATGTCCCCTATCTCCCAAATTCTGAGATCTGTCCCGAGCCACACACATCTTCCCAGCCCCTCCACCAGCCCAGAGTTGTGATGTCAGGACCAAGCTGAGAAAAGTGAGGCCAATGCCTTTCAGGAGGCTGGCCTCCAGGAAAGGAGACAGACTGTCGGGGGAGGGTAAAGGGGGAGGCAAGGAGAAGGGATATTTCTGTGTTAAGTTGATCACCTCTTCACAAAAATAAATGCCTTTCCAATTACATCCCTCGGTCTGTGCACATCAGTGTTCTAGTATCACCTCCTCACTGGTCCCACCAGGGTCGGAAATTTCATTAATGCCTTTCAGGTGAGTCCCTCCACATGCAGAAGGGCCTTCAGGGGCACAGAGCGGTGACCTGGCTCAGGACACACACTAAACCGGCAGAGAAGCCAGGGTCCCCGAGGCCGGGCTTGCCTTGGGCGTGCAGCAGTGGGCACTGAACCGCCTTCCCAGCAGAGGGAGGCCAAGAATGAGCCAGTTAAATCCAACTGGGGTCTTGGTTTTAACGGGGTTTTCTCCAAACCCAAGTGGCCCAACATTGCCAGGGACATGGCTCAAGTACTCTGAGTGACCATCTGATCCCACTGGAAGGAGCCCAGGACGTGGGGCTCCTAATAGAGTGCTGCTCAGTTAATGAGGGAATGAGGGCAAAACAGACCCCAGGGCAGAAGAGGCCACCCTCAACATGATGAGGAAAGTGGCACCTACTGTGACAAGGAGAGGGCACAGTGCCTGGACCAGGGGGGATCAGACTAACCTCTTTCATCCCGAGTGGGACATTGGCGAGTGCACAGCCCTGCTCCCACCCTGGCCGCTTTCCTTTCTTACTGTTTTCCTTTTTCTTTCACGTAAACTTTGTACCTAGACTTGGGGGGATCTGGGATTTAGGAGGTAGATTGGGCCCTGCACAAGGAGACTGTGGGTCACCTAGGATCACAAGAAGCTCTTCAAGATCCAGAACTTGTGTCAAAAACTGCGGCACCCCCTCTCGCTCTACCAGCTGCCCTTTGACTTGCTCCCGCACACAGGGGTCAGTTGCACTCACGCCTCACCCTCTGGTTTGATACCTCAGTCTGCAGGCTCCGCCTTGCTCAGGATAAGTGGGGCTGGCTGTCCTTGGGCCATGGGAATGCACCTCTTCCCAGAGAAGGTTGCCTGAAACCTGGGTGCACAGTGGAGGGGACTCCCTAAGTCCTGCCCTGGCCAGACATGCCTCTGCGACACTGCCGGTATTCAGCGTGGGGAGCAGCACAGTGGCCAAAGGGTCACCTCACATCAATTTCACTGAAGTGTAGGATGTGCTTTTAGATGCTGTTTGGGAGCAAGGGGTTCCCGGTGCAAATTCATTCACAACCCTTCTGAACAGGAGGATGAAGCCCATGGTGACAGCTTCTTTCAAGAGAGGAGGACCTTTCAACTCCCCAATCCCTCCACCTGCCCAGTCACTGTTTCCAAATCCTTGCCAGGGATGGGAGGCCCCTCCACCTCACAAAGAGCACAGCAAGAGAAGAATGACTAGGTCTGTGCGACCTTAAAGACCAGAACACGAGCCGCAGTGAATGTAAGAAGCTAGGCCAAGGTCCCTCAGTAAACAGCAGCCTCAGGACCGCGTCCCACGTCTCCTGAACCCTGGCCCCTCCCACAGAACCCCGAATGTCAAAGGTAGTCAGGATCACCAAAGTGACCACAAGTACTGAGACACCATCTTGGAGGACTCCAGCCTTAGACAACAAAGCTCAAAGCTCAAGGGCATCTTCTACTCCCCAGGAAAGCAATTCCATTGGCCTCTGGTCGGTCCCAATTCAGTCTGATCGGACCACAGTGCAAGTTGCAGAGGGCAGAGACAGCCTTGATTGCCTTGCACGGTGCTAGCTCGATACCCAGGAGGCCCCAGGTCATGTGCTAAGGAACAGAGAACAGGGAAGTAGCTCTGTGTCAGGCTTCTGAACTCAAAGGTCCCTGCAGGGTCAGCCGAGTTACCTAGTGACTTCAGGGCTTCCTCCTCTCCATCAATTCAACAGAACGGACCAAGAACTAAAACTAAAGGAGGAAAAAAGAGAATGTGGCCAAACCCCGTACAGAAATGTCTTTTTTGGGGGTTTACTCCCGTTTTAAAAAGCCACCATCTTTAGACTCTAACCGTTTATATTACCCATGTCTTCTGTGAAAATCATCAAAATACGCATGAATTTGCACAGGAACCTGCATCCTTAACAGAGCTTGTTACTGAGTTCACATAAAAAGACTCCACAGGGAGGAGTCAGCTTCCAGGGGAAGGGGTGGAATAAAACCAGGAGCCTCTACCGTGCTTCTGGCCGGGCAGGTCCACAGGACTTACCCCGCTGAAATGGAAGAGGGTGCAGTGGCAGCCCGAGAGGCTCCAAGCCGAGTAACTGCCTTCCTGTGCTGGCGGGTCCTTACCAGTAAGGGGATGGCGAGGAATGTCACCCCACAGACCCATCCGCGAAGGTGGTGATGGCCCGTGGCTGATGAGCGCGTAACGCATTAAAGTGAACATGCTAATGAACGGTGACCACGAGAAAGGGCAAAGCGCACTCTGGGAACTGCAACGGAGGACTGGTCCCGTTAGAACCCAGCGAGGGGAACAGCAGACTCCAGACCCTGCTTCTTGGGAAGGGGAGGCTGGGGCAGGGCGACAAGTTCTCTTTGGAGCGCCGGTTCTCTTTGGTCAGAAGGTGGCGGCTGGGAATGCGGAATGCGCGTGCGGGTATGCGTGCACGGTGTGTACGGGGGTGGGGGGCATGGGGGCAGCATGTGGGCGGCTGCCTGCAGTGCCCTTCCGAGTGACCCTACCTGGCCAGCCCTTCCTCTCACCAGACCCCCTTCCTCTCCAAGCCCCCTCACCCATGTCCCCTAAATTCTGCAACACTTGACACTGACTTTGGGCTCATAATACCAGCCCCCCACATAGCCACCCAAACAGGGCCGGTCCACCAACGCTGGACACTGAAGGCACTGAAAGTGGAAGAAGGAATCTGAATGGTTCAAGACAAAAAAACAAAAAACAACAACAAAAAAAACACTTAACAAACCCAAACCTGTCCAAAGAGAACATCTCCCATGCCCCCTGGAAGGTGGCCTCTCTAACCAGCTGGTTCCCCCTAGGGTAGGTCAGCAGAGCCTGACAGCCAGGTCCCCTCCTTGTCCTAGCAGAACCTACTGGGTGACAGGTCTCACCACCTGAATGTTTAAAAATGGATTCAAAGTGCTTCGAAATTGAAAGAGTAATGGAAGGTGCCTGGTGGAGACAGACACCCCTTTCCTTTCCACTGGGACTTGTATTTGGGTGGGGGGACTCCCTACAGCTTCTTTTTTCCAAATGAGGTTTTCATTGTGTTTTTTTTTTTTTCTTTTTTTTTTTTGTCTTTGAAAAATAGCCTATAGTACCCCCACCCTCACCCTACCACTCCCCTAGGCAGGCTCAAGAGTTAAAGCCAGGAGGTGGGGCAGAATGGGGAGAGCAGGGGGCTTGGATGGGCTCCTTCTAGCATGTGTTCTGCAAACTTCTATGTAGCACACAGCTGTCTTGCTGGGGAATCAGGACATGGTTCCTGATCTTTCTTTCTCCACCACAACCCCTGGTTTCTCTGGCTGGCCCAGCACGGAAGAGAAGGAAAGAGGGCAGCGCTACGGGAGATACCTGGAACCCCTCGGCAGGCGGACAGACAGGTGTCCGCAGTGGGCAGCCAGGATGATTGGCATCTGAATGAGGGCTGGATCTGAACTCGGTGCCAGGGCTAAAATAAATCCAAGGTCCTTCTGCAACCCGAGGAGGGAGAGATGCACCGAAGGTATGAGTGCAGATGACAGAGGGACCGGCCAGTCTATCCCAATTCCATCTACCTGTGCCAGAGCCACTCACCCCCCACACTTCATGTCTCCTGGGTCAAAGCCTGCTCATCCCCACAGGATCCCCGTCCACTTACGGGAGACTAGAGGGGTGAGATAGAAAGGGAATGCTAAAAAGTGCCCCCTCTGCTCTCCGCAACCTTCACTTTCCCCGTGCCCAGGCTGGGGCCAGGCAAGAGTGCAGGTCAGAAGAGACACATCCTCCCGAAGAAGAGGGAAAGGCAGGCCCAGGAGGCTGGGGCATGCACAGAGCACCATCCTCGGGACGGGGTGTTTCCGGGAGACCTGCTCCCCGCCTGCCACGGTGGGAGGAGGAAGGCTGGTCCAGGACGGGAGCAACAACGAGCAACGCCCCTGAATATCAGGGAACAGCTGTGAGAGCCTTCTCCTCTGCCCCGCAGAGATGCCCCGGCCAGGCTCGGGCCCTACACGTGAGTCTGCATGCGCTGCTGGAACCTCTGGCCGTAGTCCGAGTGCTGGGAGGTGTAGGAGAACCGCGTGGCTGTGGCGTACTTGCCAATGGGGTCATACGCCTCGTACGGGGTCCGCTCCAGGCCGGAGGGCGGGGCCTGGGGGTAGCCCAGCCGGTAGGTGGGGTACCCTGCTGCCCCGGAGAAGGGATGGGAATTGAACTTCTCATAGTTTTCGTAGGACAGCTGGCTAGTCGTGTCGGTGCCAGCGGGGGCAGCGGGCCCAGGGGCTGTGGGCTCAGGGCCGTAGTCGGAGGCCGGCGCCCGGCTGTAGGTGTTGAGCTGGGCGTAGCCGCTGGAGTGGGAGAGGCGGGAAGACGGGCGGCCGTCGAAGCGCGCGGGGCCCGGGGCCCGGTAGTCCGCATAGAGCACTGCCCTGGAAGACGGGCGGTCCTCGTGGGCACGCACGTTGTAGTAGCCATTGGTGGGGTCCTGGGGGACAACGAGAGAAGAGCATGGAGGAGGGAGGTCCCTCTTGGGGGAGGGGTGTCAGGTCTGGTCACGGCGCTCTGGGCCTCGTTCTCTGGCTCTGCCCTGCGTTCTCAGCCAATAGCTCTCCAGCTCTCTTCCCTCAGTAAGCCTCCTGACCGCTCCTCCCCAAACCCGCCCTCATCCCACCCCCTGCGCAGGCCCACAGAGTCCCCCCACCCCACCCCCGGCCCTCGTGCGCCGGCCCCTCCCCCTTTCCCACCTTCATCTCATACTCCTCCCGGGTGTCGATGGTGTCACAGCGCAGGTCCTGCTTCAGGTCCACATCATCCTTGAAGGACTGCAGAGCAGCAGGAGTTGGGCGTCAGGAGATGGACGCCCTGTTCTTGTCCCCTGCTGCCCACCCCATCCCCACGCCCACAGGCCACCTGCTAAGGGGAAGGATCTGGGGTCACAGGCAGACTTGAATTCTGTGTCCTGTCCCAGCAGCGCAGAGGCTCTGGGATGTGGCAGGAAGAGGCCAGAGTCCTGGGTTCTAGCACTGATTTTGTCCCTAACATGCAATGCTTGGGTATGTCACTGCTCCTCTATGAGGCTGTTTCCTCATCCAAGGAGTGAAGCAATTGAGCCAGAAAACTTATAGGGGTTTCCAACTCTGACACTCTATGGTGGGAGGATGGGGCCCCGGAAGCCCGTGGAGGCCCCACCTGCCTGTCCTCTGCTGAAGGGAAATTAGCCTGGGGAGCGTGTGCACGTGTATGTGTTTGTGTGCGCATGCGGGCGCCAGCGTGTAGTGTGTGTGCACGTGTACGTGTGTGTGGCAGGACCAAGGTATGCCAGGTGGGGCTGGTCCCAAGAGTGTGAAGAAGGGTGTGGGCCAAGGAGAAGAGGGCCTCACCGAGTAGATGGCTTTCATGACGCGGGTCGCTGTGGAAACACTGGCAGTGTCGTCCTCCCGGTCGGAGTGCATGGTGAGAGGCTCACGGTTCACTGTTTCCACCTTGATGTCCAGCTTCCTCAGGGTCACGTCTTTGCGACCTGGGACAAGGAGGAGCAGCCTGGACGCTTTCTCCCAGCCTTTGCAGCGGCTGCTCCCGGACCCACCTGGGCTGGGGAGTGCGGCAGCCAACCCCTCTCGGCCCTCCCAGGCACTGCTGGTTGGGGACCCCCGGGAGAGCTGCAGCTCGCATAGGGCCCACACTCACTGCCTTTGCGGCGCCGGTAGAGGAAGAACACCAAAGCGATGAAGAAGAAGATGAGCAGGATGCCTGCGCCAATGGTGGCCCCGGCGATGATGCCCACGGGTAACACTTCTGCAGATGAGGGAAGGAAAGGGGCAGGGCTAAGGATGGAGTCACACCGGGGATCTGAGCTCAGTGTCAAGCCCCACGCACCGCTGGATTGTGCACAGGGTAGGGTGGGTTTCTGCTGAGTTGTGTTCAGTTTAAGTAGAGGGGGTATTTGAGAGGAAATCTGCATTGTGTTTGGGTTTAGACCTGAGCTTCAGCTTGATCACAGTTGGGATCAGCTTGACCCTGGCCTCGGTGGTCCGTCTGTCCCTTGCAGCCCACCTGCCTGTGAAGCTCGTCTCTCCTTCCTGGCTGGGCTCCTCAGAGGTCAACTGTCTCCGAATTCTCCCACCTGCCACCTGTGTTCCGACCTCTTTCGCCACCTTCCCCACCTGCACGTTGTGACCACTGTAGCTGCACCTACCCTCCCAGGGCTCAGTTGGTTCCCCCTGCTCCCCAGGAATCCTGCCGCCAGCTCTCTCTCCCTTCCTGGCTGTCCTGGACGGATCAGATCTGTGTCAGGCTCTTCCCCTCCAGAAAGCCTTCCCTGCAAAATCCCGCCTTACTCCATCTGCTCTTCCCTGCCACCTCCTTGTTCTCACTGGTGCCCTCAGCTAAGACAGAACTGACGGGGTCCCCAGTTATTTTCCTCCTTCTCCCATGTCAAACGGCTAGTTCTTTTTTTTTTTTAAAGGCTCTTTCTTGGGAGCTTCCAGAAAAAGTCAAAGGCACGCCTCTTTCTTCAGGCTAGAAGGGCCTTAAGCAAGGGAATATGTCTCTTATCAGATTAAGGATTAGTGAAGAGGCTGGGGAAGCAAAACTTACTGGGCGCCTATTATATGCCAGATACTCTAAGGATATTCTCTCATTTAATCCTCACACGAATCCAGTGAGGTAGGCAGAGTTGCTGTTTCACAGATCATTTGGTTTTTCTCCATCTGAAGTCATTTGCTACTACTCTGTAAGTCCTTCACTAAACTGAAAGTTCCTGGAGGGCGGGGACATTCACATCTGCTCCAGCAGCCCCCAGCGCAGGGCCTGGCACATAGCAGATTCTCCACAAATGTTTAAAAAAGCAAGTGGGTTTCCCCAGCTGAGCACCAAAGCTAGGCCCTGGAGGGCAGGATCAAGAGAGTGTTGTCTCTGAGCTGTGCTCCCGGAGAGAAGAGGGAGCGGGGTGCCCAGCCTGCCCCACGCCCTGGCTGCACAGCCAGCGCTGCCGTCACCTCGCTCTTCCAGCTGAATGATGGCCGTGCCCGGCCCGAAGCTGTTCCAGGCAGTGCAGTTGTAGTGGGTCTGGAAGTCGGCCTCCATGACGTTGTTGATGGTGAGCGTGGACAGGACCCCGCTGCCCGAGTTGGTCCTCTCCACCGTGTAGCGTTCCAGGGTCCCCACCTCCAGGAAGTTCTCCTTCCATGCCCATGCCTGGGGTGGGTGGGGAGGGCGGGACAGGGTGAGGAAAGGCAGGTGGAGGAAACTCCTGGCCCACCCTCGGGGCATCCTCGCACCCTCACCCGTGTGCCCTGACGCCCAGCCCCATGCTCGCCCTGCAGCAGGCCCCTGTCACAGCTGCTGCCCCAGTCCTGGCACCGAGCCTCCAGTCTAGAAACAGAGGCTCCCAAACATGCCTGAGACGTGTGCCAGATACACCCAGGGACACTTAAACATGCAGATTCTGGCGGGGGGGGGGGGGGCGGCTTATCTCCTAAATATGACCCTCCAGGAGGCTGGCCCAGGAATCTCTTTTCCTGTCACAATGCCAGCTGATCCAAGGAACCAACATGTGGGAACCCCTAATGTGGCAAAACAGGTCCTGGATGGAGAGCCAGGATCTAAGCCTGGTTCTCCCCCTGAGCCGTACGGCCTCCCCTCCCCTCCCTGGGCCCCAGCTTCCTCATCTGTGGAAGGAGAGGACGAGGCTGGAGGCAGACGGCTTCCCTCCAGCGCCGACAGTCTGAGAGTCTAACCAAACATAACTCAACTGTTTCACCTTACTTTGAACCACCCCGCAGCCGGCCCTGCCAGAACACGCCCGCTAGCTCTGGCCACCCACCCACAGACCCTGATAAGGAGTGGGAGTTATCACAGGAGAGGGGTCTCTCCCAGGCTCCTCCATCCTCTACCCCCACGCTGGGGCATCGCCCCCTTGGTGTCCCCTCCCTCAGAGTGGAGACTGAGGGAGGGGGAGTCGCTGAGAACTGGCTCCTTTCCAGGGATCAGGCCTCCCAGCTCTGCAAGGAGAGCCCCCGGGGAGCCAAGCCGCCTGCTGCCCAGGCGGCCGTGGTAATGAAGTGTCCCTGGGCAGCCCTGGAGTTAGCCAAATGGTCATTAAATGTGATGAGGGGTTTGCCGGTTAATGGTCACGGAAGGAATTAATGGCTCATGGTGTGGGGGACGGGGGAGGGGGGAGTGGTGCAGGAGCTGGTGGGAGGAGGAAGGCAGAAGGGAGAGAGTGGACGACGGGTGGGACAGATCTGAGGCACCAGGGTGGAGGGGCAGAGGGCAGCGGGCAGAAGAGGGGGCAAGGAAGAGACGGGGAAGCTGAGGAAAGGGGAGGAGACGAGCGAGAAGAAAGAGTAAGCGTGAAGGCCCAGGGGAACCACCAACGCACCCAGCCAGGGCTCCGCCAGACCTTTCACACCTGTGGTCACTATCACTTCTCACAGTGGCCCTGTTCCACAGGGATCACTGCCCCCATTCTGTGGATGAGGAAACTGAGGTTCCAAACACTGCGTACTTGGCTCAAGTTCATGCAAGTAAGAGAGGAGGTAGCATTTGAGCAGGGAGAGGGCCAGAGGGACAGCAAGTCAGCAGATGAGAAGCACAGGAAAGGCCAGGGGAAACGGGAGGAGCAAAGGCAGAGAAAGTGGGGAATGGGGGGGAGAGGCTGAGCTGAGCAGAGAAGCAGGCTGCTGGCCCCCGGCCAGTCCCCGGACTCACAATGCGGTCTGGGGGGGGCGTGCTCCCGATGAAACACTCCACTTTGCCGCCGTCACCCCTGACGGCGTACTGCACGGCCTCGCTGGAGATAATGGGGGGCCCTGCAAGCAAGGGGATGTGGTCAGGGCCAGCTGGAACCTGCAGCGCCTACCCCACCCCACCCCCAGACCCCTGCCCCCCTCGGGCCACTCACCGTTCACATAAAGTGGCACCTCCCGCTCAGCCACTCCGATCCGAGGCACGATGGCCCGGCAGGTGTAGGTGCCGGCATCTGCCTGGGTCACCGACTTCAGCAGCAGCTGGTTGCTGTTACTCAGGACCTGGGCAGAGAGAGCAGCCTCGGGTGGGGAGCCAGGAGGCCTGGGCCCCTAGGTCCGGGTGGGCCCCCGCATTGGAGGCATTGGAAAGAAAGCAGGAAGGGCCACAAGTGAATGCCCAGAAGGGAAATGGGGTCCCGAGTCTATCTGGTCCGTCCCCTGACTGAACTGCTTCGCATTCAAACACATCATCTCTGTACGAGTGGGCAGAGATAGGGGAGGCTCAAGAGGGCAGGTGAGGCTGTGATCGTTGCACAGAGGATGCAGCCTTTTCTGGTGATCTGTTCAAGTGCTTTTCTGGCCAAATGAGGTAGGAAGTTTGGCTCGGAAATCCCTCTTTCTGCAATTTTTAGCCCAAACTGTCCAATGTAGGTCACTATAGAGCTGCAGAATTCAGCCTTCTCCTCTCTACTGAATCATCCCAGCTTCCCCAGCCTTGTGTGCAACATTCATTTACCAGATCTCTTGCTACTGCCGCAGCTCCACTCAGGCCCCCTCTCGTCCTCCCACCCACAGGTCACCGTGTCCCTCCCACTGCCACTGAACTGGCCAGCTGTCTGCGAGGAGGGTGGGGCTGACTGCAAGCACTGTCCTCCTCCAAACCCCAAGATCCTGGAAATGTCCCAGGTTGAACTTGCACAATAATGCTGCTCGCCTTTGCCCCCTCCCCACCCCCGCCTGAGGCTGGGCTCCCTCCTCCCAGCGATCAGGAGAGGCAGCAAGCATCTTACCATGTTTGAGTCCTTTTTCGTCCAGGTGAGGGTGAGGGGGGGATTCCCAACCCAGACACAGGTGAGGGTCACATCAGAGCCAATGTCTGTGGTTGTGGGTTTGGGGTCAACCACAATCCGGGGGGCAACTGAGGTAGAATGAAACAGCTCTTTAGGGCCTCAGTCTCATTGGGCCTCAATGCCAATCTTTCTCCTCCTCCTTCTCTGGCCTGTCACCTCCCCACATCCACTCCCCCGTCTCCTCAGCCTCACAGGGCCTCCCCCACTCCCGGGGCCCTTTAAACACCCCCGTCCCCATCTCAATTTCTCCTCCTGCAGCTACTCACAGTGGACATTGACCAGCGTGCTAACGTTGGTGCTCCCCACTTTGTTGTGGACCTCACAGGACACAGGCTCCGTGAAGAAGGAGTAATCAACGTTGGTCTCATAGCGACTCTCGTGGGCGTCCTCAATCAAGAAGCCGCCCTTGGCCCACCTGGGGGAGGAGGCAACCCCAAGCAGGGTCAGGCCTTGGGGGGTGCCTCCCCACATCTAGTGGCCTGCCCTGCCCAGCAGCCCCCACTCCTGGCCCCCCTCTCCCACCTGTAGCCCAGGATTTCGGGGTTGGCTGTGGCCTGGCATGTGAAGATGACACGCTCGCCCTCCTGCACTGTCTGTGGCTCAATGGACAGGGTCACCGTAGGAGGGTCTGCAAAGTGGAGGACAGGAAGTCAGGGTCTCTTCTGTCCCTCGGGTTTCTTTTTCTCTCCCTAGCACATACACTGAGACCTCACCCCTGCGTGAGGACCTGGGAATTTAAGTTTGCAGTGTACCTGTTCCAATTAATAAGCCATCTTCTTCACCTTTATTCCAGGAGCCTCTAGGCTAGGGTGATGACCAAGGATGATACAGAAGACAAATTAGCCAGTGGATGTAATGACCAACTGTGGCCACTAGGCGTCAGTGTGGGCTTGCTAGGCTCACTAAAAGGGCTGGGGGTGGGGCATCTCTCCAATGGCTGCCCACCCTCCCCCCACCCACCGCCCGGCAGTGGGAATTTATTGAGCACTTACCAAGTAGCATACTCCATGCTATATGCTCTTCCACTATATCTCACTTAATGCTCACAACCCTGAGAAGCAGGTACAGGTCCACAATCCCTTATCTGAAACCCTTGCAACTAGATGTGCTTCAGAATTTGTAATTTTTCAAATGTTAGAAAGGTAATGGCTTGGGGGGAGGGTACAGCTCAGTGGTAGAGCATGTGCTTAGCATGCACGAGGTCCTGGGTTCAATCTTCAGTGCCTCCATTAACAAAAAAATAAAGAAAGGTAATGGTGTGCATAGACCGTTTACTCTGCCAGACCCCCAGCAGAGTCTGGGCAGCATCCCGTAGTCACACGCATCAATACATCTGCAGTGAAATGTATGGCTATTCAGACTAAGTGGGTTAAATAAAAGATTCTGAAAAGCCCAAGTTCAGGTTTTGCCACCAAATCACTTTGGGTTTGGAATTTCCAATAAGGGACTGTAGACCTGCATTTTATTTTCTGCACATATTCAGAATTAGAAACTGAGGCTCAGGGGGATTAAAGCCCTGCCCAAAGTCACCTGCTTTTAACCCAGGAACTGCCCAGCTCACAGCTGATGCCTCTTCCACCAGCCCTCAGGGCACCCGGTTCAAACCAGAACATCCCAGAGGAGGGAGAAATGCAGCATCTGTCCTGGGGCCCCAGGGGACTCTCCTGTGCTTCTCAAAAGGTGCCCACCTCCCCCGCTCCTCCCCAGGACCCTGCTCACGGTGCACGTCGAGCTCGATGGACGTCTCCTTGCCACTTGGGATGGCCTCGTTCATGCTGCGGCAGGTGAAGACGCGCCCAATGTCCAGGTCTGTGGGGTTAATGAGCAGCTGGCTGACGGTGGTCTCCCTCTTCCCGTCCTTCAGCAGCTCCTGGGTGGGGAGGGGCCAGGCACGGTCAAGCTCCTCTGCTCTCGGGGACACCCAGTTGGAGCCGGGCTTGCTGGAGGGGGCTTTAAACCTGAAGCTCAGCCCCTCCCCCAGCCCCTGCCTCCTCCCCAGGTTGGGTTCAGTTTGGTTTTCAATTAATGCACTATATTTTTAAGAGAAATTTTAAATTGACAGAAAAATTGAATAGAAAATATAATGAGTTCCCATATAGCCACCTCCCTTACCCCACGGTTTCCCTAATTATTAATTAATATGATGCATGAGTGTAATACAGGTGTTACAACTCATGTACCATACTGATACGTTACTACTCACTAAACTCCGCATTTACGTTAGAGTTCACTCTCTGTGTTGTACAGTTTTCCCTATGGCTTTGAGCCTCATTCCTGGAATTCTCTGAGTCCAGCCCGAGTCCCTCCTCTTCTGGCAAGTCTGCTTTTGCTCTCAGGACTCTCTCCCAGCCTGAACTTGTGCCCCTCGCAGCCAGTCTGTCCTGCACAGCGACCTGTGCACATCTGGCCTTGTCTCTTAGGCACCGTGTGTGCTTCAGTGCTGGGTCTCTCCTGCTAGACTGTAAACTCCTTGAGGGCACGGAAGGGACTCACTGGCTCAGTGAGATCCAACCTGAGGTCCCTGGGGATGGTCACAGGGACCCTTGGGCTGGTTTCTGTACTGCACGCTGCCTAAGGGAAGCCAGACTATCAGGCAAAGTAGAGCCTCACGATTTGACAGCCACACACGCATCCTTGCTGGATCTGATGCGGTACTGGAACAGTACCAGCCTGGTGCAGGAACACCAGCCCCCTCGGCCTGCTTCGAAGCCCCATCGCCTTTAATTAATTTAAAAAAGAGGGTGGATGACAAATGACCATTAACAAATCAGCTTGTTTGGTTGCCAAAATATTTCAAAACGTGTAGCCCTAGAGGAGAAAAATAACACAGTTCTTGGTGGTGAAAAGGTTAAGCACCACCGAGGCCAAATTCTCGTTTGTCGAATGGTGACACTAAGGCCAGCGAGGCGTGAATGGTCCAAGGTCATGCAGAGCTACTGTAGGTACTCCCTGGGGCCACACTCCAAGGCACCCAGGTGAGCCGTCTCTCCCCTCAATGAGCAGGGTCTCCTGCAGCACCCAGCAAAGTGCTGGGTGCACATGTATTTGTCCGCTGTGGGCAGGGGCAGGAGGAACTCCAAACAGGTGATCTGAATTCTAATTCCAGCTCTGCAGTCAACTTCGCCGTGTGGTCCTGGGCAAGTGACCTGATGTCTTTCTCAGCTAGAGGTTCCTCATCTCTATGATGTACACATGATCCCTGCCTCACCGACCTCTCAGTCGTGCCGACTGGGATCATGTACCAACTAGGGGCTGGGGGAAGAAGGTCGAGGGGCTCAGCAGAGAGAGACCACGTTCTGACCTGGGTAGAAACCAGCTGTGATGCAGGTCAGCTGTGTGACCTCGGGCAAGTCACTCAACCTCTCTGACCATTGGTTTACTCTTGGTGAGTTGGAAATAAGCTCATTTATGAAGCTCCCATAAGGATTAAGAGAGACTGTCCATAACGGGCTTAGCATGCACAGTGCCTGGTACACAGTAGGTGCTTAATCAGTGTAGTTCTTGTCACTATTATTCTTAGTCTCTGCCAAGTACTGAAGGGCACTGTGAACCTGGGAATTCACTTCTCCTCTCTGAACCTCAATTTTCTCAACTGTTTATTGGGAGGATTGGACCTGATGACCTCTAGGGCCTCCTTTCCCATCAGTGACCCCTGAGTCCATCCATAGGGGAAAGGAAAGGTGACCTGAGATGAGGCCCAGGAGGGGCTGGGGGAGCAGGCAGGGTCTCACCGTGCTGGCTACAGCCCCCTCCTGCTGTGTCCCGTCCCGGAACCAGATGATGGTGGCAGCAGGCTTGGCGTTGAAGGCGCGGCACGTGAGGTTGTGGGGTGTGCCCGCCTGCAGCAGAATCACAGGACCGCCATCAATCCTGGTGTCCTCCGGGGGGACTGTGGGGGAGAGCAAAGTCAGTCCAGGGTGCAGCCAACACTGTCCTGATGACCAAAACCCCTGCCCCTGGAGGGATCCCTCCGACTGCATGTCCACCGCTTGGCGGGGCAGTGCCATCCTCACCCCCTAACTTATGATCACCGTATCTGTCGCTCCTGTGGCCTGAGGGGCCTGGCACAGAAAGGTGGCTAGCTCCTCAGAGCTTCTTACATCCCCTCCCTCCTGTCGGGGGCAGCCGGACGGAGCGGGTCTATTATAGCAACGTCCCACGTGGACTCCCTGCCTTCAGCCCCTGCTGGCCCGAACCCACCCATCCCTGCTGGCAGGCTATTTTCCTTCTAGCGCCGCTAAGACTGTGCCTCCTCCCTTCTCAGACACCTTCCATGTCTACCAGCCTCCCCGGGCACAAGCTGCAGAGCATCTCAGCCTGCTGTCCAGGGCTCACCAGGCCAAGGCCTGTGCTTTCCCACCTCCTTGTCTTGTTTCTGCTGCTCTTCTCAGAGCTTCTGCTGAACCACTGTCCATCCTGTTCACATCCCAGCCGCTGCGCGGGGCCTCTCCTGCCATGTCCCCCTCAACCACCCCCTCGGTGGTTCCCAGGGGAACTCGGAGCTCCGAACACCATCGACCTTGTATGTGGGTTACTTATGATTATCTGTGCCCCCCTCTCTAACAAAACTGTCATCCATGGAAAAGCAGGGACCCTGTCTCGCTAATATTCCGTCTCCAGTGCCTAGAATGTGGCCAAAGTAGGCCCCTGCTAAATCTGGGAACTGACCAGTCGGATGTCTGAGACGAGGAAATGGCGAGCCTCCCTCTGGACTGGCCCCACAGGCTCCTGAATGCCCAGGGAGCCAGAATGCAAGTTCCCCGAGGCCAGGGGCTGCTCATTTTCTCTTAAAGCTCCAAGGTCTAGTGCAGATGGTGGTGGATGGCATGTCCTTGGGGACATTAGCTGAATTACTAAATAACTGATGAGATAAGGCAGAAGGATTTTGATTATAATTTTGAGTTCTGGTCTACCTTGTTTTCCTCAGGCTGGCCATGTGAAAGGGTTTTGTTTGCTTTTTGCTGGGAAAGGCCCAGAGACTCACAGGGGGCTCTCTGAGGGAGCCCTTGAGAGGAGACCCCGGGAGGCCTCTGAGTCGAGTGGTGGGTAGGGCTGTCCTGGAGTCTGTGAAGTGATGGTCTCTCTCCACGCTGGGGTTTCCAGGAGGAAGGAACCACTTGCAGCCTGTCCCAGCGCTCTGCTCACCTCGTGCGTGCAGAGTGGGAGAGGGGGGTACGCACGAGAGTCAGGATCGGGCTGCCCTGGTGTTAGGTCCTGGCACCTTTAGTGATGCATCATGTGATCTTGGGTGAGGCCCTCAAGTCGGAGTTTCTTCAACAGAGGCGTACGATGCCCGTGCCTGGGGCCCTCACGAAGGCCAGATGAGGTGCTGTACGCGGACTGTCACGGGCAGGGCACGTGTGACGTGTGCAGCGTGTCC
This sequence comes from Camelus dromedarius, assembly GCF_036321535.1. NCBI lineage: Eukaryota > Metazoa > Chordata > Mammalia > Artiodactyla > Camelidae > Camelus > Camelus dromedarius. Next base: position 8,838,374 of record NC_087458.1, on the reverse strand, counting down.
ACTTTACTGCTCGGAAAAGAGCCAGCAGCGCCTCTGCTCCCGCCCGGCTGGGGAGTGACCCCTGAACCCTGGGCTCTTCCTCTTCGCTCGCTGGTGTATTTGGTTCCCAGGCTGATGGGTGCAGATTTGGAAATGGGGTGAGGAGAGGAAGGTGGAGAGAAATGGATAAAGAGCTGCCATTCAGGATCTCCTGGTCTGTGTGGGCCTCTCCAAGGTCACGTCCTGCCGCCACACCCCAGGAGGACAGTCCTGGATGGGCAGAGGCCCTGGGCTTCTGCAGGGGAGGCACCGCGTCCAGCTTCCGAGGGGAAGACCTCCCCGCCCATTGGTTCTCCCCTCCCTTGGAACGCTGCCCTTCACCCTTTGTTCACTAGCCCACCTTTCTCTTGGCATCTGGGGCAAAGGAAAATAAGGCTGGGCGTTGTTTGCTCAGCCATCACTGCCACGCGCAGATGGCATGTGTCCACGTATAGTTTATGAGCATGTTTATGATCCGTGACTTAAATTTGTACATCAGTATATCCATGTGTCTGTGGCCTCAGTTTCCTTGTTTGTAAAATTTCAGGAAGCACACTGACATCTGTTCCCCAGTGTCGTTACCGTGACGGCAAAACCAGATCGAGGATGTGAAGCCAACTGTAAACTGTAACGTGATCGACAGCATCTCCACCTTCACTGAACGCTCACCACGTGTCAGCTCGTGCCTCGTGTGCATGACTTCATTGACTCCTCACCACCAAGGCTATCTCATGAATCCTTTCATGGTAAATACCACCCACCCCCATTGACAGATAAGGCACCGAGGCCCAGGGAGGTCAGGCAGATGTGCTCAGACACAGGAGTCACTGAAACAGCCGTGCTGGGAAGTGAACCAGGCCCGCTGACCCCGAGCCACGCTCGTCACCTCCGCACTCAAGTGGTTATTGCTGTAAATAATGAGCAAGCTGGAGGCCTGCAGATCTATATTACGTCTGCCTCTGCCTCTGCGAGGGTGGGAGGCAGCTGCTCTGAGGCCGGGGTTGGTCTGGGGTGGGGGCTGGACCATGGAGGGGCGTGGCTGCAGATGGGGGGGAGGTTGAGAGGTTGGCCGAGGGCAGGGAGCCTGGTTCCAGGCACTGAGCACAGCCCACTCTCCACTCTGCCCTGTCTAGTCTCTGGGCCCCTGGCTGCCACGGACCAAGGCTGTGTGCAAGCAGGTAAGCAGGGAGGCGCCACAAAATGCCCTGCCGCCTTCTGGCATCCATGTGGCTGCAAGAGGCAGGGAGCTGGAGAGTTCCAGAGGGACAAGGTTGGGGGAGGAAGAGTGAGGGGAAAGGAGGAGCCGGGCTAATCGTTCATCTCATGCTCTCAGGGCTCCTTCGGCTCCCCTCATCTGCCCAAATAGTCCAGACTCCAAAGGCTCACATCCTCAACACCAACCGTGTGCCCTCCAAACAAACCAGTCAGCTCCCCTGTCATGTGGTTCTCCCTCACTGACTTGCAAGCTTTTTTAACCAGGTACTCCTCCATCTAGGGTTCCCATTGATGTTCTCCTCTGCCAGGAAGCCTTCTTTGATTGAATCAAGCCACCGGATGCCATGATAAATCCTTGTTCCTGTACTATCCAGGGGCTTGGTCGGCCTGCACTCATCTCTATTTCTCCATCTCTGTGCCGGGCTAAGAGCGGGAAGGGAGAGGAGTATCAGCGACCCCTCACGGGACAGCTGTTCTCCAGTCCAGAAGTACACCTTCCAGGACCCACGCCGAGGCAGTTAGGGAGGGGGGAAAAGCAGAGAGAAGGTCTCTTAAGAACCTCATGTTCCCTCAGAATGCCTGGTCCAGCACGGGGGCTCATACCCTCTTCAGCGAGGGACAGAAGTTGATGTCTTGGCATCCCCTGCCTACCCCCGGCGGTCAGCTAACTCCTGTTCCCTCAACTCCATCCTGCTCCCTGCTAATTCTGCCCATTTTGTCCCCACCGGAGAGGAAAAGCGTGTCATCCAGCAGCCTTGAGTGCTAGTCCCGCAGGGCCTGTACATCCAGAGACACTGGCTATCGGTCCCTCCAGTCCTCACTTGTCCTGACACCTCACATCTGTCCAGACCTTCACGGTTTACACCTCCCTGCTCAGGGAGCAGCAAAGCGGCAGTTGCTAAGAAAAGGCTGGCATCACTATACCACGTGACCGAGGACGCTGCTGTCCGCAGGTCATGGCCGCTTCAGGGTCGTGATGCCAAGACAGCCCAGGTCTCCTGACTCCCAGGTCACCCGCAGGCGACCTGTCCCATTCTCCCCCTTCTCCCCCATGTAAACACCTTCCTTGTGCCCAAACTCATTCATCTCACTTGTCTCAGGGCCCCTCCCCTTCCTCCCACCCCTCCAGGGAGCGTCCCCCACTTCAAGGATTTCAGGGTTGGGGAGAGAAAAAGAGAGGGAGCAAGAGAGATCAGATGGAGGCAGGAAAAAGGAAAGGGGCAGAGGTGAAGACAGAAGGGAAGGAGGGTCACAGGCAGGCAGAGCCAAGCCGGAGACAGAGCACAGCAGAAGCAGGGGCCAGCCAGGCACCAGAGCTGGAGGGAGACAGAAAGACGGATGGCGCTGGAGGTACCGCCAGGGAGGTGGGGGGGGGGGGCGGGTCAGAGCTGGCCTCATTCCTGTACTGTGTGCAGGACAGAATCCCCTCATTATGCAAATGGCCCAGGGTGTTACCATAGAGGGACATCTGCTCTGTGCCCCATGGGTGGCAGCTGGGGGCAAGGCTTCCTCCAGAGGCCCCCGCCCCACCCCCTCCTCAGTTCTCAGCCCTCAAGGCCCATTCCTTCCAGTCCTGCTCCCCTGTTCCCTGAGGAGGCCTGAGGTGAAGCCAAGGAGGAGGGATGAGTGCCGAGGGTGGAAAGGAGGCAGCGAAGAGGAGGAGGGGCTGAGTATGGAGGAAAAGGAGCCAAGGGGGCAGTTTCTTGGGCTCCGAGGCAGCAGAGGGGGAGAGGAAGGGAGTCGCCTTCTCACCGACAAGTCCATCTGCTGGGAGAGGCCAGGGTGTCCATCACCCCAACTCGCCTCCACTCTGGTGGGGAGCGCCTATGGCCACAAGGCGGAGCCCAGTCCCTGCGACCTGGGCACAGGCTGGGGCCGAGAGGATGCCAGAGCTCACACACCCCACGTGTCCCACCAGTGCGCGCCCACGTGCCCGTCTTGCTCTCATCTGTCTGGACTTGGCTTTGGGAGAAGTTTACAGGATCTGGGGAGGGAAAGCTAGGGAGATAGTAGGGGCAGACAGGAAGCCAGGAACAGAGAGAGAGAGGCTGGGAAATGAAAGAGAAAACTGGAGAAGCGGGGACAGCCAGGGCACCAACAGAAAGAGACAGGAGGAGGCTGGGGGCCCTGCAGGAGGCGGGGGTCATTACTGAGCACGGTGAGCTTGGCTCGCCGGGAGCGCAGGGCGGCCTCCGTGGCCTGGCACTCATAAGAGGCGTCGTCAGAGAGCTCCGCATCTGCGATCTCCAGGTTGTGCTGCCCGGCGTCCGCGGAGCCCACGACCCGGTACCTCGGCCAGGCTGCAGGAACAGAGAGGGCGAGCTAGGGAATCAGCCTGGACCACCCAGCCCCCAAGGGCGCACCCTCTTCCCACGTCAGGGTCCGCATCCCACCCCGGGGCCCGCACTCCTCCCTCCACCAGCTCCTGGGACCCCACGGGCCCTTGACGAGGATGAGGTCCCCACGCAGACACCGCGATGCCACAACCTCCCACAGTGAGGCTGGGAGCCATAAAGCAGGAGGAGCGACGGGGGAGAGCGGAAGAGGGAGTTGAGCAGGAGCAGATGAAATCTCCGAAGCTGTTTGCAGACAAATGTCTCTCATAATAATAGGAAAGAAAGGGGAAAAAAAGGCAGACAGCAGGGAAAAACGGAGAGGGAGGGGGAGGGTGTGTGGGCGCTAGGAAATACAGGCCATCGCAGCACAGACATGAGCTCACTGGGGCCAGAGGGAAGCCCAGGGCAAGCTACGGTCTCACCCTCACTCACCCAGGGAGGGTCCTGCCAACCCCCCAAAGGAGCCCCTAAACTGAGTCAGTCCCCTGCAGAAGCCGTGGCTACAGTGGGCGCACCTCCGAGCCTCTGGCCTCTCCATCCTCCCTCCCGCGCCCCTCTTTCCACTCCTCCGTGCCCCTCTCTAGTGCCCCTCTCTCGTGGTCCCGGCACCAGCTCCCTCCCACCAGCTCCCTCTGTCCAGAGGCTATTGATTCTTCTCACTCCATATCTATTGATCTCTCTCTCTCCCAGTTTCTTTCTGTTTCTATCATCAGTAGATCCACCAGCCCCATCTCTTTCCTTCGTACGGATTGCTCTATACAGACAAATTTCCCCCACCTGTACTGAGACACGGAGCCCACAGCAAATAATAATCTCAGCCCCCGGAACAAGAAGAAGAAGAAAAATAGACAATCTCCCCCCTGCTTTTATCATCACACCGCCTTACAGTGAACACTGTTCTCACGAGGCACTTTCTCTCATTTGGATCAAACCTCACCAACACCTTGATCAGGCAGGCGGACCTGTGACTCGTGCCTGTTTCACACAGGAGTAAATTAAGGCCCAGAGAGGTGAGGTGGCTTTTCTAAGGTCGCCCAGATGGGAGGTGGCAGAGGCAGGACCAGTACCCAGGTGTCCTGATTCCCTGTCCTCTCTGCCCGGCGGCCTTTCCACAGCTACCTTTACTTGCTCTGGAATATAGGGTTTTCTTCCCTCTTGAGTCATGATGTTTGTTTCAGCAGTGGCTCCACAGTGCTTAAGAAAGGCTTGTTGGATGAATAAAAACTAAGTGCTCAGGCTGATATTAAAATGAGTTTTTGGCCACTGAGCAGACACAGCCTGGGCGGGGGGCAGGAGAGAGGCTGGAGAAAAGCCAGCCTGGCAGGAGACACTTGCAGGATGGAGAAGTTGCCTGTGTCCTCCTCCTGCAAAAGCAGGGGGCTTGGGGTCTTCTAGCCCCTCCTGCTTTGCCTGTCTGCCTGCAAGTCTCTTACGTAAAGGTCTCTGGGTTTCCCTTGATCTCTCAGGCTTCCCGCTGGCCTTTCATGAGCCAGTCCACAGCCAGGAGGAAAGGTGGAGCTGTGGGGTTTGGAAAGCAGTGGAGACAGAGCTCAGGAGGAGAGGGAGAGATGGACACACACACAAATGGCAGAGGGGAGGCTGGAGCGCGGTGTGGGACGGGGTGAGGGGGTCCAGGAGTCTTTGTTGGTTGGGGAGGGATGCAGACAGGGGAGAGTCTGGAGGCTGGGCTGGCTGGCGGCCCCACTCACCTTTGAGGCCCTGGCCCATGCCCAGCGCCAGCCCGTCCTTGGTCCATTGCACGATCCCGGAGTAGTTGAGCAGCACGCAGGGCAGCACGGCCCGCTGTCCGGCCACCACGGTCTGGTCGGCTGGCTCCTGGCTGAAGCGGGTCTGGGTCCCTGGCAAAGCCAAAGCCGGCCCTGGGTGAGGGGTTGCCTGAGGACAGGGCTCCACCCATAGGCCACGCCTCCCGGGCTCCCACTCCCACCAGACGATGGGTGAGAGTCCAGTCCTGGCCCCACTGCAGCCCCAACCCCTTCCCTCCAAGATGCCACGTGCCAGCCCTTGATTCCTCCCGCTTGCTGGGGTGGCCCAAGGGATGGGCTTCAGGCGCGCGATCAGAGAAAGTGGTGCAGTGTTATGTAAAGTCTGTAGACACCAGACTAGCCCGACCCTCTCATTTTACAGAAGAGGATATTGGAGCCCAGGGAGAAGTGTCACCTTCCTGAGGGCACCCAGTGAGTTAAGGATAGAACTTCCGCACCTCGGGTCCCGGGCTCTTGCTCAACCACCTCCCCCGCGCTCCCCTGCCCGACACCCACGTCAGCGGGTGATGCATCGGTAACAAGTCCTGCTGGGGATGCTGTGGTCCGCCTCCATCCTTGAGACAGGCGTAGACCACCATCCCCCTACTTGGACGTGCATACATGAGCCCATGTGAGGTGACACACGTGTGCCACCATGCCAGGTACAATTCCCCCATGAACGCACCCAGCAAGTGCCCAAAGGCAGATTCCAGGGACAGGCACATCCACAGTGTGTGTATAAGCTTCCTGGGTCCCAGACAAAGTGGCTCTGAGCCCACCTCTGCACACTTTCCCTGTTTCGTGTGTGCACCCTTGCTGCCAAGCTCTGGAGGCATGAGTGCGTACACAGGGACACACCTGCCCACGCCCGCCTCCCGCCCCGCACCGTGGGAGCTGAGAGGCCACGTGACCGGGTTCCACTCGCCCTCTGGCTGCGGGAGCCACACATGGCTGCCTGGCTGGCAGCTCGGCCGGGAGCATTTGATTAGAGAGCTGCAGAGTAATTGCCTTTAATTGTGGGGCCTAAATGGAGCAGGGAATTGGACTGCAGGTTTCTTCACCCCTCCACCGCTCCCACCCACCCACCCCACCCAGCACGGGTTGGCCTGGTGGGGGGGCAGTTCTGGGTACCATGCTGTGACCATCGGTTCCCTGGGCTGGACTACAGGGAAGAGGACGGGAGACGGAGGGGCTGCGGGACAGCACGGGGAGAGGTCTGGGGCTTCCCACGCACGTCCCCAATCTGTCACACGCTGTAACCAAAATCAGTTTTCCCTGGAACTCAGGAGATTCCTCCCCCTTCTTTCCCTCCTCAGCTCCCATAATCCCCACATCCAACTCTTTCAAACCCAGCCTTCCAAAAGTTCCCTGATCCTCCATCACTCCTGTGTGTAAGCCAACGGAACTTGTCCCTCCCCATTCCAAGACCTCCCTCTAAGTCACTAGAAACAGAACCCTAGTCTTCTTGTCCTCACTCTTCTTCCTCCTCCTCCTCCTCCATATTTCCCCTTCTCTCCAAACCCGGCCCACATTTCCCCCTTCCAGGAAGTCCTCCTAGATTGATCTTTTTTATCCTGGGCAGTTAGATCATCGGGGGACCGGCAGGAACTTGAGCAGATCCTTAGGCAAACACAGCTTGTCCCACCTTTCAGCCCTGCCATCACAGCTCTATCCTTGGGATTTCCTGTCCCAAACCATCAGGGTCTGTGCTCATGCTTTTGTTTGTCATGGGGTAGAGGGCAGCTGGTGGGTGGGGCTGATTGCTCTATCTGTTCCACCAGAATGGAAACCTCTTCTCAAGACCAAGGGCCATGCTCTCTCTTCCCTCGGAATCGCCCTGGACATCTGACATCCACATTGGTTGGTGAACATAAAGGGGACCAAGGCTAGGAGCAGACTGATAGCCAGCATACGATTTAATACAATGAGGCAGCCCTGTTTGGTTAAGTGTGCAAATCCAGCTCTTTGGGTCTGCAGGGGGTCAGGAAGTTAGAAACAGTGCCCCTTTCCCCAACACTGTGTGAGCATCTCCCCCACTGTGCTTGACCCAACACCCCATCCATGACTTCTAAAGAAGGAAAGGATAAGGCTCGCCTCTGTTCCTGGGATGGGTGGCAGGTGCTGAGATCCTGGGGGAGGGGATGGGTCAGGTGAGCGGCCAGCATTATTAATTCAGGCATTGCCCTCATTATTATTCAAATTTATTCATATCATTGCGCATTTCTCTAGTGCAGCTACATGCTGCAAACTCTCTACGCTCACGTTTCTCCTTCCCACGGCCCCCGGAGCCCAAGCCAAGGGCTCTGGAGCAGAGTGGCCTGTGAGCTCTGGCTCAGAGATGGAATTTACATTCACAGCTTTCCTGTGCGGGTCCTGGACACCTTGGTCTCCTGTCAAAGTCTCCCGAGGACAGAGAGAAGCAGGCTCCTTGTCCTGTGGGAGCAAGGAGGCAGCTCGCCCTGCAGCAGGACTGAGGTGGGAAGCCTTGAGAGTCAGAGATGGCATCTCGCCAGAGGGATGGAGGACCGATGTGACCTTGGGCGTGTCACTGCCCCATCCTGGCCTCCTCCGTGTGCTCACCTGTACAATGACAAGTCTGGACTGAGGACTGCAAAGGTCCCTTCTAAGAACAGAGGTTTAGGAGACAGACTTAGGCATGCACAGTGACTCCGACGCTTCCTACCAGTGTGACCGTGGCTGAGTGACTCTCTAAGCCCCACTTTCCTCAGTGGTAAACTGGGGGGGGGGGGACTGATGATGCCTACACTGGACTGCTGGGGAGCTAAATGGGATGGGGTGTGTGACATTCCCCTGCACGTGCCCACTGAGTGGTAGCTACGACCTTTTTTATCCTGGGCAGTTAGATCATCGGGGGACCGGCAGAAACTTGAGCAGTGACGCGGCAGAGAGCATCCATCATCCTGGGGATGGTGAAGCACGACGCCCTCCTGGTGTGGGCCTGGGTGAGGCCGTTTAGTCTGGAGACCGGGGGATGGAAGCAACAACCCCAAAGAAGGTCCAGGGAAGAGGGGAAATGAAGGATCTTGGGAATTCAACGCAGTGGAAAGGGGCAGGTGCTGAGCCTGTGCAAGTGGCTGGCCCCAAAAGAGCCCCTGCAGCCAAGACAATGTCTGAGATAGATGGACTGTCCTGACCTGGATCACGATTAGGAGAAAGCCCCGAGCCTGTCCTGCCACCACCAAGTCCCCCTCTTTCTACTTTGCACACTCTGGGCTTTTGTCCTTGTCTCCGTGCCCTTGCCCAGGCCTGCCCTCGGGGCAGGACACTGCCCCCCCCCGCCCTCCTTGGGATCCAAATAGTCATCTCCTCTAGGAAGTCTTCCCTGACTTGCCTGCATGCCCTCAGAGCCCTCTGGACTCACTTCCCACCTCTGCAACAGTAGGTCCACGCTGCACTGCCCACCCCTGCCTGGCCCAGGGAAAACTCCTTGCATCTGGACTGTGTCGCTCAGAGCACCAGCCCCATCACCCAGCACAGGGCCTGGCTGCCAGGCACATGCCAGGTGTTCCAAATAAGTCTGCAGATTGATGGAGTGAAAATGAATGAATGCCTGCAAAAACTGTCCTGCCTGTGCACTGCCGTCGAGGAAAGGCAGAACACCCCGGGCCCCAGGCCAGGCTCACAGACTCCAGCAAAGGCAGACAGGGTGGGAGAGTGGAGGGACAGGACAGGACTCTCCCTGCAGGGAAAGGAGGAGCAGTCCTGGGAGGCTCCCTGAAGGAGGGAGCATGGAGCAGGGCTGGGTCAGGTAGGGGAAACAGAACTCTGGAAAGTTCTGATGCAATGGTGGGGATGAGTGATGAAGGGATATGGGGATGGCTGAGAAAAAAAAAAAAAAAGCTTAGAAGGTGAGCAATGAGGTGCAGGCACCAGACAGGGCACAACAGGAAGGGCAGAGGCAGCGTTACAAACAAAAAAGAGGTGCTGGGTATCTGTCCTGGAACGTCAGGAAGGCATCAAGAACCAGGACCTGTGGCCTGAAAAGGACGCACACAAATCAGAACACACACATGCCTTGGAGCCTGCATTAGAATGGGGTGTGTGAAATTCCAGCCCCTTTCCTGTGCCCACACCCCACTCTAGGAAATAAAACCAGGGGAATGGCTGGCTGGGGAGCCAGGTGGGAAGGGAGTCAGGAAGGTCCTGACCACAGGCAGAAGGTGACCACAGACCAGCCTCTGGAGCAGCAGCAGTGGTGTCATATCAGCTGCCTTGCCTGTCTGGCAGCTCGGGCCTGGGATGAGTGCAAATCCAAGCGTGTATGTGTGTGTGTGTGTGTGTGTGTAAGTGAATCCCCGCCTGCTCTCACCCCACCGCCTCCCTGTCTTCAGACACCGTCACAGCTCTCAAGCAGCCATTGTGAAGACAGACACCGAAGGAGTGTGCTGTACACGGGGCGCGGGAGCTCGCACACGCGGGCGCACACACACATGCATACAGACTGATGGGGAGGCTGGCGGAGGCGCCAATGACACCGAGCAGAGCAGCGGAGACAAAGACAGACATCCACCAGGCAGAGGGAGAGCGAAGGCGGGGAAGGAGACTGGAGGAGAGGCAGGAAGGGAAGAGGGGATCTTGGTTAGAAAGAGGCCAGGAAAGAAGACAGAGGCCCAGGGCAGAGACGCAGAGAGAAAAACACTGGTGACGCAGAGACGCCGTGGATTCCCAGAGGCCCAGGCCACGGCAGAAAAGCAGGCCACCTGAGGGTCGCTGGGAGACAGGGGGGAGCAGGGCAGGGAGATGATGGGGAGTGTGGTCACAGGGGGCCAGGGCGCCTCTCCAGCTCAATCCTGTCCTTCAGACACATTGCCATGAGGCTGGGGTGGTCCTTAGACTCCAGAAGCCCCCCTACCCCCAGTGCTGCCACCAGTATTCCTAGCAGGCGCAGACAGGGTATGCAGGCAGGTGAAGTGCCGAACAGGGTGGGGAGGGCAAGGGGAGCACAGAGGGACCCTGGGGAGAAATGACGGTTGCAACAAGGGTGCTGTGGGGTGGGACCTGTGGGCTCCTCACACAGGACGAGGAGAGGTCAAAGCTGGAGAAACCCTAGTTTCCCGTCAGCTTCCTCCCAGCCCACCCCGGAGACCTCCTTCCTTCTAGGTAACCCTGGCCCTCACCACCCGCTACAGAGGCTCCTTGGCCTCCACCTGGAAGGTTCCCCTCCCTAGTCCCCTCCCGCATCATCTGGGCTTCTGGTTGCAGCACCTATCACTGCCTGCCTTGGACTAGAAGTTCCTCACGTGTGTGCGTTTCTGTCTCTCCCTCTCCTGGGAGCCCTCAGGGCACAGAGATGTCTTGATTTCCCTTTCCTTTCCCTTCAATCCCAGCAACGTTCCTTAACCTCCCAATTATAAGATGCTGGCTGTGTGCCAGGCACCAGTGCAGATGTCCTATAGACACCGTTCCCAGCGCGGTCTAACCCAGGGCACAGTGGCAGTGATGACGTCCATGTTATGACAAAGGGACATAAGGCTCCGACGTGATGGGCAGGAGTGCAGGCTTTCAGGCTGCAGTCCCTGCTCTTGGTGCCCCGCTGCCCCACAGGAATTTCCAAGAAATATTTCCTGGATGGACGGACTGGACTCACGGCCCCCACCCCAGCGAACTCCTGGTGCCCCTGAGCTCTGCGCCCACCTACTACTTCTGATCTCCGCTCGACACTCAGATGTGCATCTTAACCGTGTTCACGGCCCCCTACCCTGGGGAGGCCAGCGCTCCCTCCTCAGACCCGGGCTGGCCTGTACTCTACAGCCACGGGGGACTCGCCGCACGTGCCGCCACCAACCGCAGGAGAAGGCTTGATGTAAATGTCCCTCCAGGAGGGGAGAGTGGTTCCAAAGACTGGAAGGACCATCAGGAGCATCTAGAGAGATTTCAGTGAATCACAAAACACCCCCTTTTAAGCCACCACTGTCCACCAGTAGGAGGGGGAGTAATAATTAATAGCTCCTTCTTACAAAGTGTCAGTCACTGTGCCAAGCACCTCACCAAGCCTAGTTCACTTAAGGGACACAAAACCCGATGAGGTAGGTACTATTATCATCCCTAACAAGGCTCTAAGGTTCAGAGACATAAGCACTTCCTTCCAGTTTTGCAGCTGCTAAGTGTTGGAGCCAGCACACCTGGCCCCCCTGGAAAGCCATCTCATCAGCTTGGCCACAGCTGTCTTCCCACTCTCCCCATCCCTGGGGCTCAGGCCCTGGGCACTGTGCAAACTGGCCCCCTGGCACCTCTCCATCTCCCTTGGATACTGTGCCCTGACTAGGGGACCCCCTCCTCTTGTCTCAGCACCATCCCACGTCTCCTCCTCAACCCTGAGCTTCCGGGGCGACCCTGCCTTCCGGCTCTGCTCTCTCTCCAACTCCCTCCTGTGTCCTCAGTGCAGGACAGCACAGGAGAGGCCACCTGTCCCCGTCTCTGTGGGTGAACACACCTCCTGTTCCCACTGGGCCTGTCCCCGGGGTTGGGGACCAGGCTCCTACAAAGGCCTGGTGAGAACAGAGAGGTCAAATCTCATTTTTGACTGAGAAGTAGGAATTGACCTCTATATCTGTCTGGGAAAGGCTGGAAATGCTTACAGATTCCAGATGCACGTTGTGTACTCCTGTGGACACCCATGTACCATCACACATAAGCACACATGTTCACCGGTGCACACTCACCCCCCCCTTGCACCTCTGCATTTCTGCACCCCCACGGGCACCTTTCCACCCCTCTGTCTTGGCACATGTACCTTGGTGGTCGTGTTCCCAGAGCCTGGCCTGCCAGGCCTGCCCGGAACCACAGAGGGAGCGGGGCCACACGCAGGAGACACCAAGGAATCCAGGCTGCAGGAGAAGGGGGTGGTGGAGGCCAAGCCCTGTCTCCCCGGATTTATCACACGAGCAGTAATGAACCCCCTGGGCCGGAGCAGTCCCCGCGCTCTGCACTCCAGATCTCTGCCGGTTCAAAGGGATGCCTTTGATACACACCGACAGCTTTCAGATGGAACTAAATCTCTCCTCACTCCACTGTTCCTCCTGCCACTCTTCCTCCCTCCCCCGGCTCTCACATCCCCCCCTCCAGCCTGTACCCCCACCACAGCCATCCCCTTCCTGCTCTATGAAAAATACAGCAGTCAGAGAGGCCCCCCCCACCCCACGCTTGGATTCTCTCACAGAGTAAAGAGGATTGCAATTCTCTGGGCTGGGCCAGCAAAGGGGAGAGGAGAGAAGAAAGGAAGATTTGCACTTTTGATAGAGGAGAGAAGGCAGGGGAGGAAGAGAGAGAGAGAGAGAGAGTGTGTACGCGCAAGCTGGCTGGGGCGGGCAGAGTGAGGACGGGCAGGAGGGGAAGACAGAGACCCTGGCTGCCGGCAGCAGAGACATACCGATGCGGAGAGAGAAGCGGGTTCAGGACCCTCAGCCCAGAGGGAAATGCCATGCCTGCCCAGCTGACTGGGTGTGAGGGGTGGGGTCTGTTGATTCTGCCTTATACAGAGCCCAGCCCAGAATCCAAAACCGTCCAAACGTGATGGGACTTGGAGACTATAAGCCCCTCCTTTACAGGTGATGGGTCAGAGCTCAGAAAGTCAAAGACGCGCTGACTTGCTCACAGCAGGTCACCTCAGTCTTGGCTGTGAGGAGAGATCTGGTGATGGGGTACCAGGTGAACACCCCAAAGACAAGTTACTAAACATTCAGAGACTATTGTCACCCCTACTCCGCTGCCCACCAGCATTTACCACATCAAAGTACTTTGCTTTTGGGTTCACAGTTTGATGTGAAACAGACAGTGAGCAGCAGGGGCCTCGAATGGCCCCCTCTTTGACTCTCTGGCCGCCTACCATCACCTCCTTACCACTCTGGGGCCTTTCTCATCCCAGGAGGTCAAAGCCAGAGGCAGAAGAACCAGTCTGTCCTCCCTCCCCGCAGCCTGCTTAGCCAAGCCATCCGAGTGTTTGTCTCCAAGGCTGGGGTATGGTAGGGACAGCTGAAGGGGACTCTTTCCAGGGACCAGATGGGCTTTTACAAGTGACCACAATCTGGCCTGGCTTCCCTGCATTGAACAGACCAGAGGTGCTGCAGGGCCTGGCTGCAGGGCTGGTATTCACGGTGACAGGGCACACGAGTTGATCGTCTGGGCCAATGTATCAGTCACCAAAAGAGGCAGGCACAGGACCCTGAGAGAGACAGGGGACCAGCCCAGCACCAGCGGGGACAGGCTGGGGTGGGGGTGGGGGGCAGAGCAGTCAGGGCTGTGGGCTTGTCTGGTCCTGGCTCTGCCCCATCCAAATGCGCCACTTTGTGGGGGGAGAGGTGTCACTTCACTCTACCGTGGCTCTCAGTTTCCTTAAACTGTAACGAGAGGGAGCTGAAGTACTTGGCTCCCGAGGGCCTTTCCAGCTCTGAGGTTCTAGGATTCTGCTGCATCTCCTGCTCTCCTGGGGCCTCAGCCAGACCTTGCTGGTGTCCCTGGGGCCATCCTGGCATTTCCTCCCTGCAGGGCAGAGGGAGATCTGCAGGTTAGTGACACCAAGACAGTGGCTGAGGGAACCCACGCAATGCATCTTTGTTTCCGCCTGTAAGGAACTTCCCATCAGAGTTCCTCACCTCTCCTCCTACTAGGTTCATGGTGGGGGAAAAAGAGGACAGAGGACAGGCAATTCTGGATCTCTGAGGTGACCTGCCAACCCAGGCCCACTCACAAGGACGCTGAGCTCCTGAACCAAAAAGACTGGCAGGTGTGGCTGGAAACATTCCCCCTGCTGCCCCATTTGGACCTCCAGCCCCTCTGTCCTGCCAACCGGAGGCACCTGGGCCAGGCCTGATCTGACAACTTTATGCAAATGTGCCCTTGGCAGGGGACCCTGAGAATGTTCTCTGGGAAGGACAATGGCATGGTGAGCCCGAGTGGGGCTGGCTGTAGCAGGTATGACAGGCGGGAGCAGAAAAGGGGGGGTGGCAGGGATGGTGGAGGGTTCTGCTGAAAAACTGAATTTCAATCTGGCTTCAATGGGCAAGGGAAGGGCGATGCGGGGAGGGGAGGCAGGTGGCCGGCAAGGACTTAGCTCGGAGAGGAGACAGAGGATACAAGGAAAGAGGGCGAGAGATGGAGAAGAGAGAGCAGAAGCGAGGGCAGTCACCAAGCCAGAGAAGGCTGGAAGAGATGGAGCGAGACCCCGGGGGCTGGGGGGAAGGAAGGCCGGGAAGGGAGATCTTCTGCCCCACCCTTCCCCGCTTCAGGCCCTGCACCTGCCTCCCGATGGCCGACAGGAGCAAAGGGATGAGGTGGCGCAAACACCTGGGTCTCCAACAGTCCCCAGACGCTGAAAAAGAGGGTCCAACGTGCAAAGACAAAATGAGAATAGAAAAAAGGGTGGCAAGAGGGAGTCACAGACAGAAAACAGAGAGCCAAGCAGAAGAGGGGAGAGCTGGTGGCAGGAAGGGTGGGAAGGGCGGTAAAAGGTTGCTGGGAGGAAGGAAGGGGCTGAGGAGACACTGTGATATGAGAGAGACAGAGGACAAGACAGAGACGAGACAGGGAAAGAGAAGAGTGTTCAACTAGAAAGAGAATCTGAAGGCTGGAGCTGGAAAGGGCCTTGATCACCATCCAAAGCCTTTATTTTAAAGAAGCGGGGGTCCAGCAAAGGAGAGAGGTATTTGGGGTGGGCCTGTCTCCAAACTCTGGTGGCTTCTGAGCCAGCCTCCCAATGACACAGGGCTCCCCTCTCCAGGGGCAGGGCACACTCCAAAACCATCCCATCCTGCACAGATGGTTGGGACAAGATGGGAGGGGAGGCATCTTTAGCTGGAAGCCCTCCTTCCCTAAAAGGAGGGAGGGGAAAGGAGCAGTGAGAGAGAAAGGATGGAGGAGAAGGCTGGGAAGATGGATAAAGATGGGAAGTGAAAGTCAGGAACAGAAGTGACGGGACCCTCTGGGAGAGGAGACAGGATGGAGAGAAGGGACAGGAGCAGGAGGAAAGACACTGGAGGAGGGGAGGGGGCAGCAGAGGCCTCTGGGGGCCATTCGGGTGGAGGGGAAGGGAGATCTGGGGCGGATTACCACCCTCTGGCCTCATCAGAAGGTCTTGAGCATTTAGGTCAAAGAAAAGGAGTGAAATCCTTGAGAAATGGAAGGGATTTTTGAAAGGATTAGCCAAGGCAGTGGGGGGGGGGGGGAGTGGGGAAGAGAATGAGGTGGGCTGTTATCTGAGATAATTCTAAAGGCAGTGGAGGACCGGGTCCTGTCTCTCCCCACAAATGAAGAGCCTGAGGCGCTGTTTTCCTCCCTCCCCGCTCCCACAGGTGTCCTCGCCCCAGGCAGCAGTGTGCCCACCAGGAGGGCGATCAGTGGGTCACCCCTGCAGCTCCCGCCACTCGGCCTTTCCTGGGGTTCCGCCTGGGGGCTGACCCCTCCCCTATGGCTCCTCCCCCAGGCAGATGGGCAGGCACCCCTGCTAGTTCTGCTCTGAAAGCCCCCCTCCGCTTTCTTTAACACTCTTCCTTACCACTGTTACAAACGCGGCTTCAGAGAGCAATCTGAGAGGAGTGAGGATGGCACCCTGGAGGCCCCTCACCAGGCTCGCAGCCCAGGAGGAAGTGCAGGCCTGCCCCCAGGCCCTCTCCCCAGAGGTCTTCTAGCACGTTTAGGAACAGTCTCCAGAATAAATAGCCTGAACTCTGAGAAATCCAGAAAGGTGAGGGCTGGGGCATCGGAAAGGAGGGCAACTCGCTTTCACCCCGAAACCAAAACAGCCATAAAGAAACTCAGGTCTTCTGACCCCAGACAGGAGCTCTGAAGGACACGCCTCACTTCTAAGTTTAATGAGCTTTACTGAATGCCGGCACTCCCCCTGACCCCGTACCCTGCTCCCCACAAAATTAGAGAAAAGAAAGAACTGCCGATCAGAGCCAGGTGTTTAGACCTTCTCCTCCCAGACTCAGAAACCCTTCATCACAGGTGCCTGAGCAGCTTTCTCTGGCACTTCCAGGAGGGCTGTCTGACTCTACGAGCCAGGGAGCAACCAGTCCGGGCAGGCACGGGGCTCTGACGAGGGCTCTCCACCTTGGCACTGGCTCTTCTCTGGTGCCTCCAAGAAAGACAGACTTGGCAGGCGTGCCACAAGCCTGTACGTAACACAAGTGCATCCCCAGGTCCCATTACTAAGCCTTCATTACAGACCCCTAGACCAGACATTAAGGACTGGCTCCCAGGGAAGCAGAGTTTTTCATTCATATAAGAACTTTCGAACAGCACATGGCAGTGAGCTCCCTGTCACTAGAAGTGTTCAAGATAAAGAAGGATGACCACGAGACAGCAATGTTCCAGAGGGCTCTGGGCAATATTAAAGACCCCTTTCAATGCTGGTGCTTTATGATTCTATTCACACACCTCATATATTGCCTTCTTACTTTGGACACACACCTATCAGATAATCAATCTGTAATATTTCGATCAAGGTAGACCGAAATGGTTTGCAGTAGTGAAGTTTAAAGGAAGGAATTCTCAACAAAGCCATCTGCAGGGAAAAGAACAGTTCAAAAAAACCGTCTAGGATGGCAGTCAAGGATAAGGAAGACTTCTGTCCCATGGCAATTAACCACGCAACCTCAATGTTTAGTCTGTAGCCATACTGTAGATTATTCTGACTCCTGTTTCACATGCAGAGATTGTGAACTCCTTGAGGCAACTGGTGGGATCTCAGTTGTGCTGCCTAGTACAGAAGTGCTTTGCACACAGTAGGTCCTCAATAAATGTTTGTCATTTGATTATCTGAATGAGTTCACCTGCACCCAGAGAAAGTCAACTCAATTCAACATGCATTCATTCATGTAACAAACATTTTCTGAGTGTCTGCTACGTACCAGGCACTGTTCTGGGCTCTGGGATGCAAAGTGAACAAGCTTATGGTCTAATGAACACACCCACGTACCCGGGCAATACAGCATGTTGAGAGTCCTGATGGAGTGACATGGAAGAAAGTGTGTTACATCAATGAACAGATTGTATTTTTTCACAGGTCTGACTTCCACACTGGTCTTGCCTTAGGCTGAGCCCCCTATTTTGTTGGCCTTTGTTAGCTCTCAGTCCTTTTTACATCATATGGGTTAAACATTGGAGGCCTGGCTTGGCACACAGTAGGTATTTAATAAATCCACATTTACTGTTTAGAAATGCATTGAGTCTTGAAGACAAGAAGGATTTCAACAGCCAGAAAGCTGCGGAGAGGGCATTCCAGACAAAGGGAACAGCGTGAGCCAAGACTTAGAGACATAAAAGACCAGTGAGCAGTTGGAAGTGGCTGGAATTCAGGCACATGAAGAAATTGGAACCAAGGTCACCTCTCTTTAAAAATTAAACCCTTTCTCCTTCTGGGCATTCCTCAGTCTCTGCCCTCCAGAAACTTCTAGGCTGCTGGGAAAGACTGGACATACACATAGAAAGAGGTCTAGATTCAGAAAGACAAAGGTGGAAGTCAGGGCTGATCCAGGCTGCACAGAGCCACAGTGGGTAAGGTTCCGGGATGGGCTTAGAAGAATCAGAAGGACCGTGGCGGCTGTTTGGTGGTGTGAGGACAAGACCGCGTGTTGTGTGTGTATATGTGGTCGGGGTCGAGGGGTATGTGTCCTTGTTCGCATCCACATGTCTAGTGAACTTGTGTGTGTTTCTGCACGTCTGTATACAAGAGTTGATGTGTAGCCGCCTAAAGCGAGAATGGGGCACTTTCCGCCTACAACTAGGACATTCTAGGCTTTTCCAATTAATCTCCATTAAAAAGATTTCCCGCAAAGGCGCTTCTAGAGGCCTCAAGTTGGGGTCATCTGGATCAATCCTGCATAAAGTAAAAGCAGCTCCGACTGGCTGCTCCATCGATCCATCTAACTCGGTTCATTCTACCCGTGCAAGGGGCACGGAATGTTAATTTGCTGCAGGGAGCTGAGGGAGCCTGCAGGAGGAGGCTCTGTAATTAACAGCGGTACGAGCAGGGTCTCAACATGGCGACATTCGACAGGCAGCGCCCGGTGCAGGGTGGGGAAGACCCAGAGGTAGGTTTTCGGGGTTGACGAACGCTGGTCTCTCTGTCTGCTCCTGCTCTTTCCTGTTCCACCTGCCTCAGTTTGCTTGTCAGATGAAACACAAGTGCCCCAGGAATGCAGGAAGGCCAGGGAGACAAAAGCCATTTGTCTAACCACTGTCGGAAGTTCACAGGACATTGATGGGGGACATGGTGATCAATTGGAAATCCGTGGTGAGGGTCCATGGACAGACCTTCTCTTCAAGGCCATGCACACTGATGACTGCTCCTGGGACCCCAAAGTATGTGAAAGCCAGGCCAGCTCTATGGCCTTATTTCCATGAAGGAGTTTAACAGAAAGGGGAGAGCATGCTACAGATACACATGCCAATCCCATCATTCTAGCAGGTTTATACCTACACTCATTCAGTGTCTGCTACACATCCTTCAAAGCCCCCTCCTCCAGGCAGTCTTCCTAGAGTGATGGTAAAGAAGGTATTGAATTTCCTCTTCCATCTCATCCAAACCAGCCACTCTGGCCTGTGCCCTCATCAGCTACTCCTGTGCACCCTTTTCAACTTTTCCACTCACCAAAATTTTCACTGACCTGGGGACACTCAACCCTGCTCACCTGTCTATTTGTCCTGTGTCCTGTGTCAGTCTCAGGATGGCCCAGGAGCCAGAGGGGAAGCCAGGAGCACGTCACTGATGGAGGTACAGACATCCGGGTATAGGAGAAACCTTGGAGAAAGCAGCCTGCCTCTCCTTTCACGCTCTCTCTCTGCATCTCTGATTCTTTCCTTCCCTTTTTGATCTCCCTGTGTTGCCCCCCAGGGGAATGCGGCAGTGGGGAGGGGGGATCTCTCCTTCCTCCACCTCCGTTGCCCCCTGGTCTCTGCAATAACCTAATGATTTCTCATTTAGCTGCCCAGCCCTCTATGGGGAGAGGCTCCCTTTGATTGCTCGTAACACCAATCTCACAACAAATTTAGCACCTCGTTTCCTGGATGAGCCAATATTCCTCCTCGATTATCTCTCTATGAGGGGGACAGGGTGCCGTGCATTCCAACGAGCGGCTTATGCCTTCCCTGGGTATCAGAGTCAATCAAGCTCACAGTCCTCGGAAGGAAGGGTGGAAGGGGTCAGGTGGAAGAAAGTTCTCAGGGGAGCACTCGAGGGCTCCAAGAGCAAGAACAAGACAGGGAGGATGGCTGGGAATAGACAGAAGCCTCTGGAAACTCGGCCCTCAGCAGGCTGGTGAGCAGACTCTCTGAATGGAAGGTGGGAATGGGAGCAGTGTGACCTTTGCTCAGAAAATTCTGGAACTTCCTTCCCAAGCCATTCCTGAGATCCGGGAGTTTCATCCAGCCACCTGCTAAGTTCTCAGCATGGGGCTAATGGAGGGAGAAGAGGGATGGCCCTGGAGTCATGCTGTTTCACCCTGGAATGAAACACGGGAGGAAGCGCTACCTCCCTACTCCGTGCCCCCCGCTCCAGCATCCCTCAGCCCCTTGCATCCCCTGGAAGGATCTGCCCCACATGACTGACAAGGGGAGATGAAAAGAAATTTCTCCAGCCCGAGAGGCGGTGAGTTGGAGGGATGGGGCGGGAGGTTCTCTGAAGGGAATTAACAGAGAAGGAAGGGCAGACTGAAATAAAAGCCGCAGGGGACTTCTGACGGGACCCTGGAAAACGGATCAAAGGAGAAGGAGGGAGGGAGTCATGAGGAACGTTGCTTAAAGGCAAGAAGGGAAACAAGGGGAGGCCAGAGAACCATGAGAACTGCCCTGAAGACAGAGGGTCCCAAACATGTGGGCACTGAAGTGGGCGAGCCCGGGGTCGGGGGCCTGGGGCGGAGGGGCAGGAGGAGCGCGGGGTGGTTGTATAACGCAGGGAGACGGAGTGGAGAAGGGGGGCTAGGATCAGAGACTCCCTGGACTTGAGCTGAGATTGAGGGCAGGGGTGCACAGGAATCCCGCCGGGAAAGGCAGAAGGAGGAGCAGAAGAGGGAAGGAGAAGGGGCTGGCTGATCACCAGGAGGGGTAGCAGATGGTTGCTGTCATTAAACGGATTCCAGTAAGTCCGGGATGCCTGAGACAGCAGAGCCGGGCTTGGGCAAGCAGTGGGAGGGGGAATTAAGGAGCAGAGCCTTGGAGGAAGGAACTTACACAGAAGCCCCCCACCAGTCTGCATGATTACACCTCCTCTAACCCTTATCCTTACTTCAACACTAACCTCAAGCAGGAACCCCTAACCCAGCCTCAATCGCAACACTAATTCCAACCCAGACCAATCCTAGCAATCACTGTAAACCCAAACCCTAACTAGAACATGAGCTTTTTGAAGGCAACACATTTCAAATACCCTCCGGGCCTGGAACAGAAGTGATCAATAGGTATTTATTGAATAAATGAATACAGAAACCAAATCTTAAGCCCCGTCCTTAATGGCCACCCCTGTTTTGAGCCTGACCCCTCCTGCCTATCCCAGCGCCGGGACTGAGCACTGGTCAACCCCAGGCCCCAGCTCTGACGATACCCCGACCCCAATCTTAAAGGCCAGCATCCTTAACTACGATTTTACTTCAACTCTAATGTCCAGTCTTTTCTGCCTCCCCACCTCTGGATGGATGGTTCAAGTTCATCTGGGCATACAAAGGTAGAGACAAATAAAAGACATCAACTTAACCTGGAGGGCAAAACCAGGTGGGAACTAGCCCCTGAATTCCCGGGCCGATTATGGACACTTAACTCTTGTCTCGACCCAGCTGCCCAGAGCTTTCTGCCCCAGGGGCTGGATCCTAGAAAATGGGACTGAATCCACCTATGAGGTTCAGGACAAAAGGAGTCTAATGCTTGAGACACCGGGAAGAGTGAGTTAGATCTTAAGAGGCAAGTGTGAGCAGAGAAAAATGTGACATAGAATAAGTGAATGGACCCCAGCTCAGGAGGCAGAGACCAAACATTCATCTTCCCACCCACAGCTCCGACCCTGTGACCTCTTGCCCGGGCGCAGGGCGCATGGGAAGTGCCTGCCGTGCAGGGTGCCCGTGGGAAGCTCTGCAGTGCAGAGGGCGCTGTCGAGGTGCCGAGCTGCTCTGAGACTCTGCCTGCTTGCCACATGACCCTGGAACAGAGACTGTTCCCTCTGGGCCCTGGCCTCCCTCTTCCAAGGAGCAAGGCTCTCCCCATCTCTCAGGACCTGTCGCTGCGGCGCCAGGGACAGGAGCTGGGTATTCTGTTCTGTTCTTGCTGCAGCCAAATCTGATTATCAGGACGTGTGATGGATGAGCTAGGTTTGGACCCCAGCTCAGGGAGTGGGATGATGGAGTTAGTCTGTCACTCTTTCCCCAGGGGATGAAGCATCGTGGTCCCAGATGTCATCTGGAATGGGCACACCTCCGAGGTGTCTCCCTAACCAAGACACCTGGGAGGCACAAGTCCCTTTCCAACCATTTCTTGATATAAAGACCTCTGAGCACCGAGGTGCCTGCACATGCTCCCTGAGTTCTGCCCAAAGCAGGATCGGGAGCCCTGGTGTGAGAACCCCCAGCCCTGGGGGAGACCCAGTGCCTCTGGCCAGCTGCCGCACCTGTGGGGGCCACTTTGAGGGAGGGAGTGGAAAAGCCTGCTCTGCTTGGCTGGAGCCTGCAGGCATTTCTCAGTGACAGCCATGGGCCTCGAAAGCCTGGGGCAGGGCAGGAAGGGAGGAGGGAGAGAGACAGTACAGAATAATAATGAAGGATTTTTAATAACTCGTCAGCTATGGTGTCAGCTGAACAGCAGCGGCAGTGCAACCCATTGGGAAAACTTTGTGAGGAATTGTCTTCCGAGGAAGTGAGAGGAGTCAGAAGGGCTGAGGGCAAGGGGAGGCGTCCTCTTTATCCCCAGCCCCACAAAGCTTTGAGTTAGCATCCAGCCGGCGGTGCAGGACAAAGTGCGTGCAAAGTTACAAAGCCCCCAGCCTGGCCCTCTGGGAGCTTCCGCTCCGGGCCAGACCCATGGCCAGGGCTGAGGACAGAGCAAGCTCTCAAGTCACTGAGGAGCCTGGGGAACGCCCCCCTCCAGTAAACCACCCCTCTTTCTCCGAGCCAATCAGTTGGAAGGCAATGACATACTTATCAAAGGGCTGCTTCTCTTTACCTAATAATTCACCAGGGAATTGTTTGAAGTAGGAGAGTCATCAAAGACACGGTTGAGAAAGCCCTGGTGACCACCTTTCCAGTGGCCTCCTTTTTCGGATCCTTTCGACACAAAGGTCCAAAGACGTTGCAGACAGTTGGTGGCAGAGCGGACTCCTAGAAACTAGAAATCCAGGTCTCCAAAAAGTGAATATGATTTTTAGAAAAACAGAAGTTCCATACACTTTTCAGGGGCCAGCTTTACAAAGAGGTCAGTACCCTGGGACTCCAGAGTGCCCAGGGCAGCTGTCTTTTAGGTGGGAGCCATGGGGGGACTTGGGGTAACCCATCATAATCATGACATGCCTTCTTTTTCCCTCAGATCACTGTAGGAGGGCTTCCTGGAAGCAGTGGCTATGGATGCGGGCTGGGAAATGGACAGATTTCCCAAGACTTTGGACTGACGTGTGCAAAAGAATAGAAGAGAATGGTCTAGGTCTAGGAAATGCCCTGGAAGGGTATGAAAAGATGAGGGTGCTTATCAAACACGTATGTGAAAGGCATAGAGGCTACAGTGTAAGGGCTCAGGAAGGTTCTGGTTCATAGGAGGTCAAGGACCCTAAAAGCTTAGTGACTCTGAGCAGACCATCAAAGGCAAGGAGGATTCCCCTCTAAGTCCACAGAGGGGAGATAGCTGTGTTCCCCTGGCAAGCCCCGGCAGCCTGCAAAGAGCAACCCACACTCCCGCACCCCCAAAATAGAGCAAAGGGGAGGGTAGGTGTCACCCCTCAGTTGCCTTTGCTTTAGGCCACCGGTGCTGGAGGGGGCAGGGGACGCACACCTCTATCTTATCCAATCCCAAGAGCCCCTCAGTCAGTGACACCTCTGCATCCTGGCCCTGGCACACAGTCACTTCACCGGGGTTTGGTGAATGGAAGAAGCAGCACGGGAGGCTTTCTAGGAGACGATAAATGCAGAAGGAACAGGTCTGGGAGCAGAGGGTAGGGTGTGGCAAGGGGAGGCATCTCCATACCCTGGTAGGAGGCCAAGACCGAACGATTCTCTCCCGGTTTCCGAAAGAGAAACTAAGGCACAAGGAGTAGGCGCGGGTTCCGGATGAGAAGTCCTGAGATGGAGCCCGGCAGTCAGCCCCACAGCCCAAGCCCGGGCTGCCGGCCCCCCTGCCCAGCCAGCCGTTCTGCAAGATGTAAAGTGCTATCTAAACGTGACGCATTATTAACGCTTTAGAAATCATATTTCACAGCCTCCTGGCTGAAGCTGGGAAATGAATTCTTCCTCCTGCTCCCCGGCTGGGGAATTATTGTTGGAGCCAAATGTGACAGCCGTGACATGTGACCGGAGGCCAAGAAAGGGCCGTTGAGGGTGAAGGTGGAGGCCATGGGCACCCACGCTGGGCAGGTCCCGAGGGCTCCTCCTCCGCCTGGGGCCTCGAATCCAACACTCCAGCCCCACCCTGGCCAGGCAGCCAAGCTGACCCTGCCTTTCCCACCTCACGTGATCAACCTTCCAGAGTCCCTGGAAGAAGGCGGATAGAGCCTGTGAGCCAGCCCCACACCCCAGGACCCTGCCGAGCACCCCCTCGGGTACAGGAGGAGTCACAGAGCAGGGAAGGTGCTCCAGCCTGTTGGGAGAGGCAGGTTCTCAGGAGGGACACACAGGGCAGATCTGGAAGGATGGCAGGCCCTACATCACTATTGTGAGTGGCTTCCCGGAAGAGGACGGCACAGAGCAGGTTGGGGAAGGGCATTGAGGCGCTGGGGACGAGTGTCCCGCCTGGGCTGAGAGGCCTTGAGGCAGCCCAGAGGTGGAAAAGAGAATGGTGTTGACAAATGGAGACAGTTTTGCCCAAGTGGGCTGGAAGGAAAGGAGTGGGCAGGATGGGGGGTGAGGCGAGGTGTATATCGTCAGCAGAAGGGAGGAAGCAGGCGGTGAGCTGCATCCTGTCCTCACTGGAGAGTCACCAGCCGTGAAACAGGGAGGGAGGGACGAGGTGAGGGAGAGTCCCGCCTGCAGAGACCAGTGTCTACTCATAGGTAAGAAACCGGAAGGCCTCTCGTGGAGGATGTGGAAGAGGAAGCTGCCAGAGTCGCTGCATCCTTGTCCCAGGACCCAGCCCCCGTCTCCCCGGAGGGGGCTGGGCTGCCGTCCGCGTGCTCTGTTAGCCGTGCGGGTGGCTTGTAATTAGGCACGGGGAATAGACGAACCGATTTTCAATTAAAACTTTATCTACAGGGCACATTGATATAAAGGCGGGTAGGTTTGATTCTTTCCTAAGGCAGCCTTCAATGTGTGCAGTGCCCGGAAGGAGATGAAGGGAGGGCACTCAGGCAGCCCCGGCGATGTATAAATTCTGTTCGTAATTACATGACTTTCAGCACCACGAGATGCCAATAAAGGATTTGCAAGGCACACAAATTAATGGCGTGCTGGCATTCCCAGGACAGTGCTTGGACAGCCAGGGCACCGGGAGGGGCTGCCGCTTCTGCCTGTCAGGTAGGGGAGCCCAGGCTGCTGATGTAGACTCCTCCTCGGTGCTTCAGCCAAGTCCCCCAGACCTGCCCGCTTCTCTCTCGGACCCCCACCCCTGTTGGAGTCACAAATGTAAAGGACTTAAGTTGTGTTTCTTCCAGAAGGAAGCGGAGGAGGGCCTGAGGGGAGCGAGGGGAGGGGAGCTGCAGAGCTGCGAACAGCTGTTGGTGATGACAGCACATGTCAGGCCCTGGGAGCTCGGGCAAGGCTCCCTCCCCTTCCCGAATGCGGTCCCTTTCCTAGCTCCCACCTTCTCCAGGTGGGCTGGGCACCTCGGGCTCCCTGCTTCTCATCCATCCAGAGGGGAAAGCAAGCGGTGGTACTTGGGAGCCAGCTCTGTCTCTCCGATCCTCAGTTTCATCAGTGGTCAAACAGGGATAGTGGATGGCCCAGGAAAGGCGGGCAGCGAGAAGGCCCAAAGAACTGAGTCTGATGATGCCTCGTGAAGTGCTCTGTGAGAGGAAGGTCCCCTGTGTGCCCCGCCATCACACCCCACCTCCATCCACAGCTTAGGCAGTAAGCTTGTCAGGGTGACGAACTTCATCTCCCCCATCTCTCTCTTGTTTCAATATCCCCCAGCACAGGCTGCTGGGCAGGAGTAGATACTCAATAAAATAAGTATTTGTTGAATTGAACAGAATGGAGGAAGATAGATGTTGAGAAACTCTCCCAGCAATTCGGCAGGGGCAGGTTTTAGCGGAAGGAGGAACAACAACAACAACAACAACAACAACACATCGGCTGGAAATCAACAAACTAGCTTGAACTCCAGCTGTACCACTTTACTACCAGGGAGACCATGGTGGAGCCAGCACGCCTCTCCAGGCCCCCGGTTCCTCATCTAGAAAGTGCACGGGCTGGACAGATCTGTAAGATGCCTTCCAAGTCTCGAGGGGGTATGAGGACAGGGAGTGAGTTCCAGGAGCCACCGTGAGAAAACGTTAAGGAGTTCCTGGCACGGGCTGAGGCTAGCCATCGGCTCACGACTCAGAACTCAGCATGCTGTTTGGGATAATCAAAAATTTAAAAATAGTAATAATGATGCTTTCGTAAACATCCACAGGTGACTTGCTGGCAAGAAATCTTGTTTGTGACTTGAGTGGAAGAGTTTCTATCAAGCTGAAGGAGTGTGCTCTCTGGCTCCTCCACCCTCACCCACCCTCAGCTCCCACCCATTCCCACCCCTTTGACTGGGCTTCTAGCAAAAACTGGAAGAACTCTGAAACCTAAGCAATTAATTGATCCAGTCCAATTCTATTCTAATTGGCAACAAGTACTGGGAACGTACTATGCGCCAGAGTTTATGCCAAGTACCAGAGGGATTAAGGCATCGCCTCGCTCTGGACGCATTTATAATACATAGCGTTAGTTACATATAAGGCTTAAACATCAGTTTTGGTGTTTAGGAAAGAAATGATTCATTGCAAAGGTAGGAAAAGAGGAGGGAGTGAATCTGAGAAGGGACTGTGCAAGGGGCAAAACTAAGCCCTGAACCAGCAGGTATGGGAAGAAAGCGACCCTAGACACAAGGAACACCGAGGACAAAGTGTGCGGTGTGTCTGGGGCATAGTCTGGCATGGCTGGAGCCCTGGGTATTTGTAGAAAAGCAGGGTTGTGAGGATTAAAAGTGATAATCCCCTTAGATGCACTTGCAAGCTCCATGTGCATGGCAGTTACAAGGTGCCACACTTTTCCTGTTTATGGAGCGCATAGGAAAGGCTAGGTAGACCAGATTCAGGTGGTGGTGGGTCTCGAAGGTCGTTTGCTCATCAGTGCACTCCACATGTAATGCTCATTTACCCTACTGTGGGCCAGGCACTGTGCTGGGGGCTGGAGGCAGGAAGCAGAATCCCACACGCCTCCTGCTCTCAAGGCAGTTACAGGAGAGGACAGGTTTGAACCCATGAGTGTAACGTGGGGTTGTTAAGTGCGATGATAAAAGAATGGAAGGGGTGTAATGGATGCACAGAGAAAAAGTCAATTTGGCCTGGGTGAGATGGGTGGGGGCTTGGTGGTCAAAGGGCTTCACAGGGGCAGTATCACTTAGACTGAGATTTGACGAATGGGAGGTGTTCACCAAGCAGATAAGGGGAGCCCTCGGGTGGGGGCAGAAGACTTCCTCCAGGCAGAATGTAAATGAGTGCAAAGGCTCAGAAGCAAGGATTTTTGGGGGTGGGGTGGGGTGGGGAATTAGGTTTATTTATTTAAATAAGTTTATTTATATATTTATTAAAATACATAAATAATAGAATAATAAATATTTATGTATTCATTTTAATGGAGGTACTGGGGATTGAACCCAGGACCTTGTGCATGCTAAGCACATAGTCTACCACTGAGCTATAGCCTCCCCGCCGGAAGCAAGGATTTTTGGTGGACTGTGGTGTCTGCAATTGGTTGTGATGAGAGAGAGAGACAGACAGTGAGAGAGAGGGAAAAAAAAAGAACAGAAATGGAGCAAAGGAAGTAGTCTGAAGCCAGATCATACAGAGTTTTACATGTGGGATCAAGAGTTTGGATTTTATCACAGTGGTTCAGAGGAGTAAATGAAGAATTAGATAAAATATTCTGCCAGCAGTTGGGGATGGCGGGCAGGCAGCGGACTGCGGAACAACTCCTGAAGAGAAATCGTAAGGATGTAAAACTAAGATAGTGGATAAAGAGAAATGGGATAGATCTGGAATATACAAAGGAGGTAGAATCAACAGGATTTAATGGTTAGGACAACGTGGAAGCTGTGGGGAAGTGGAATCGTGTTCAGTCTGGGTGAGCGGACATCACGGGACTCGTGGAGAAGGATGCAGCGGTGGGGGTGGCCTGGCAGCCATCCAAGGTCATTCTAAGGAGAACAGACACTATCCTGTTGATGATGGGGAGCCCCGGAAGGGTAGATTTTAGAAAAATGACTCTTGCACCCATCCCAGGGGAACAGTAAGCGGGAGAGGAGAAGCAGTTAGCAGAAGGGAGGGAGAAGAGAGTGGGCATCCTGAGTGTGCCCCTCCAAAGAGGAGATTACTGGAAGTCAAGTGTAGTGGCGGCCACTCTAGTGTTTGGTGCGGCTATGGCTCTGACATGGTTGTTGGTAGTGCTCACAGCTTAAGCATTAAGTGAGATACACACATAGCAAATGAAAAGATGAGCCGCTGCTATTACTTCATGAACGTCAACTCTGTCATCCATAGGTCTCTGTTGTGTGACCCTGAACCAGTAATAGTAGTAGCTTATCCCCTGTGATTGTAAATGACCAGAGCCAGACAGAGCCGGGAGGCAGGGCTCTCACACCTCCTGCCTCTTCAGGAAAGGCCACGGGGAGGAGAGGAAGCCTTCCAGGCACTGGGAACAGCGTGAGCACAGGCACGGAGGACCGTGATGGCATGGAGAACAAGTGTGAGGGGGAACAAACTCTGCGAAGGCTGCGCGCTGCCCATGGGCTCCCTGCTCTCCACTCGTCAGGGCTGACCCCACGTCTACCATCAGAATAACGAGGGCACTCTTGAGCCAACACTGCAGGCCGAGGAGGGGCCTTCGTTCTGAGCAATGCTGAGCAGGTACTTGTTCTTCCCACTAAGTTTTATGCTGAAGCAGGGGAAACGGAGGGTAGACATGAAGGAGGACTTCCTGCTCCCAAAGTTTTCATGACTTAAGAAAAGGTAAGGTTTCGGTAAAGTGGAGACAGTGAGACCAGGAAAGGGTCAAATGGGCAGCAGTTATCTGAATCCATTCTTCAGAGTCAGGGACTTTTAGGGCTGGAAGATGCCCATACGGGATTATCTAATCCAGCCCTCTTATTTCACAGATGAAAAACCTGGGGCCCAAAGAGGTGAAGCGAATTCTCCAAAGTCACAGAGCTGGTCAACAGAAAAGCCGGGAGCACAACTCTGGTCTCTCTGGACTCCTGATCAGGGGCCCTCTCCACCCCACCCCCACCCCAGCTCCTTGTCACCAGGAGGGTTCCCTGAACACCGTGCACTGCAGTGCTGAGTGGCCTCTCAAGATTAAGTGACGCCTTGCTTTAATAAGCAGTATTCTCCTGTATTTCTGTTAGCCTCCAAGTCCTCTATGTGATATCCCTGACCTCTTGCAGAACCCCGCGACGGAGGGAACCGGGTTTGATCCTCTGTTCTCACCAGGAGGCCGCCGGCACGGTGTTGGGGCAGTGCCGCCGCCGCCTGACATGCAGAAAAACATCAGAGGGCCAGGAGTCCTGCAAAGTCAGGAACTCCTGGCCAAATGTTCTAGATACACTCTCCAAACACACACACACAATCCTCTCTCCCCAACACCCACCTCCAGACGCTGATTTTTGGCTTTAAACCTGAAAAACTGCCAAGTCCTTGGTCTTCATCCAGGGATTTCTAGGAGCTGTGCACCAGCACTTGAGCCCAGCTCAGTCCACAGAGGCTGCGGACTCCGACTCTGGGTCACAAGCAGGCAGTGGCTGCTGTGAACTCGGCATCTTCAGCCCCATTTCCTCAGTCCTTCTGCTTGCCGCCCCTGCTACTTCTCCACCCTCATTTAAACCAGGCAGCCATGCCAGACCGTCCTCTCTCTCTTACCTCGTACCGGTACCACCAACCATCCCTCCTACACAGGTCTCAATCCCACCCCTCCCCCTCCACGCCAACTCCCATGGTTGAAGTCTCATCTTTGCTGCCCTGGACTATTGCAATAACTTCCTAATTGGTTCCCCTGCCTTCAGCTTGTTCCGCTTATGTCCATTCTCCAACAGTTGCTAGAATGATCTTTCCAAAACGCAAATCTAGTATCACTGCCCTGTGTAAAACCCTGCAGGGGCTCCCCAGTGACTTCAGATGAAGTTCAAATTAGGTTAGGTCCCACCTGACCTAGCTGCTACCCACCTCTTTAGCCTCATCTCTGCTCTCTCCAATGTGCACTTTACTATCTAGAAATCCCAGGTGTCAGAGGCTTCTGCACACTTCAAGCTGCATCCGACCTCAGCTGCACCTCTACACGCTCCCCTCTCCCACACCTGGCTCACTCTACCCCATCCTTCAAGACACAGCTCAGGCTCAGGGCCCCAGGAGCCTTCCCCAACCCCCCAGCAGGGGCCAGGGCCCCACCCCGAACTGCCATGGTGCTGGTGCATCCTATGACTCCATGAAGCACTGAACTATAAGCTCCTGGAGGACAGAGGCTATGTTTTAATTTCATCCTTATCAGGAATGTCTGGTTCTTGGATGCTCAACTAACATTTGTTGAATTGAACTCAAAAGTGAACTTTCTTCTCCCTTTCTGCCTCCCCCATCACTTGGTCCTACAAATATTTCATTCATTCTGCCTCCTCACTTCCTAATCCAAGTTATTCTCCTCAAATGCAACCCAAAGGCCCCTCCTCCAGGAAGCCTTTCCCGAGAAGTCCCAAGACTGCTTCTCTTGAAATCTCCGAGCTCAGCTTGTGCTACATCCCTTAGCATCTCTGCCTTAACCTTTCACTTCTCTCTTCAAAGTCAGCTCTACTCCTACCAAATTGGACTGCTTGCTCTTCCTCAAAGCTTTCTTAGATGCTTTACGCTGTCTCGGTCAATGTCATCCTATTTCCTGCCCTTGCAATTCCCCTCCAGCTGAGGGTGGCAAGGACTTCACCTCCCGCCTGTGACAGCACCCAGCACACAGACTTCCCACAACAGGGGCGCACAGCGGCGGGTGCTAAGGGCCCCGCGTTGAACTGCCAACTCGCGTGTTTTATGCTATTTTTGTCTGTGGGCAAAGGTGTGTGTTCCCTTTTCCTTCGGGGATGTTTCGCTTCACCTCGCTGTGTCCCAGTTTGGACGACGCCTCTGAGATCCTCCCCGCTATGATGTCCTGTGATGCTGGAGCTGTGAGTTCAATGAGGGCAGGACTGAGATCTATTTCTTCCCCCGTAGCTTCAGCACAATGAAGGCTCAAAAAAAATCATGCTGAATGAAAGTCTTCCTGAGCCTTCATTTCTCTCCTCTTTCCTCTTAAGGGAGGCAGTAGAACACAGAAGCTGAACACGCTGACTCAGTAACCAGTTCTGCTACTCCGCCTGGGGCAGTGGGCTTTACTCCGTCGTGCCTCAGTTTCCCCATTTGTGAAATGGGGATGATATTAATACTTCCTCATTGGGAGCGAGCCTGAGGTGAGTGGTTATTTTTGTTGTTGCTGTTATTATTAGTGCCCTATCCTTCTTTCTTCTTTCTTGTTTTTGAGTATCTCACCCTCTTTAATTGTTTGGGCTCAGTAAGTCTCATCAAAACCAGAGGAACCCAAGGGCTGCTGATCCAGAAAGTCCGAGCAATCCCGCTTCAAGCCCCTCTTGGGTTCCAGAGATCTCCTGGAAGTAAACGGATGGTAAAGCAAGATCAGGACGATCTCGGGAGGGTCAGGGCCAGGAGGGAGAAGCAGGAGGGGAAGTTCTAGGCAGAGGGCAGGAAGCCGTCCGTTCTAATCGGAGCAAATTATTTCTGCCGGAAGCAGACTGGGGAAAGCGCCAAGAAACCAGGGGAAGGGGCACGGCTTATGGAACGTTTCATGAGAGACCCGAGTGCTGGCCCCACAGCACTGCTGTGCGTGGGTCGGAGCGGGTTATCATCAGCGTGGCCGAGCATTTGGCTGCCCTGGAGAGGGTGTGCACATTGGACTGGGGACTCGTGAACTTGGTTCTGGCCCCATCTCCATCTTTACAACAATGTGACCTCAGGCAGGGCTCACCGCTCTGAGCCTCAGTTAACCCAACTATAAAACAGGGATAACAGAACGGATCTTGGCAGCGCTGCTGTGAGGATTAAATGTGCCCCGCGAATGATAAAGCACCGCCCATCTATCAGCCATCATTTTTATTAAGGCTGTATCTACATGGCCCAGTCATCCAGAAAATGTACCTGATAACTGAAGCTCAAGTCCCCTTTTAAGCCTCATTTATTCAGGCCAAATACGTTCTCAGTTATCAGAAGGTGGAAGATCCTCGGGAACATTTACGACTCCCCTGCCCCGCCTGACCTTTCCCTGAACCCCCATTTCCCCACCCGGTGCCCTTCCCCAGCCAGACACAGGAGCCCTCGTCAGCACTTTCCACCCGTATTCCAACCGATCGCCTGCGTGATTCTCTCCCACTAGCCACAAACGGCTGAGTCTTGCTCATGACTCTCTCCGTGGTGCCCAGACCAGTGCCTGTCACCGAGGAGGCATTCAACGCTGATTTCTGGGATGAATAAATAAATGGATGCCCAGAATTCTTATTTAGTCTGCGCTCCAATCCTCCTCTTTGTAGCTTCTAACCATCCTCGCTCTTCTCTCTGGAGTCACATAAAATGAATCTAATTCTCTTCCATATGACAGTCCTTTAAGCATGTGAGGAGTTACGACATGCCCCCGGAGTCTCCTCTTCCCATGACCAAACATCCTGAGAGTTTCTTAAACTGCTATTTCCCTTCCACGGGCATCTGCATATAAATGGGCTGCCTTTTCTCCCCCCTTTAAGGACTCCTTGGACCCCAGACTCAGCCCCCTTCTCTGCTCGCCCCTATAGCAGCGCTACGGCAGAGAGGCTGTACGCACAATTCCTCTCCCATTCTCTCTTGAACTCACACCAGAACTTTTCTGGTCAAGGTCACCAGTGACCTCCAAGCTGCTAAATCCAACAGTAATCCTCCTCTTCGTCCTTATCTTGCTGGATGGATCAGTAGCAATTGTTACAGTTGACTGATGCGTCCCTGGGCTTGCAGGACCCCAGGCCCTCCTGGTTCTTCTCCAGCTCCCCTGCCCCATCCGCAGTCTCCTTGGCTGGTTCCTCCTGATCTGCCAGTGGGAGTGATCCAAGGTTCCTGGGGCCTGTCCTGGGCTCTCTCCCTCTCCATGCACTCTCCCAGTGAATTCATCCAGTTATATAGTTTTAAATGCCATCTCTACACTGACGGTCTAACAGTTCTGCCCAGCTCAGATCTTTCCCTCACACGCCAGTCACACCCGTCAAACTGCTTAGTCAGCATCTCCAACTGGATGTCTAATTGGCATCTCAGACATAACATGTCCAAACCTGGTCCTCTCAGTCAACGATGACTTCACTCCTCCAGGTTCTCAAAGACAAACTCCAGAGTCATCCTCCTCTCTGTTCTTTCTCTCTCACCCTGCATCCAATCCAGCAGTGACTCCTGCTAGTTCTAACTTCAAAATAATTGCAGGGACACTCCATGTGGCCTCCACTGGTACCACTGCGGCCCACGCCATCATCTTGCGTCTGGATCACTGCAGTAGCAGCCTAAAGGGTCTCCCTGCCTCTTCCCTTTCCTCACACAGTCCATTCTTAACCCAGAGCAGCCAGAATGGTTCTGTTACAACAGCAATTATCATCATGTCACTTCTGCCCCAAACCTGCCACTGACTTTCCACGTCATTTAAAGTAAAAACCCAAGTCCTGGGATTCCTTCAAGGTCCTGTAATAATCTGTCTGGTCTTTGTCTGGGGTTCCTGGGACAGGGATTCTAAACCCTTGGAATTTCCCAAATGTTAAGAGTCTTTGTTATTCAAGGTGGGCCCTAGGGCCACACCTGGCTTTATGCTAATGAAACGACTCAGGTGGGGCCAGGTGTGATGAGAGGTCACGTTGATAGCAGGCTGATCTGACCTGCTCACCTCCAGGGAGAGGAGGGGCCTGGAGGCTGAGTTTGATCACCGGCCCAATAACTCAATAATAAAAAAAACTTCGGGCACTGGGGGAGCTCCCAGTTGAGGAATGCCT